>NC_089504.1:74824337-75151525 GCF_036850995.1 Saccopteryx leptura | reverse complement strand
GGATGTAGAGGTATGGGCACTTTAATTGACATTTATAGAACACTCCACCCACCAAGAGCAGAATGCATTCTTCTCAAGTGCACACAGAACCTTTACCAGGGCAGACTGTTTCTGGGACATAAAATGAGTCTCAATAAATTTAAAATTATTCAAGTCACACAAAATATGTTCTCTGACCACAATGAAACTGAATTAGAAATTAATAATAGAAAAATCTCTGGAAAACCCCGAGTGTTTGGAATAAATTATAGAATTCTTTAACTGATGGGTTAAAGTAGAAATCAAAGTGAAAATGAAAAAAATACAGTGAACTGAATAAAAATGAAAACACAGCATATCAAAGTTTGTGGCATGCCATTAAAGCCTTACTTAAGGAAGATTTAATAGGACTAAATGCCTATAATAAAGAAAAAGCAAGGTCCGAATATCGGCTTCCACATTAAAAAACTAGAAAAAGAAGAAAGCAGAAATAAGGAAATAAAAAATATTAGTGTAGAAATCAATAAAATAGAAAACAGAAAAAATAGAGAACATTAATGAAAGCAAAAGCTGTGTTTTTGAGAATATCGATAAAATGGGTAAATCTCCAACCAGGCTTATCAGGAAAAAATGAGAGAGGACACAGATTAACAATCTCAGGAATAAGAAGTTACATTAGGTGACATCACTATAGATTCTACAGCTACTAAATGAACAATAAGGAAATACCATAATCAACTTGTACCAATATATAAGTTAAAGAAAATAGACAAATTCCTTGAAAAACACCAACTATCAATGCTCAATTAAAATCCACAGGTAACTTGAAATAAAAATTCTATAATTTTTACAAAAATTAAATTTATAGTTTAAAACTTTCTCAGTGAAAATTCCAGGTGCAGGTAACTTTACTATCATATTCTACAAATATTTAAGGAAGATATAGAACCAGTTTTACAAAACTCATCCAGAAAATGGCAGCAGAAAAACCTACTTTCTTACTCATTCTATAATATAAGGCCACCATCACTCTGATACCAAACCATAATTATAACAAAAGAAAACCACAGGGCCATATCCAAAAATTCTAAACAAATTTTACCAATTCAAATCCAACAACATATACAAAAGGATAATATATCTTGACCAAGAAACTGTTAAGAGAATAACAACCTAGAGACTGGGAGAAATTTAAATGGCAGAGATTTGGACAGATACTTAACCAAAGGAGATATATAAATGGCAAATAGGTGCCTGAAAATGTGTCAACATAGTCATTAAGGAGTTGTAAATTGAAGCTACAATAATAAGGTAATATTACACACCTATTAGAATGGCTGAAATTTTAAAAAACGACTGTACCAAATATTGGTAAGGATGTAAAGGAACTGGAAATCTCATACACTGCTGGTGAAAATATAAAATAGTTCAACCACTTTGGAGGACAATTGAGAAGTTTCTTAAAAATGGTAAATGCATAAAATCCAACCATACATAGGTAAATACCTATGTATTTACCCACAAGAGGAAAAATGCGTATTTTTATTCTAAGACTTACACATGAATGGTCATAGCACCTTTATTTGTAACAATCAAAACTATAAACAACCCGATGCCCATTTCATGTGAATGAACAAAAAAGTTTTAGTATATCCTTTCAAAGAAATTCTATTCAGGAATAAAGGCGAATGAGATATTGCTACCACAACTTGGATAATTTTCAAAATAGTTATGGTGAAAGAAGCCTTACAGAAAAGAATACATGGTGTCTATGTACTCCATTTCTAGAAAATTCTAGAACATGCAAACTAATTTATAGTGACAGAAGAAAATCAGGTGTTATCTGTGAATGGGAGAGGTGCATGGGAAAGAACAGGGAAGGGAGAGATTGCAAGGGGCCACAGGAAACTTGAGAGTGATGGATTTGTTTACTACCTTGACTGGAGTAATAGTTTCACAGATAAACATATATACATAGATATGTCTAAGTCTACCAATTGTACACTTTAAATACATGTTTTTTATTATATGTCAATCTCATACTTCAGTAAAGCTGTTTAAAGAAAGAAAATAATTTCTACAAAATGGAAATTTTTCAAAAGGAAAAGTTACATGCATGAGGATATCTTTATTTTAGGGCATAAAAAATTGGAGCAACATTATATAATTTAAATATCCAATGAAAGATGAATGCTTAACAGAATATTATATTGCCATTTTAAAATAACAATTTTATCACATCATGTTAATTTAAAATAGCAGAATATAAAATAAGATACCATTTTAATAGCTATGTGGCAATGGGCAGACTGAGAGGGAAGAACAAGAGGTAGGTTTATATGTCAGTTCTACCACTTCCTGGCTGTGTATCCTAAATTCCCTGTACATAGGTTTCTCATCTATAAGATGGGGAAACCAATAACTTCCTGGAAAATTTGTTGTAACAATTAAATATGACACTATAAAGAATATGCCTGAGATATAGTAGGTACTCAATAAGAATAATGTTTTAAAAGCTGTGAAGTCTCATAGGTATTGTATGAGAGAGAGAGAAAGAGATACAAACTACCGGAAGTGGGTGACAGCTTCCAACAGAGCTTGTCCTCACCCATAAGCATGGAAGGAGGAGCTAGGGGTGGGAGAGTTGGAATTTTGAGTTCCAAATTATAAGTGAGAGAACTTTTCCACATTAGAACATTTGTGTTGAACATGAGAATGTTTCCAATTTGGGGAGAAATCGAGATGACTGAGGAAGCTCTTTTTAAAACTCCAATATGCCTTGCTTTCAGACATGATCTGTGATACATCTGTGAATTGTGGCAGGTATGACAAAGTTCATTTCTATGACCTCATTATAAAGAGAGGTAAAGTTAAAGGATAGTTTTTTTTTCACATGATAGAAAGGATTTTTTACTAAAGGATAGTTTGATGCTCAGGACTTGGGGGATATACTCTAAGAATGGTTTCCATCTGGGGCCACATTTTCAGAAATTTCCTTTTATATTCAGTGGGTAAAGAACACACTCACTGGCCCTGGCCGGTTGGCTCAGCGGTAGAGCGTCGGCCTGGCGTGCAGGGGACCTGAGTTCGATTCCCGGCCAGGGCACATAGGAGAAGCGCCCATTTGCTTCTCCACCCCCACCCCCCTCCTTCCTCTCTGTCTCTCTCTTCCCCTCCCGCAGCCAAGGCTCCATTGGAGCAGAGATGGCCCGGGCGCTGGGGATGGCTCCTCGGCCTCTGCCCCAGGCGCTAGAGTGGCTCTGGTCTCAGCAGAGCGACACCCCGGAGGAGCAGAGCATCGCCCCCTGGTGGGCAGAGCGTCACCCCTGGTGGGCATGCCGGGTGGATCCCGGTCGGGCGCATGCGGGAGTCTGTCTGACTGTCTCTCCCCGTTTCCAGCTTCAGAAAAAAAACAAAAACAAAAAAAAAACACACTCACTGCATACACTGAGCATTCATCATGCCCCCAAATGAGATGTAAATGATACTAAGTGAAGAGAAAGGTGGTTCAGGGGAAATGGGAGTCAGGAAGGATTCAGGCTAGAAGCTAAAAACACAAAAGACCAGCAGAAAGAAACTGGTTCCCAGGAACCAACTTCCTGCCTGCAGATTCCCTACCCATTAGAATCCTTGGGTCCTTTCAGTGCTTCAGATTTGAATCAAGAGATGAACTTTTGCAAATGTGACAAAGGCCAGCTGAGCTTTATGAAAGTCTTCAGCACAGGGTCAGGTACACAACAGAAGGCAAGCCTTACTGGAAAGTTCTGCTTTGCTTTTGCGTTTTATTGTCATGATTTTTCACAGTTTGTCTCATGCCACCTTTTTACTTAATCCTCACACCTCAGAGGGGGAAATGTGTAATATTTTAATATTTATGTTACAGATACTTAACATTATGTTTCTGCATAGGTGTTGCCAAGAGAGCCAAGCCAACCTTTATTTATAGAGGTAGAAAATATAAATCTGTCTAAAATGTTTCATGAAATGGTCTTAATATTTCCAGAGTTGATTTTGGTGCCTCCTCTTGGAGAGCCTCAGAAGGATTGTCAATACAAGGTGTCATTGTTTTACGTTTCCCATCCACAACTTGCTTTTCTCCCCAACTTCCCTTTCTTTTGGCAACATTTCTTTGCATTCTGTCCTACATTTGGCCCTGAGTCAGCTGAAAGCTTTGCAAGTTGATTTTCCATTCCCATCTGAATTTTAGCTTAACTGTGGAACTGTTTTCCATGTGTTTTTAATCATTTGTTCATGTGTTGTGAGCTTATAGGGACAATATGGTTCCACCAAGCTGCTTGCATTGTCTGAGCAGAAACTGGCAAGGTGGCCAGTGGGAAGGGATTTTCAGACAGATGCCCCCTTCACCCATTTCTGTTGGCGATACACACCCCCATCTTCCAACTGAATAAAAACAATTTACAACCTGCATAAAGGTAACTAACACAGTCCTCTGGCGGAGTGGGATTTTCCTTCGGGAGAGACGTGCCTGGGAACGGTGGCTGGTAGGACAAAGTTCAAAGACCTACTCTGCAATGGTGACCAGGCTGGAAAATAAAGGTGTGTTCTGAGTCTTTCATGACTCAGTGGAAATGTGATTCTAAAATAGGGTCTAGCCACAGAGAATTAAGGATATGTTCTCCTACACAAAGAGATACCTTTTAGAAAGTACAGGGCACCAAAGACCTGTGTCAGAAGTTTTTGCCTCCATTTCTATTGGCTTTGGTCTGTTAAAGAAACATTCACTAACCTCCTAAGTGTAGAGTAAGGGGCCAGGAATGAGAAATAAACAGGAAAAAAATTATTCAACAAAATCCCTCTTCTCAAAGTTGCTGACAAAGCTGTCTCAGCAAACATAGACCTTGCCTCTAAGGAGCCTTCTCTCCCTGGTTAGGAAGACACATATGCCCCCACATGAAGCCAAGTCTGGGATGTAAGGGCGATCTGGTTGCGACATCTGTCACCCCATTGATCGCCAGGGTTGATTCGGCTGATCTGGCTGGCTAGGCGGGTGTCCCCTTCCTCCCTCACCGCTCCATGTGCGTCCCTCCCTAAGCTGCGCGCTCAGCTCAGTCGAAGAGGACGACCTTCCCCGCTAGAGGAGAGGACCGTTCTTCGGTCAAGGGTATACGAGTAGCTGCGCTCCCCTGCTAGAACCCCAAACAAGAGGAGTCACTATATGACAGAGTAAATAAGGAACTTTAGTTGCTGGTGCCCCAGATAAACCCTGGTGTTCTGGGTAAAATCCTCTATTTCCCAGAGAACTGGCTGGATGGCAGGTCTGCTTTTGTAGCTTAACACTTCAGAATTGTCATAGTCCTTTTGCCCTTTCTGACCTTTTTTGCTTTCTCCATTTTATTTAGGGCCAAATTTATGATAAATGAATTAAATGTTGCAGAGAGTCCCAACAGCTACAAGACAGTGTGGGTGATCCTAGGAAGAAAGATTTGAAGGTCTCCTGCAGCGCAAAGCTAGACTTCAGTGGGTTGATATGCCAGTGGATGAGAGAAAGTGGAGATGGGGTTAGGAGAGTTCTTTCCAGAACTTGCCTGTGAAAGCAGAAGACAGCATTGATGCACAGAACCTGAAAACTTTTATGAAATCAAGAGACATTTTTAAAAGATTCAAAACAAGCAAACATTATATCAGTGCTAATGGGAGGTAGCCAGTGGAGTGAAGGGGATTTGACAATAAAGAGGAGATTATCCAGTAAAGTAGGCTGGACAGCACAAAATTAAAAAGCAGAATGGAAAAGAGAAATTAATTGGTATGGTTTGGTGGTCAAATGGGAGGAAACTGTCTCATCTAATGGATTCTATCTCTCTCTGTAGAAGAAAGGGTGAGATCATTTGCTTAAAATTATGAAAAAGGCAGAGCAGTCAAAGCTTTGAGATAATTAGAGAAGTTTTAAAATAATCTATATGAGAAACAGAGTTGACTAGAGCAATAAGAAAGATTGCTGGGCAGAATTGAAGGTTCACTTAAGACTGGAGGTAATTTATACAGAATCAATTTTTGCCATTTTGTCGTAATCTCTACCACCATTCCATAGCCCAGGTGTGGCCCAGGGGAGGTGGATGGCTGGATATCTCCAGGATTGATTTTTACTAGATGGGTACCAGAGAAGGAAAAGAGGTTAAGAGAGTTAGGAATATTGCAAAAGTTCAAAGCAATTGGCTATGGATACAACCTGGATAAGGAAGAAAGTGAAGCTGAGAATTTATAGATTTTTTTCCCATTCATTCATTTATTCATTCATTCATTTTTAAACCAATATTTTGGAGCATCCACTACATGGAAGTGACTGTTCTAAGGCTCAAAATGGTGATTAAGAAAGACATAGCTCCTACATTCATGGGATTTAAATCCAAAGTGGAGACAGATGTTAAACAAATATTCACCCCGATAAAAATGACAAGTGTGGTAATATAAGATAAAACAGGAAACATGCTGTGGGAACAACTGCGTGAACACTGAAACAACAAACTGTTGTCATGAGAGAGTGGAATGTGGAAGTCACAGTTTAGAGGTAGAGTAATTCCTGCTAATAACTGGGATCAAAATGTAATGGAAATGAGGAGGCCAGTTGGAGCAGGGATCACCAGATTTCAGCCAGGGTATTTAATGCAACATCATGTAATACAGATGGTGTGTTATGGCTCAGACCCATCCATGGGGACACTGAAATCATCCAGAGTGGTAGTTGGATTAGGGGTGAAAAGAAAGTCAATGAGCCAGATGAGGAAGGCAGGACAGGCGATAGTGTCCCTGGCAACCTTTAGGAACATGAAGTTAAGTACCTGAAATCATGTAACTTACAAGCTGTAAGGAAGAGTCAGGAATCAGATAAAGTTTTTCTGACTTCAAGTTCAGAGTTAGTTTAACTTACACTACTCCCTCTGAGAGCAGCTCTCTGAAGAATGAGAAATAATCAAGGTAAATACTAAGGATGGGGCAGAAGGATCTCGACAAGGGGTGAGCATCAGGGAAGCATCCTGGGCTGTGGGCAGTGGGGAATGGATGGGCAGCGGGATGGCGGGCACGTGATCAAGTCACCTCAGCAACTGTGGCCTACTTTTCAGGTTTTTAGGAGCCCTCTCTGCAATCTTGGTAAGTAGCTGATTGGTCACATTTAGGTATAGTCCATGACTGGTGTGTAATAATAGAGACATTCCCAGTTGCAAAAAATAAAATGCTTCTCCATGATACCGGAGTGTTTTGCACAGAGCAGTAATGTGACTAAAACTGTGAGCAGAATAATCAGATGTTACAAGGTAGCTCGGGGATCAGCGCCTAAAAGTGGAAATGGCGAATTTGCTTGGACTGCTACCCCCGTTGATGTTTGTCCTTTTCGACTGGTTATACAGTTCTCTTAGTGTGATATAACTACCTGCTCAGGCTGTCATAACAAAGTCCCACAAACTGAGTGGCTTAAAGAACAGAAATCCACTTTCCCACAGTTCTGGAAGCTGGAAGTCCAGGATCAGGGTGTGGGTAAGGCCATTTCTTTCCATGGCCTCTCCTTGGCTTGGAGACAGCCTTCTCTCCTTATGTCTTCATATGGTCTTTCTTCTGTGTGAGTCTTTGTCTTGATCTCCTTTTCTTATAAGGACACCATTTTTATTGGAATAGTGCCCACCCTAATGATCTCATTTTAACTTAATTACTTCTTTAAAGGCCCTGTCTTTTAGTAGAGTCACATTCTGAAGTACTAGGGGGTTAAGATTTCACCATATGAAATTTGGGGAGACATTATTCAGCTTATCACAAATAATAATGTCTAAAGTTTAAATATAAAGAAGTTGATAATAGTGATTGGCTCCATGACAGGACAGGAAGCCTGGGAGGTCAGAGGAAGAGTTACCTTTCATTGTATAATTGTTTGTATTATTTGAATTTTGTTATTACATATATTTACTACTTAATCAAAAATAAAAGAAAATAATTGCAAGTCTATTGCACTTCCTTGCACATAACAAATATTTAGTGAACAAATTTGGCAGAAACACAGTGTAAGAGTTCACTGTGCCTTTGGGATTTGGATCTGAATGTCCCTGATTGGTATAGGAATGCTGCCTGCCTAGCTGTTCTCTGTGTGACTTATTTGAAATAACCTAGCAGCTTTGGGGAATAAGCCCTTTCTAATGTGTTCGTTCTATAGGAAGTGGCAGGGAGGGGAGTATGGGGTAGGGAGTTCTATGTTTTGAATAATTTAGTAAATTAAATTATGACAAAAAGTTCAAGAGAAAGCCAACTATTCTAATTTGTACTCTTTGACTTTTGGAAAAGAAATAAAAAGGGTTCTGCCTTCTTTTGGGTCTTTTTAAATAATCTGAAGTATCTTGGCACTATTGCTGTTCTATAGTTTGAAAAGAGAGGCAGTTATGAGGCAATGGCATGCACCCTAAACAGATTTCTTTCACAAATCCATCAGTCCAAATTCCCTTTATGTCTCTCAGTTTAACTCCAGTGCCACCTTTTACCCTAACACTGCCTCTCACCTTTTGTTGATTTAGGTCTGGAGTTTTTGGGAAAGAACTTAGCCTTTCTGATTTTTCTCAGGGAGCACTAGACCAGGTTGTAGCTCCTTTCTGAGAGTCTGTAAGAGGGACAGAAAATGTACCTTGTTACTGTCCTCTCACAGGCACGCTGGGAGCTCAACCTGGGCCTGAAGACATCTCAGCACCTAGGAAAACCAGGCCAAGTTTAAATCAGAGAGTTCAGGTTATGGCTGAACGTGAGTTGTAAATTGGAATGAATGAATGAATGATGAGATTGGTCCATCTGGCTTTCACACAGACATGAGGTTGTCCCAGAAAGTGGACCTAGCAGGCTTGGGCACATGTAAATTTGCCTTTCTCCGTGGCATTTGGTAGTAACTATACCAACAATTTGTGGGGCCCTCTCCACACAACACCTTCCTGCTGTGTCTGGAAGCCCCCTCCACACTTACTCCCATTTGGCTTCATCCAAATTGGGAGGTGACTAGATGTCTGTATCACCGAAAACCCACAGAAGAAGCATTATTTTTGCTAAAAGCTACAAAATGTATATATTCTTAAGAGGAAGCCATGATGAATCACATTCTTAGCTTTCAAACTGATGAAAGGTGTTGAAAGGAGAATGCCATCTGCCCCTAGCTATGGAACACAGTGGTGGAAGACAGACTTATGGACCATAGTTCTCATCACTAAAGCTTGACTGTGCTAGATTAAACCATCAGGGTAGTTGTACATTTTCTCAACAGGAACAACATAACAGCAGAAGAGAATTCTCTATGAGTCTTTTTTAAATGACATTTACAAACACCAAAATTAGGATCAGAGAAAGGGGAGTTTAGGACTAAAGAAAGGTTAAAATGGATAACTGATATCACTATAGTTAATATAATAAAGTTACAAAATGTATGGCATTACCAGACTAATCAATTTGCTTGAGGTCAAGCTCTATCATCTTGTATCTAACATGAGGACTGGTCCACAAACTAAGTCTTCTACAACTTTTAATTCAACAGAAATTATTTAATTATACCCTATGCTTAGAGCCAAGTGACCTGAGACCCTGGGTGGAATTTCTGGGATGGACTTCCATTTGGGTGTATATTAGATGCTGCCATTGGTGGCAATGAAACTTCAGGCAGTAAAGTTTAAAAGTAATCAGGAATCATATCATAGTTGGCTTCCATTACATTTTTGTCATCAGGAAAGAGTGGCCAGCTCTGGAATGTCTATTGTATTAGCTATCTGAGGGGAATTAAGAAATCAAATAGCAGACAATTAGAAAATTCTTTAAAAGAAATGACAAATGTTAAAACTCATTCAGTATGGATCAACTGTACCTTAATTCTAGCACAGGTCCTATGGTATTTGCTACAAGTAAAATATATCTCCTCTGATAGAATTCTGGAAAAATAATTGCCCTTTTAAAAATAGTTCATCAGTGTAGATAAAGGGACATATTTGAGGCTTTATCTCACAGAATCAGGCATGGCTTAAAAAAACATGTGTCTGGGCCCTGGCCGGTTGGCTCAGTGGTAGAGCGTCGGCCTGGCGTGCAGAAGTCCTAGGTTCGATTCCCGGCCAGGGCACACAGGAGAAGCGCCCATTTGCTTCTCCACCCCTCCCCCTCTCCTTCCTCTCTGTCTCTCTCTTCCCCTCCCGCAGCGAGGCTCCATTGGAGCAAAGATGGCCCAGTGCTGGGGATGGCTCTGTGGCCTCTGCCTCAGGCGCTACAGTGGCTCTGGTCGCAACATAGCGACGCCTCGGAGGGGCAGAGCATCGCCCCCTGGTGGGCAGAGCGTCGCCCCTGGTGGGCGTGCTGGGTGGATCCCGGTCGGGCACATGCGGGAGTCTGTCTGACTGTCTCTTCCCGTTTCCAGCTTCAGAAAACAAAAACAAAAACAAAAAAAAACATGTGTCTGAAAAAGAGCCCAGTGGGATTAAGTCTTGTTAAAAAGAAAACATAATCAGTAGTAAAAGTTGGGAGTTGAGGGCGGAGGATGATCCAAGATTATGTGTGTTATTGAAAGCAAGGAACATAGTAATTAAACTAAAAGGGCAGAAATATAAGCAAGTAATGAAAATCCTGTTCAAATGGTGTGGAAGTCGATTGGACTCAACTCTGGGGTTTCAGTTTTGTAGATGTTTCTTTCTCATATCCTGGCCTGGTATACAACGTTTCTGAATGATAGTTACCTAGCACATTTCCTTTATTTGTCAATTACTATAGACTAAAAGAGACTGATGTGGATTCTATAAGGTAAGGAATTGACCAGCCAGCTTCATGCCCAGTGCTATCAAACCTGGTTCTTAGAATCCACGTTCTCAAGTCTGGCTCTTTGTTTGGAGAAAGAAAAAAAATCAGTAGTGAGACTTGAGAGAGACTGCTCCATCCCCAGTAAGGACCAGTGAGCTGGCAGTCTATTTCTTAGTATCTTGCTGGGAAATTTGTGCACAATTGAAAGAATTTATTTGAGGACTGACCAATTGTGAATTTAGCACTGAGTATTTAATTCTTAATGTGGAGGGAGTAACTTGGGAATGGTGAGTTTCCCTTTACTCTGTTACCACACAAAATCAACAACCCCGACCACATCTGAGTAAGAGGGAGAGTCCTCTACTCAACAAAGTTAACATCTTTCTACTTCTTTCTTTTCCTTCCCTACAATTTTAATTTCTTCTAAGCATGCTTGTATGTGTGAATGTGTGTGTGTGTATATATGTATGTGTGTGTGTGACTTTAAAAGACTGGGTTTTTGCCAAATGTATGCTTTTAATTTTTATCTGATATACTTCTCTCATAAAAAACATGTTTTGTCTATTTTATCCCAGCACAAAGCAGATAGGACCTTGTTCTAATAACAGTGATGAAAAATCTGGGCCAAGAATATGCAGTTTTTGCTAATTTTGCTCTTCAAATCTCAGACGACAAAGTGTCAGCTAATGACCCCCTGGCTCCCAGGCTTTCACTGGGGCCTTCTAAAATACACAAAACCAAAGTGAAGGCAGGACACCATTTAGCACTACATAATTCAAGCAAACAAATGTGTTTACACTGTCAGGCTACTGACCACCTGCCTTCCCACCCCACAAGGCAAGTATCTATATATGGGATCTGATCTCCTCATTCCCAGTCCTGGGGGGAGAGAGCCCCTCCTTTGGCTGCACCATCTGTGAATCTGAAGGAAGCTTCGGCCCTCAACAGCATGCATCTCCTCTTACTTCAGCTGCTGGTGCTCCTGCCTCTGGCGAAGGCTGCAAGGCACACGGATGGCCGCCCAAGTCAGAGTTCTGTTTCTCTAGAAAGGAATCCCAGAGAACTTCCCACGGGCAACCGGGAGGAGGCTGAGGAGAAGCCAGATCTGTTTGTGGCAGTGCCACACCTGATAGGGGCCAGCGCTGGACGGGAAGTTCAGAGGCGGAGAGAGAAGACGTTGTTCAGGTTTGCCAGGCTCTGGAAGAAACCCGAGAGAGAACTGCACCCAACCCAGGACCCCAACAGTGAGCACTCCCCAACTGGGACCCAGACCTTCACTCAGTCAAAGGCCGGGATGCAAATAAAGTCTCCTTTTCAAGAAGAAGCCAAGAAATTCTGGCACCACTTTATGTTCCGAATGAGTTCGGCTTCTCAGGGCGTCATCTTGCCCATTAAAAGCCACGAAGTACATCGGGAGACCTGTAGGACAGTCCCTTTCAGCCAGGTATCTGTTCTGGGAGGAGAGGATATCAGGGTTTGCAGAAAGGGGGTGGGCCGCCAGGCAGGTGGCGAGCAGGGGAAGAGGCTGCCGGGAGTCCATAGTCTTGCCTAACTCCCAGACTTGGTTCTTGGGCATTCATCATAGGATTTGGCAAAGTGTGATCATATTCCTTACATTTCCTTCTAAACTTTCCATTGTTTCTTGGTATTCTGGAAATGCTCAGGAATAGTATGATTGTATTGCCAATATTAGTAATCATTCATATTGATGGCACAGAGCTTTGTTTCGTGTGATTTTATTTACTTATTTTTGCAAGGGGATGATTTATCCAGGAAGATAAGTAAGACTGTCTCCTCAGTTGAGAAACTGGCAATTATTGCTGTCTCCAAAACTCACTGTAGCTATCTCTCTACACCCTATTAGGATGTGGGTGAGCAGGTCAACTCCATCTGTAGATAAGATGGAATAGATTGGACTCCTACCCAACTCTTGCCCATGTATGATGGTCTTAGTCCCTTTATTTTACATGTCACTACTTCATAGGTCTATAGAACATTTTGAAGTTGTCAGACATGAGTTATCATACCATTTCTAGTATTATCATAGCAAAAATTATTTTGTCATAAGCTTTTAAAAAATGATATTGATGTGTAAATCAAATGTAAAAATTACATTTTCTCCCCTTAGTAACACATCTCCTGATTCATGTTGTGTTGGTTGATTTATAGTTAGCATGATTGATTCCATATTATTAAGACGAAGGAACATTCTATTTGCTTCTTCCAATCAGTCCTGGCAAGCCCCATACTCCAAATGTTAAGTTAAAATTGAGAAATTGTATCATGTCCTTAAACATAAAGATAATGAACCAAAAGCAATGCAAGGGAGAGTAAAATTTTACAGCCAGTAACACTACCCAATTTAACAGGTAGTATTATAAGGTAATTGAATGTGCAAGACAGTTAAGTATTCTGCCTAAAAAGACAAGGATACTTAGCAATAGCAGGTAAACTATCAAATTATAATGACTGCTTTGTTGGCCATGTGCAATTAGAAAATTGCTCCTAAAAATTGTGCAATCAAATTTTCTTTGAAATTTATTTTGAGTTCTAATGCTAATTAAATTAAAATTAAGGTGTTTGACTTTTGCATATTTTGAAGGCCACATAAAGCTAGGGTTATGGGGTTACAGAGAGGCAAAGATGATGTCATGCTTGGTGATTTGCAGACACATGTGTCGCAACTTTGTTCCATCCAACTTCATAGATTTGAATGTATGATAGGTCCTGCAGAATAGAATTAAACTCATGATATTCTAATCTATTCTATAAACAATTGAACAAACATTTAGAATCTATTTTGCACAATGCTTTGTGAGGAATAGAAAGGTAAGGCACATTACTTATATAAGAATCCAGGTGTTAGATTTTTTTCCACTGGTAACATCCAATTAGAATATCATAAAATTTGGCACTTGAAAAATAGAATAGGTCCTGGCTGGTTGGCTCTGTGGTAGAGTGTAAATGTCCCAGGTTCTATTCCTGGCCAGGGCACACAGGAGAAACATCCATCTGCTTCTCCACCCCTCCCCCTCTTGCCTCTCTCTCTCTCTCTCTCTCTCTCTCTTCCTCTCCTGTACCCATGGCTCAATTGGAACAAGTTGGCCCCGGACACTGAGGATGGCTCCATGGCCTCAGCCTAAAGCACTAAGAAGAGCTAGGAAGAGCTAGGTTGCTGAGCAATAGAACAACTCCCCAGATGGGCAGAGCATCACCCCATAGTAGGGTTGCTGGGTAATTCCCGGTCAGGGCAACTCTGGGAGTCTGTCTCTGCCTCCCCTGCTCTTACTGAGTAAAAAAAAAAAAAAAAAAAAAAAAAAAAATAGATAAAATGTTTTCATATTAACTTAAGAATTTCCTAAAGGCTAATTTATTAATTTACTCAATAAAAGAATTACTCAGTTGAGGTAGCTTTTTGCCCTTATAGATACCATTACTTAGATATAGCAAAGCATCAACAATTGGAAAGTTTTTAAAATTTTAGTGGAAGTTATCCTTACACATAACAGTCAATAGCTTCTGCATCGTGTTAATGAAATGATACACAGCAATTTAATAGAGTTGCATTTGCCTTTTAGACTATATCCCATGAAGACTGTGAGGAAGTGGTTGTACAGAACAGCCTTTGCTTTGGGAAGTGTGGGTCTGTTCGTGTTCCTGGAGCTGCACAGCACCCCCATTCCTGCTTCCACTGCTCGCCTGCCAAGTTCACCACAATGCACTTGCAACTGAATTGCTCTGGCCTTGCCCCCGTGGTCAAGGTGGTGATGCTGGTGGAGGAGTGCCAGTGCAAGGTGAAGACAGAGCACCATGAGCATGGACACCTCCTACAGGCAGGCTCCCAGGCAGAATTTCATGCCCAGGATCCCTTTATCCCAGGATTTTCAACTTAAAAACCTATCCCACTATTACTTTGAAAAGAAAACCACAATAACAATGTTGCTGATTATTCAGTCTGGAAATGTTCAGTGGATACATAATATTGCAAGGGAAAGGTGGTCTAGAAAGTAGTAAGATAGGACAATAGAGGAAATGGCATTCACTTCATTATCCATACACAGTTGGTATCTAGTTTTGACTCTGCTGCTTACTGGCCATCAAATGTTGACAAATTGTGGAAGCTTTCTCCACCTCGAACTGTTCATCTGTAAATGAGGGACTTAAACGATTAGATGATTACTGAAGTCTTTTCCATTACTAATATTCCATGTTCTATTGTCTTCAAGTTTTTGTAAAAGCCTTCCTTCTGAAGGAGGAAAAGAAATAAACTAGACCATAAAAACGGGCTCTTTAATAGCTTGTCAAAGACCCAAAAATGTATGTGTACATAGAATTGGTAGAAGGATCTCTCATATTTATAGCTGCTTTTGCATCTCAGGCAGTGTTTTAGCTGACTTCTATCTGATGATTAAGCAGTTCCACAAATGTAAGGCATTACTTGTTTGGTTGCTTCCTTATTTTTGATACTCTCCTGAAAAAATTCTCTGACTTTGAAGATGAATATTGATGTTACTTTTAGTGCTTGACATAGTGATGAGGAACAATCATTGGTAGCCAAACAAGTATGTACATAATGGGGAAGAAAAAATAGCTCAATCCAGGTTTAAAGTCAATCCAGAGATGCTAATAAAAGTAACCAAGGAATTTCAGTAGATGTCAAATTAAGTAAACTGTAAATGCTTTAAAACTGAAACAATTTACAGGTGAAATCCTTTATCCACATGCTTTTTGTGTTAGATAGTAAGATTTCAGTGTTTGGATTACTTTTTTTTTTTTTTTTGCTACTGTATAAAAACTTTGTATTATGAATTTTATTTTGAAAATGCCATAATTGCAAGTTCTGAAAATATGCTGAATGTTTTAGTGGATTAAAATTTAGTCTATGAAGCATTCTGGGAAATGTCATGACATCCAATTGTTTTATAGTTTGTCCTTATTTGTTTTGTTTGTTCAATAATTTAAAGGCACTATCTGGAAATTACTTAACTAGAAACATTTTAGAAATGGCTTCAGAGACTAATGACAATGGCCCAAGAGTTTTTTCTGACACTTCACACAGCTTTAAATGAAGGTCCTTCGATTACTGTCTTTTGTCATTTTATTTATCCCTCTGTATTTATTTATATGCATGTATAAATATTATGCAGAACTGGCTTTGCCTAGCTATATTTCCTTTTCTATAATCATCCTTAAAAAATTCACCTTAGAAATTATTTTTTATTTTTAAAATTTTATTTATTCATTTTAGAGAGGGGAGAGAGAGAACAAAAGAGAGAGAGAGAGATGGGGGAGGAACGGGAAGCATCAACTTCCATAAGTGCATTGACCAGGCAAGCCCAGGTTTCGTACCGGCGACCTCAGTGTTCCAAGTTGGTGCTATCCACTGACCACCACAGGTCAGGCTTAGAAATGATTTTATTTGGAGCCCTTTGTTTTCAGTATACACATAAAAACCTTCTCAGAATAATGATTATCTTCTTTTTTAAAAAATCAATGCATATTTTAATTCCATTTCTCTTTAACCATACTGTTCTGGTGTTCAGAAGAAATGAATGCATTTATATTTAGTGTATATTCACATCAATATAACAAAATATGTACTACACAGATACACATGTGGAATTTGCATCAGAATATATTATACCGTTTGGTGGTCAAAGACAACCTAATTGACCAAGATATGGTCAGAAGGATAGAACTGTTAAGCATTAATGATATCCCAGATGGTCAATATATTTTGATGCCAAAAGCTATTGAGCAGCTGTCTAGCTTGCAGATGCCTAACCCTGATTATGTAAACCTATATTTGCCAATTGGACTATCATCCTCCTTATACACTTGCAAATCCCTTTATCTATTTTTGCAAATAGACTCTCAAGCTCAAGCAAGCTCCAAAGAGTCATTGGTTTTATTTAAACTCTGGTTTGCCCTTACCTCACATGTGAACTCAAGATGAGATAGCTGATAGTGGTACTAGAGCTTACATTCATAGAATAATAGCATGAAACTCACAAAATTGCCCGTACTCAACCATTTTTACTTACAAAAAGGCAATTTCCAATGGTTCAACTTAATACCAATGGTTCAACTAAATACATGAGAACATAAGCGAACAAAAAGAAACACACAGATATCAAACATTTATTAAGTGCCAGATACTGTGCTGGATCTTTTACATAAATTATATAGCTTATGTAATACATAAATATATAAATAATACATTCTTCACAAAATCTTATGAGGTAGGTAAATACTCTATTTGATAGGTAAGGAAAATAAGCCTTAAAAAGTTTAAGTTTAAGCAACTTACTTAAGGTCATTTGTAGTATATTTTCTATCTATAGTAAAATATTTGCTTACTCCCTATCCATCAATTTAGATTTCACTCTTCTAGATCTCATGACTATAGGCCTCAAAGCTATTATCTTTTTTACCTCTTGTCTAGCTCTCATATTTAAAGGCCATTGTTGTCATCTCTTGAGATAGAAATCATTCTTAGGTTTGGTCTTTAGCCAAGCATTGTCCTGACTTCAGAGGTGGTCACGGCAAGCCCCCTCATCAATCTTTGTCTCATTTTTTTCTCCTGATTAAAATAAGGCTGATAATGCTTACTTCAAAATTATTGTGATGACCAGGTGTAACTAACAGCACACCAGGGAGATTTAGATCTTGTAAAACTACAAAGGGTTAATTCGCTCTTCTCCATTCAGACCTTTTAAAAAAATGTGTTAAATTTAAAAGACAGAAATTGCAAAGAATAACATAACACTCAAATTCTCACCACCAGAATATTTAATATTTTCTCATCTTGTGCTTCTTGTCTCTTTTAAAAGAAATAAGCCAATCATATATAAGTAAAGTCCCATCTGACTACCATGCTGAGTGCCATCCCCTTAACCGCTGGCTCCTCAACACCCCAACCCAAAGATTCCTGTTGATAATTCCAATATGCTTTTATATTTTTTCAACGGTGCATATCTGCCCATAAATAGTATGTGGTATAATTTTTCTATACATGTTCACTAGCTATATGCAAGATACAGCTCCAGTTTCATGCTATTACTTCTTGAATACAGCACAGAAACAAGTTAGGCAAGGTCCTGCTCTTAGAGGGGGAAGATAAGCAATTTGATAATCAATCAACTAAAAAGGAAAAATATCAGATGGCTATTAAGTGCAACGAGTATTTAATTACATGCATGCTATTCTAATTGAATTGTTCTACAGCTATCCCCCCACCCCTGCACACACAGGATGCAGGCTCTTTTTTTATGTTTTTAGTTTTTTAATGTTTTTTTTTTATCTCTATTGTAGAAACTTGGCATTAAGTATTTCCTGCAGTGAATGATTACACTAGCTTTGGTCGTTTTTTTTTAATTTTAAAAAGTACATTATTTATTGATTTTACACAGAGAGGAGAGGGACGGGGAAGAACGAGAAGTATCAACTCATAGTTAACTCACTTTAGTAGTTCATTGATTGCTTGTAGTATGTGCCTTGACCAGGCAAGTCCAGGGTTTTGAACTGGTGATCTCAGTGCTCCAGGTCGGTATTCTCTCCAGTGTGCCACCACAGGCCAGGCTGATCATTTATTTTTTTATTGTACATTGTCTCTTTAACCTGTCAATTTAATTCCTAATTAAAAATATCATCTAAATTTTTACAGAGAATTTATTCTGCATGAGACACTGTACTGAGAACTCTGGGATAATCAGAGGTAAAAAGACACATTTCCCACCACCCCAGAGCTTACATTATAGTAGCAGATATAATATATGGAAATTATAAATCAATAATGGCAGCAATGACAGTAACAGCTACTCTTGAGCCCTTACTATGTTTTCAAGTGTGTTAGATTTCTCATCTCAAAGAAATAGACATTTTATACCCATGCTTTCACAAGGGGAGTAAGAGTCAGAGAGCTTCGTTTATTCAGTCCCCAAATATTGATGATTGTGATGAGTCTAATTACTGTGAAAGATACAAAGAGTATAAATAAATAAATGAATAAATAAATATCTGAATAGAATTTCTAATTTTAAGAAGTTTACAGTCCAGCAACCAGTAACTAAATGTATTTGTTTCTGTAAGGCTAGAACGATGCTCTTGCACTACCACCCAACCCAAACTCAGACGTCACTTTCCCAGTGCTGCCTTCCTTAACTCCAGACAAGGTCAGATTCAATTATTATGTGATTTCATGTGATTTCATGATGCTGGGGACCTTCCTTTCATAGCACTCACCTCTGTTTATACCTTTATTTGTATTACTGGTCAAATTATAACTTTCATAAGAGCAAGAATTATATTTGGTTTCTTTCCCATTGTAATCAATACCTAGGAAAGTGTCCAGGACATTGTAGGTACTCAAGAAATTTTATTTTTGTCTGCATAGAAAAAATAGTACCAACAGATAACATATGTTGAAGGTATACATGTTTTAGGTAATGTGCCAAGAGCTTTATATATATCATTTCATTTAGCTCTCACAAAATCCCATGAGGTAGGGAGTACTGTATTATTTTATAGAGGAAGATGCTAAGGGTCATATGAATTAACCTTCCCAAAGTACCACTGCTGGGGAGTAGCAGATGCTGTACGACTCTAAAGTTCCATATTTTTCCTACTATGCTGCAGTGTCTCAAGATAGCAAAAATAAAAATATGTATAAATAACTATGTATACACACATATGCATATAATACAGATGCATGCCTGTATATACACATGCATATATATACATATAGAATCAAGGTTAAACACCTGATTCCTCCACTAGTCTGCTCCTTCTCTGATTTCCACAGCCAATTATCCTTGCCTGTCCTAAGGCACCTATGTCAGTGAGGATGCTTTCAACCCAAACACCAGAAAGCACAACTCAGAATATATTGTTCTTAAGGAATTTATTAGTTCACCAACAAGAATTTTGGAAGTCAGCTAGTTCATTTGTTGGTCAAGTCTGAAGTTCTGTCATTCCATCTATGCCTTGGGTTCCTTGATCTCTCTGAACTGTCACTTTCAGTGTGTCCTCCACCAGCTAAAGCTCCCCTCAGTCACAATATAGCTGTTGTAGTTCCAGACATCATATTTCACCAATCACATATCCATGTCCATCTTAGAAAAAATGGATTCTCTCTGACTTGTGTCCTTTTTTAAAGAGCTAAATAAAGTCAGTTACATCAAGAAAAAATTAAACAATGGAACAAAATCTTTGCCAGCAAGGAATAAAAACATAGCTATTGAGTAAGCAAGCACAGTGCCTGCCAAAGCCTTTGCCATATTGTTTTTTTTTTTTTTTTTGGTGGCAGAGACAGAGAGAGTCAGAGACAGGGACAGATAGGGACAAACAGGAAAGGAGAGAGATGAGAAACATCAATCCTTCCTTGCAGCTCCTTAGTTGTTCATTGATTGCTTTCTCATATGTGTCTTGACCGTGAGGCTACAACAGACCGAGTGACCCCTTGCTCGAGCCAGTGACCTTGGGCTCAAGCTGGTGAGCCTTGCTCAAACCAGATGAACCCACGCTCAAGCTGGCGACCTCAGGGTCTCGAACTTGGTCCTCCACATCCCAGTCTGATGCTCTATCCACTGCGCTACTGCCTGGTCAGGCCTTTGCCACATTTTAACTTATGTTATCATTATTTATTTATCTATTTATCTTTCTTTCTATATTGTAAACTCAACGGCAAATCCTATATATGAAACATTTTTGTTATCCTTTTGTTTCTAATTTAATGTTTTATGTTTAATATAGTATATTGTTTTAATATTATTAAATATATAAAATACTGTAATATACTGATTTTTTTTTTCCTGAAGCTGGAAACGGGGAGAGACAGCCAGACAGACTCCCGCATGCGCCCGACCGGGATCCACCCGGCACGCCCACCAGGGGCGATGCTCTGCCCACCAGGGGGCGTCGCTCCGCCGCGACCAGAGCCACTCTAGTGCCTGGGGTAGAGGCCAAGGAGCCATCCCCAGCGCCCGGGCCATCTTTGCTCCAATGGAGCCTCAGCTGTGGGAGGGGAAGAGAGAGACAGAGAGGAAGGAGGGGGTGGGGGCGGACAAGCAAATGGGCGCTTCTCCTATGTGCCCTGGCCGGGAATCGAACCCGGGTCCCCCGCACGCCAGGCCGACACTCTACCGCTGAGCCAACTGGCCAGGGCTATATACTGATATTTTAATATTTGCATATATACATGAACATGGACACATGCATGAAATGTATAATTTTTGTTTTTTAAGGGATAAATGCTTGACACATGTCAGGTAAGCAAAATCAACGAATTTTGGGAGAGGCTCTTGGAAAGAAAGGTAGTGTACATACTATGGGAAGTTTTGAATGGCATCCAATAGGTTTAAGACTGTATTTGGTGGGCAGTGGGGAGTATCCGAGCCAGCTAGGATGTTACAGGCTTATAACAGTTGCTTTAGAGGGGCTCATGAACCCCCTGAAATGTGCACAAATGTTGCATATATGGGCATACTTCAAGGGAGAAGGTCCAGAATTTTCTCGAGTTTCTCAGAGATTTCCATGAGTCAAAAGTCTTAGCAGTGGTGTGACAGGTTAGACTGGAGCGACAACATGGCTGCCAGGAGAGTTGGAAGACACCTTGGAAATCATGTGGACCAACCTCCTCTGACTGGAACTCAGGGAAGTCAGGTTTCCATTTTAGGAACAAAGGACGGATTTAAATACTCCTCAGTGGGCGGCTTCACTTTGTTTAATCTAATGTTCATACTGAGGAGCTTGCAGTGGTGACATGGGTGAGTAATAACACCCTGAGCAAAGGAATGGGCTTTCCTGTAATTCTAGTTTTCCAAAGCCAGGTCCCACTAGTCCGCCCACATTTCCGGGAGAGAGCTCACATTTGCATTTTATTGCTGGCTTCCCTCTTATTCTGTTTTGTTCTTCCTCCTTTCCTCCAAAAGAAACAAGCACCAGTGACCCACCTGTGGGTGGGAACTTGGGTTAATATTTTTCAAAGAAATTATCACAACTTCCTCTTGTCTCCCAGCTAAGGAAAACACAGCTATTTCTGTCCAATATCCAAAGAACAAGACTTTCCAGTAAGTACTTTTTTGTAAGTCATAATTCTATTACTAAAAGGAAACCTGCATCCCGCCTAAACCTCAGGCAAGAATAGGGGAAAATATAAATGGATAGAAAGATTTCACATCTTACACCACATCAATTAAAACACTAAAAAGATATCCCTTTCAGGGGACCTGGGATCCATGGGATTTTGTAGTGTCCTTGGACATAAGAAAAAGATATTCTGGAGCTCTTCAGGACCATGAGAACTCAGTTGTGACCCTACAATTGAAGGGGCTCCCAAATATGCAGCTGTCACAGGCAGAGGATATGTTGCCATTTTCCTGCTTTCCTGTAAAGGAAATTATGAGTCCAGGCCGAGCTCTAAGAAAAATGGCAAAGCAAGTGAAATTTCCTTTGGTGTCTGCTTTTCCTCCTTTCTGCCTATGTTTTTTCCTTTGAGCTCCCTTCCCCTGTCTCACCATTTCGGCTATTCAGTTATCTACCATTGCTCAGACTTCTAATTCCTGTCCATTTAACTATCTGGCCCATCGATGTATTTATCCAATTAACATCTACAAATATTGATCAACTTACAACCTATGCAACTTTTGACCATTCGACTTTATGACCACAATCACTAGCCATGACTGCTCCACATCTGGCAGCGCAAGCGTTGCCCAGCTGGATGATCGACAGTGCGGACAAGTTTCCGGCAGCACTACCATCTCCATGTGCACCATTTCAACTGTTATCCCAGACTCAGTACAGCAATTTGTGTTTTGTGTTTTGGATATTTTTCATCAAACCCCTCCCAAGATGTCTACCAAGAGGAAATTGTCTTTGCAAATATTAAACCAGTTGTACTGGTAATGCAGTGTTTTACTTAAACCTGACGAATGTAAAAATAAGAAACAAAATGGTGTAGAGATGATACAAATGGCATAAAATGAACAAAGAAAATTATGATATATAACAATAATGAAAGAAAATTATGATAAAATGACTTAAAGATTTTTATAACATCATTTCACAGTACTGTACATATAGCCTACTCAACTTACCACCAAATCGTGTTACAACTGGTCTGTCAGAACCAATTGTGGTTGTAAGTCGAGCACTAGCTGTATTTAGAACTTGTTACATGTCAGGCATTGTGCTGACCCACTGGGGTACCAAGCAGGCTATCACAGGTTCTGGACCTTCAGGAGACATAATTTGCCTGCCTAGAAAGTTTGGGTTTTATTCTTCAGGGGACTGCTTCTGAACCTAGCATTACCTATGAGCTTTTAAAATATAGAAATTCTGTTTCAATGTGTGTAGGTAGGGATGGGAACAGTAGGCAGTAGTCAATATATTTTTAAAGCTTCACAGATGATTTTGCCACCAGGTCAGATAATGAGGAGCTGGGTATCACTGAAGAATTCTGGCCACAAAAATTCTAAACACTTGCTCAGATTTCTTCTAGGAGGAAAACATCACGATGTTCTCCCAATCCTTCTTCATCCCCCGCTTTCCACCAAAACTGTCTCCTAAATTCTTCAAATTTCATTTCTGTACAATTTGTAACTAATATTACTCTTGCCACATGAAGAAAATTGTAAATATTTTTCCCAGAGGAAATAGAGGTATTTAATAGAGTGATTTTCCCCCAAAATAAGTTGCTCTTTTTTAAATGTTTATTTTATTGATTTTAGAAAGAGGAAGAGAGAGAGAGAGAGAGAAACATCGATCTGTTCGTGTTTGTGCCCTAACCTGGGCTCAAACCAGTAACCCCTGTGCTTCAGGACAATGCTCTAACCAACCAAGCCATCCAACCAGGGCAATAAGTTGCTCTTTTATCATATACCTATTGTACTTATTCCTCCATTAGCATTTAGCACTGTTGTTTAATAACTCTCAAATACTGGTGGGCCTAAAACATACTTGGAATGCTCGTAGCAATGCTTTCTTTGTTCCACGCCCAGAACGACTGATTTATTGTCATGTTTGGGTATCTGCATTTTTCTACTTTTTCATTTTGAAGATTTAAAAAAATACAAAAAGGATGAAAAATAGTACCAAGGATACTTGTTTTATTAAAAAAGATTTTATTTATTCATTTTTAGAGAGAGAGGAGAAAGAGGGAGAAGGGAGGAAAGAGCAGGAAGCATCAATTCCCATATGTGCCTTGACTAGGCAAGTGCAGGGTTTCAAACCAGTGACCTCAGCATTCCAGGCAGATACTTTATTCACTCACAGGTCAGGCTCAAATCACGGGGAACAATTTTTTTTAAATTTTCTGTTGCATGAGGTTTTAGAACAGTTTCTATATATATCTGCATCGCTGATTCCAAGTTGAAATCTGTTTTCTGGTACATGCTCTAGTTTGTATGCAATTTTAATTTCTTTTTGTTACAGTTAATGGCATGCATTGGTTTTTAAATTGGAGTTAAAGGGCAACGACTCTTGGATTGAACATAACCACAAGGCAATTAATGTTTTACAAACATTACTTTTACATAATTGTAGTTGTTTTTAAATGTAAAAACTTATTATCTGATAAAAAGACACCCTCTTATTTTGTTTTAAGATTAAACCATGGCTTCTTCGAGTAGGCGTAAATGTAAGAATAGTCCTGACACCTTCTGTTATATATGTTGCTGTTACACACTTCAATGTCAAAGGCACAATATTTTATCATTTGTGACACGTGCATATATTGCCTATTTCCAAGTTCCCCCTTGGCGATCAAGACAAGAATTGGGCTCCTCATATTGTGTGTCATAATTGTGATGAAATGCTTTGTGACTGGACAAAAGGAAAACGCAAAGGAATGCCTTTTGGTATTCCCATGGTTTGGTGTGAATCTAAGGACCACAGCAGTAATTGTTATTTCTGTCTGATCCATACAAAGGGTATCGGCAAGAAAAAACAGCATATGATCACATATCCTAATATTCCTTCAGCAATACGACCTATCCCACACTCTGAGACACTCCCGGTTCCAGTTTTCAATGGTTTTATTTCTTCTAAGGACGAAGAAAGTGAACATGGTAATCAAGTGTATTTTGATAAGATGCATGAGGAAATGGTTGTAGAATCTGAAGGGTCTTCTTCTGATGCCAAGCAGTTATTAACCCCTCAGCAGTTTAGCCGACCTGAATTGAATGACTTAGTAATAGATTTGTGCCTATCAAAGAAAGCAGCTGAGTTATTAGCCTCCAGGCTTCAAGAAAAGAATGTACTTCACTGGTCAGCTAAAGTATCCCATTTCAGGAAGTGTGAACAAATTTTTGTGGACTTTTTTCTGAAGACAGACACTTTGTTTACTGTCATGATATCAGCTAGGTGTTACCACTTACAGTCCAACAGAATGGCAGCTTTCCTTGACAGCTCTAAACAGAGTCTGAAATGTGTTCTCCTACATAACGGTAATGTTTATGCACCGGTTCCAATTGGTTATTCAACTCATCTGTGAGAAGGTTATAATGACATAAAAATTGTCCTCGACTTTCTGAAGTATGAGGAGCATAACTGGATCATTTGTGTGGATCTTAAAATGGTAAATTTCCTGCTAGGACAACAGAGAGGTTTCACGAAGTATCCTTGCTTTCTGTGTTTGGGACAGCCGAGCTCGGGAGAAACACTGGACACAGTAGGAGTCGCTGAAGTGTGAAGCTCTGGAATTAGGGATGCAAAATATTGTGAATGAACCTGTAGTTAATCGAGACAGGATCATTTTTCCCCCCCTTCACATCAAACTTGGCTTAAAGAAGCAGTTTGTTCAGGCTTTAAACAGAGAAAGTGAATGCTTTCAACATATTATTTCTGCTTTTCCTCCTTGTCTTTCAAGAAGATAAAAGCAGGTGTATTCGATGGACCTCAAATTCGAACCCTAATATGTGATGAAGAATTTGCCAGGAAGATGAAGAAGGAGGAGAAAGCAGCATGGCAGTCTTTTGTGGCAGTTACAAAGAACTTCCTCGGCAACAAAAAAGCAGAAAGCTATGAACTTCTGGTTCAAAGGATGCTGTTGGCTTTCTGCCACATTGGATGTAACATGAGCGTTAGGATTCACTTCCTGAACAGTCACCTTGATAAGTGTCCGGAAAATCTTGGAGCTGTTGTGATGAGCAGACTCTGCTGGAGCATCAGACGAGATTGTCCTCAACAAGCACACAAACACAAGAGCTACAGACACAAATTTTTGCCTGAATAGAATTTAAATAAATTTTGTGCAAATTTTATGATTAAAATAAGTGTTTTAATATGTTCTATTTTGAAATTGTAGACAAATTCTGATACAATCATATCTTTTAGTGTATTAGTGTATTTACTGCATTATATAAATTATTAAATTTTCACAAAGATGATGCCCAAGAAGACATTCTACTTCATTATGTTAAACTAAATGTTGAAAATTTTACAATAAGATGAAAATCTAAAATCTTGAATTGCAAAAAAGCTGTAGCTTACAGAGAAAAACTAATGTCAGATTTCAGATCAGCATACTCGAATTAGGTAAGAACATGTGTTTTTGTGGATGCAACAGAAATTTTGTTCCCCAGTGTAATACTTCTTTAGCTGCCATGTTCATTTAACAATTGACATTTTGCCATATTTTCTTTGCTTCTCAGTTTTTGTGAATGTGTGTATGGGTCTTCACTACATATTTTTGTACTATTCAATCATTTGAAAGTAACTTACAGATATTGTTGTAAAGTAGCATATCTTAATTCCGTGGGTTATGTAGAGACACCAAGGCAGGATACAGAAGAATTTTTAGGAGGAGATTTATTAATAAGCTGGCTGCATATGACTTACATGGAGTATAGCTAACCCAAATCATGTGTGTCCAAAATAGCCCTGAGGCTAGTTATATAGACTTGATCACATATAGGTTGGGGGAAAAGGAGGGGGAGCATGACACAATAATCAATCATTATTCGTCTATAGGATCTATAAAAAAAATCCTACATATTAAAACTTACAAGGTAACAAAATAGTGATGTCATTTTACATATCAAAGACATTCACAAATCTTTTAGTGTCTACCTCCCTTCTCTTTGTCTAGAGGTATATGTTACTCTCAGGACTCCAGGAAGGGAGGAAGAGTTAAAATCAGTGTAGGATATGTAAATATTGTCTCTTATTGAAAGGGAAGGGAAGCTCTTCAGATAACTTTTATTCTTTCAGAGAACTGTAGTTAAACTAAATGACCCAGTCATCCTTGTAAGCTAGGAAGCTCCACATCCTTCTTCCCCCATTCTCTAAAGAATGGAGGAGGCAAGAAGCCTGACCTTTCCTTTTTAAAATGGCGTTGCCAGTAGTAAGTTTTACAGTTCTTTGGTACCTTATCACAATATCATGACACTTCCTCCTTAATACTCCAGCATGCATCTCCTAAGAATGAAGATATTATTACTCCTAAGAAAATCAACAATATTTCCAAAGTATCATCTAGTCATTTGCATTTTAACAGACAACTTCCGAATCTAGTTCTCTCTCTGAAGTTTGGTAGTGGAACTCTCAGATATCATGATAGACTGATGAAGGAGATCTTTCGGTAGCAAGTAGGACTCATGGGACAACCCATTTGTAGATTTTACAAATCAGAGCAGACCAATTTCACAGAATGTCCATCTCACTTGACATGGAGTCTAAAAAGCCAGACAAGGTCATACAGCTCCCAACAGTGGTTTTAACTACAGGGAAGGTGAAATGTGCATTTCTGTCTTGGGATACTTTAAAGAAAATCCTCCTGCCTGACCTGTGGTGGCGCAGTGGATAAAGTGTCGACCTGGGAACGCTGAGGTCGCTGGTTCAAAACTCTGAGCTTGCCTGGCCAAGGCACATATGAGAGTTGATGCTTTCTGCTCCTCTCCCTTCTCTCTCTCTCTCTCTCTCTCTCTGTCTCTCTCTCTCAAAAAAACTAAATAAAGTTAAAAATAAATAAAATAAAAAAAGAAAATCCTCCTGTCCTCATTTTCTAGAGAAAGTTGACTCACCAGTTAACTACACACTTGGTTTAAGGGATAATGTGCTTCAGTGGAAATGAGTCCCTGCTGTGATTAAAGAGTTAAAATCATGGCCCAGAGTCATGCTTCAGGGCAGCTGTAAGAAATGGGGATCATGGTAGTTGTAGTGTGATACTTCTGCCTGCTCTCTAATATTGTCTCCATAAAACAGCATCAGCTGCTGCTGCACATGGTATAATTTTCACATGCTCTTTTAATATTTACAGCATGCCCGTAAAAGACTTCATGATGACATTTGGTAATTCCTGTGGCTTTTGATGCATAACAGCACAACCATGATCAGATTGCTTCAGAAAACAGTCTCTGAGAATACCAATGATTCCTGGGTGTAGGACTTTCTGAACCTAAGTAAGGTAGACCCCGTTTCATTTCCTACATTGTTTGGTAAGGTCATATTTCCCACACAGAAAAAGCTGAATAGGAGAAGGGAGTGAATAAGGAGATTTCTAGTAAAGGTATAAGCTTGGGGGTGACTTTGTTTTTGTAATGCAGTTACAGTGAAAGTTACCCTTTGACTGAGAGAGCAAAGGAAAAGATATCAGCAGAAATGGTGTGTGTGTGTGGGGGGGTGGTATATGCATATTATGAGTTTGGCTGCTATCCAAAGCAACATAGGCATTTATTAAACCCAAGATGTGGTCAGTGCATTGTAAGTACTTGGTTAATCTTTCACCATTGCTTCCACTGAATTCCTCAATTTTGTATTTGCTTGCCCCACGCATGACACTTGGAGCCTGCATCACCTACGGGATTTTCACAGATGTCTCTCTTCATCGTTGCACCTATTTCAACCATATTTTTACCAGCTAAGGCTAAGGCTTCCTGCTGTGGCACGGAAGGGTGTCTGAAAGTGAAATGTCAGGTGGCCTAAATTTTTCATCTATTAGGTGTCAATACCATGAACCCAAAGCATGTCTGTTGAATTAGTCTATTTGGAAACCAACAGCAGCTAATTCTCCAGGATGTTTTAGAGCCATATGTTATAGCAGAATATACTATTTTTTAATTATCTTTGAAACCTGACTTTTCCTTGAAAGACTTATATTATTTTATTTCCCAGTCAACATTATCTTCACATGAGCCACGTGAGTTGTCTCAGCCTCTTCATTTTTCCTGGTGCTGAATACTCCCCTTTCCTTTTCCTTTTCTGAGAGTTCACCCCTCTAGTTCTCCCGTATACATGGAGATGGAAGTCATTGACCTTTAAATCGCAGCTTCCTTCCTCTCCCCTTCAAAATCTCCCACTCGGTCACCCTCTGGCTTTTCTTTTGCTTCTGACTTGGAGATCTGATTGCTTCTTTCACGGAGAGCCTTTCTATTTGGACTCCCGAGTCTCCTAGTTTTTTTGGTTGCATACTTTACGTTCCCAATTTTAACTATCTTCCCTTTTCCTATTTTTATGACCTTGTCTCAGCAACAAACTCAGGTTTCCCACAGTTCTTTTTTTTTGCTATTTTCATTATAATGAAATCTCTCAATGAAAACTTCACTCATCAAAAGCGTTTGGCATCATCAAAGTCACCCTATTTTTACTGTGAACCAGAGCAGGACTTTTCTTCATTTTTCTAGATCCATTTTACTTTTTCTTTTGGAACTCTCTTAATTCCACTTAAATTAAATTGTTTTCTAAAAATATTACTCACAAAAATAATTTTTAAGGCTAGATAAATATCTATTCTTAAAATTAAAGATAATTTTACTGCTAAAAATCTTATGTCCTTTTCACAAATGGGTTATTAGCCATCCAGGAACAAAAATTTGAGTTCTGACTGTTGTATTAATCTGCTAATGAACTGTTTTTACCAGGTGTTTTGACATCATAGCTGGAAGTTTCTATTTCAGAGAAAAAAAAATTACTTCATATTTAGTCCTAGAGTTTAGCTGTCATAGCATGTAACTGGTTAGAAACAATTTTGATAAATGTATATGTATATTTTTTGAGCTTTAATAGGCCATTGAGTTCTGAATAGAATATAAAGGAACTACAGTTTTTTTTCCTCAAAGGGTCATACTGTGAAAAGGTGCCAAAGAACTGTAACACTTAGTATTGGCGACGCCATTGTAAAGAGGAAAAGTCAGGCTTCTTGCTCCCTCCTTTCTTTAGAGAATGGAGAGAGAAGGATGTGGAGCTTCCTGGCTTACAAGGATGACTGGGTCATCTAGTCACAGTTTAACTATAGTCCTCTGAAAGAATAAAGGTTATCTGAAGAACTTCCTTTCCCTTTTAATAAGAGACAATATTTACATATCCTACATTGATTTTAACTCTTCCTCCCCTCCTGGAGTCCTGAGAGTAACATATATCTCTAGATAAAGGAATGGGGGGAAGACACTATAAGATTTATGAATGCCTTTGATATGTAATATGACATTTACCATTACTGTGTTGATCTGTAAAACGACATCACTATTGTGTTACCTTGTAAGTTTTAATATGTAGGAATGTTTTTATAGATTCTATAAAGGAATGTTGTAAGCTTGTTAATGATTGATTATTGTGTCATGCTCCCCCTCCTTTTCCCCCAACCTATATATGATCAAGTCTATATAACTAGCTTCGGGGCTATTTTGGACACACACGATTTGTGTTAGCTATACCCCGTGTAAAGCCAGTATCCACGGCCACCATCACAGCTGCCTGGCCCGTGCAGGTTTGCATTTGATTCGGACAGACGGTATTGAAACAATGGAGCCAAGAACTGGTGGGCCATTAGCTTTAATCCTAGCTAAGAACTGGTGGGCAATTAGCTTTAATCCTAGCTCGCACCCGGTGGGCAAGAAATACACACAGTGGGAAAACACTTTCCTTTCCATTCAGGGCTCCCAAAGCCACTGACTTATCCAAGTTTTCCTAGAATCAAAGGTTCGTACCTCACCAGCCTTATTCCCCTCTGTTCCCCATCTCCTTCTCTCTGCACAAACTCGGCACAAACTGGCCTCTCCTTCAGCACTCCACTTTCCCCATCTCCTTCTCTCTGCACAAACTGGCCTCTCCTTCAGCACTCCACTATCTTGGCTGCTTCTCCTCTCTTCCACGTGGTGTTTCTCTGCTCCAGCATGGGCTCCTCTGCCTTATTTTATAGTGTAGAAATCAAAACTTTTAATCCATTATACAAACAAGGAAGTCTCTGATACAATGTTACTTATCTGAGGCATAAATGAGATTCCTCATAAGAGTGCACCACCCCACATCATGGAACAAAGGTGTGGGGAAAAGCTTAGTTTTGAAAAGATCTTAGTATTAAAAGAGTGGGAAAGGCTTAGTTTTAAGACTAAGGCTATATTGACTTTGCCGGCTTACAGCCTGTCCCCCACACCCAATGCAACCTATAAGCGAGCAAACATATATATCATATTTACAAACTTATTTGACCAACACCCCGTGTAAGTCATATGTAGCTGGCTTATTAATAAATCTCCTCCTAAAAATTCTTCTGTATCCTGCCTTGGTGTCTCTACATAACCCACGGAATTAAGATATGCTACTTGATGACAATATTTTGCTTTTTAAGTTACCTGTCTATGGTTATATAGATTTGTCTGAAATATATTTATGCCTTAAAGTTGCTACAAAAATAGTTTTTAAAAGCACCTCTCCCTTCTGCCCATTACTTGATCCACATTACTCCGAAGGATGAGACATCAGGGTGACTTGTCCAAGTATCACTCCCTCCCAATTTGGAAGAGTGCAACCGTTGAGTCTCATTGCTGAGAATGGCAGCTATTTTGTTGTGGCATTTATTCAGAAAGGGCGACCTCTTTCCTGAAGAACCTTGACTTTGAATCCTGACTATCGGGTGCTTTCATTATCAAATGGGTTGTTAAAAATTAATCAGCCAAAGACTACTAGGAACAAGCCTGACAAAATAAAACTGATTGCCTTGCAAGGACGGAAGGCACTTCAGAGGAGTGCCACAGACAAAGCAGAAGGAACAAGGCATCATTTGTGATTTGGGCTCCCATTCAAGGAGTCTGAAGATAATCTAAGAGAAGAAAAGATCAGTTTTGGATTAGTCGTTTTGAGGAAGGATTAGGAAGAGAGGGAATCAACTAGGAATTGAATGCTGTCATGAGGTGTAGGTAGCTGAAAAATTGGGAATCCCTAGTAATAAATGAAAATAGCAAGTGGTCTGGGGCATCATTAGTCAGTAATCACCCAAAGAGAGGGTCATTATGGTAATGTATAACTGCTGCATGACCTTGGCAGACACAGTGTTTACTATTAACTTTGCAGCTGGCATTAATGTTTCTATTCTTCCAGCCCAAGAATAGTGGCAGGGCTTCTTTCCTCTTCTCAGTCCAAGTTGATTGTCTTTTTTTGCCATTCCAAGTAGATTTTAACTCTTTAGGGCCCTGGACTCTAAATTCACCTGCTCAGTCACCAGGATACTTCTCCACACTGGTACTTAACCAACTGTAAGAATCTCAGGCTCATCTTGGTTTCATGTAATAGAAATCTCTATAGCAAACACCAAGCAACCCTAAAAAGCTGAGGCAAAGCCATGTGGCTTCACTAGCAGGTTCCAATTTAGGATATTAATTACATTTCCAAATGCCCACCACTGTGCCTTTTGATGATGCCACTGCCTCACTAAAATCTTTCCAGATTAGATTTGCCTACTCCAAAATCTTAATGGCTCGTCTTTGAAAATAGCATTGTATTTGCAGCTCATCCTGATTTGATTCTGTTCTATCTTTCCATGTAACTTGCATTTGAGCCACACTAGATGAACCATTGTACTTTCATGTCTCCATGCTTGTACTTACACTTTTCCTCATCCTGGAGGGATCCTTTGTCCTTATCAAAATCCTCATGTCACTTGTCTGATACAAGAACTTTTCTCTATGAAGCCAGTCTTGAATCACCCTGCTGACGCTACTAGCTGCTGCTTTAGCATTCCCATGGCGCTTTGCTTGTAACCCTGTTTAGCGTTGCTTTTGTTTTGTCTCCTAAGCACACAGTGGGGTTTTTTTTTAGAGTTATACTTCATATTTAAAAAAAGAAAAAGTTTATTTTACCCACTTTCTATGTCTGAGGGCAAGTTCTTAACCTGACATTTATGACTTTATTATGGTCCTCTGGAGATGTGGAAAGGTGGAACACTTTGTGAAACTTCATATTAAATATGTATGTATAAATTTATATGTGTGTGTGTGTGAAAGGGGGCTCACAACTTTCATCAGATGCTAAAAGAGATGTGTAACCCTAAAGAGGTTAAGAACAACTATTAGAATATTAGACTGTTGTGGAATGGGCACTCTGCCACTCAAACAGATGGGGGAGATGACTATAAGCAACCAAGAAATCATGGATGTGCATCAAATGTGGGTGCTTAGGGCATGGTACCCAGATGGGCAGGTGGAGAATGCCATACACCCAAAGCTGCCAAGGGCTATTAGCCAGTACTGATTAAACTCTGGACTACACTTGCACTCACTTTTAGAAATTGCAGTAAAATCCAGTCCTTCCCAGTCATGGCACAGAAGCACAGTAGTTGGCTTGAGTTTATCCACATAAATGCCCTGACTGTGCCTTTGTTGAAAAGCTAAGCTGACAGTGGCAGCAATGCTACTTGTGCTTGTCATTTTTTCAATTCCCAGATAAATATTAGTTTGATTAATAATCATGTTTCTATCAGTCACAGGCACATGAAATAAACTAGAATTCTGGAGGGGAATAAATACTGCATAGCATATATCTTCTCTCCATCCTTACAGGAAATAGAAAAGCTCCCCAAAAGATTACTTGATTCTTACATACAATATAATTCCATACAATATTGTCATGTTTATCATGAATGATAGAACTAGATGACTTGACCTTCCAAATAAAATATAGATATAGATAGGTCCTTGATTATATAATACTTAACTTCCCATGGTATAAAGTCTCATGATTTTCAGAACATTTTTCCTATTATGGTACTTCTCTCTTTCCATGCCTTTTGAAGAAAATTCTCTGTGGTATTGATTTGGCTAATGAGAAAAATTAACTCATGAAAGAAAGCCATGAAAAATATGTACACTTTCAATTGTTATGAGCATTTATGTGGCCACCCACTAAGTATCATTTTGAGACCTGTTGAGCTCATTTGCCACAAATCATTGTCACAAGGGTATGCTAAAAGAGAGCAACATTATGCAACTCAGTTACCTGACTAGAGGTAAAAGTCTACATATTTCTTTTTCCCCTAAAATGACTAGTTATCTCTATTATTTCTTTCTTTTCAAACAAACCAAGCTACGAACATCTACTACATAAACTGCATTATGAAAATCAAAGATAATTCTTCCAAAAGCAATTGTCACAGATTTCCAACTAGTTGTGCATGAACTGAGCAGCTTATTTCTTAATCTAAAAGGCAATAAAACTTGCTTTTAGATAAATCAGTCCATTGAGTACCTTTGGAAGTAGAGACAATATTCTAGGTTAGTAATTCTAAGAGTTGAGTGTACATTAGAATTACTTGCAAACCTTGTTAAAACACAGCTGGAATTCACTGCCCGGTTTCTAAACAGTAGATCTAGGGTGGAGTTGGAGAATGTGGAACTTTTCCCACAAGTGCCCAGGTTATGTTGATGTTGCTGATGTGGAGACCACACTTTGATAACCACTGACTGGTCTTCAAGATCCCAAGGGGTTTGTAATCAACTCAGAAACTAGGACAAAACACATTAAAAAATACCTAGTAATTCAAGGTAAGATAAGGGCCTCAAATAAACTACAATGCATATAATATAAATGCAGCAGTGAGAGAGAATTCTGGGCTGGCAGGATTTGAGCTAACTCCCAAGCCTAGATAGAATTAAGATCATCAGATGGGAAGATAGAGGGCATTCTGGATGGATAAATAAACCAAGTTAGTAGTTAGATACAAAACTGGAGAGGTAGGTTGGACCAATTTGTAAAGGGCTTTCACTAACATCTTGTAAGGAGCTCAGATTTTATGCAGCAGGTATTATTTCTTTCATTCATACATTATCTCCTCTGGCATGCTGGCCCAAAGATTTAGTTCCAGATTATTGCAAACATTTTAATCTTCCCAAAGTACTGTTCAGTTGAGGTGAGGGAGGAAAGGAGAGGTTGTAGTGTATCGCTGGTGTTTGATACCAGTTTAGACTGTGAGGTGTATTATTTGCTATGTTGAGTCAAGTTATTTTTCCTAGGTTACAGGATAGGAAAGCCGGCAACTTTTGGATGCTTCCTGAAATCCTAAGTAAAACTTGTTTCGGTTGCTGACAGGAATAGGAAACTTCTTGGATGGTTGGGGCAACATTAGCTCTTGTCTCAAAGAAGGTTTGAAGTGGGCAAGACCATTCACTAGAGTCCAGTGCTTTCCAATCTTTAAGGTGCACACGTACCAATCACCTGGAGATGGTGTTATAATGCAACACTGATAAGCAGGCCTAAGACTGTGCATTTCAAACCAGTTCCTGCGGACTGCACTTGGAAGCAAGATAGCGCAGGACATTCTGAACGTCTTCTGAGAGAGGCTGGTTGAGCATCTCCCTTTAAAGAAAGAAGATAAACGCAATCCTTATAAGGAGGACGGTGAGGGTGTGGGGACAAAGAGAAGGACGTCCTGGACAGAGCTGGGAAGATGGCATCAGGAAAGTGCAAAGGCGCCCAGGTGCGTCAGGTTCGGATGCTTGGGTTCAGGGTTCTGGCGGGACCCGCGGCCTAGGTGCGGGCGCGTGTCTTGCGCCGGCGCCGCGATTCCTGGTCTTTCGGCCCTCGGCGGCTGCCATCGTGCTCCCGGGCGCGGAGCGGGACGGCGCGGGCGGCAGCCGGTCAGCCGCAGGCGCGGGCGGGCGGATGCTCAGGCCGCCGGTCCAGGCGCTCGGGCTCCCGGAAGCGGAAAGGAGCACGGCCCAGCCTGGGCGGCGGCGGCGGCGGCACTGGAGGAGGCAGTGGAGGAGGAGCGGGAAGAGCCGCTGGCGGCCGCGAGAGCCACGGCTGCGAGGCGAGAGCCGGGCGGTGCGGTGAGTGTGCGCAGGCAGGGACGGGGGCGACGCGGCCAGCCCCTTGCGGGTCCCCGCCGCTGCCCCAGGCGCCCGGCCGCCTCACCTGGCTGCGCTCTCGCCCGCGCCCGGCCGCCGCCCGCACCTGCCTCCCGCACACGCTCGGAGCCCTGGGTGTTCCGGGTGCCCTGCTCGGCCGCCTGGCCTTCCTCAGAGCATCTTCAGCCAGAGCTGCAGCCGCCCGTCGGCGGCCCCTCCCATTCACTGGTGGTGAGTGGGTTCCTGCTCTAGTCGCGGTGATTTTGGTACGGTTTAAAAAAAAAATTTTTTTTTTTTTTTTTAATGTATGAAATCTGTGCCCTGAGTTTCTCGCCTGTGAACTGCTGTTTCCCTCCCCGTACCTCAGATCGAGACCTGCCTAGGGATCTGGGATTTTTGCTGCCACAGCCTTTCATTCATTTCCAGATCGCTGGTGTGAGGCTGCAGAGGATCAGCAGCAGGAGAAGTAGTTTACTCCTTTATTGACCTTCTGCCTCCCTCTTAGATCCTAGAGTGATTTTGAGAAAATGGCTTATGGGTGGCAGCAGTTTGCACTTGTTACCATTCACTATAATAGGTTGCTGGATTTTAACTGGAGAGTTCATTTAAAGTTCTGGTCTTTCTCAAGCTATATTTGGGTCACGTTTTATAATCCCTTGTGAGTCAGTGGAGGATGTCTGTATCTCTAGGGCTGAGAGAACTGACAGATTATTACTTGAAAGTATTGCAATATAGTAGTCCATAAAAGTACAAGATGGGGGGAAAAATATCCAGGTCATTGTAGGCAGGTCATAAATCAGTTTAAAGTAAAGAGGACTAAGGATAATTAAGGGTAAGTTCAAACCGTGTCTAATCGGTCCTCACCCTAGTATGTCAAAATATATACTTAAAAAAAAAATTAACCACCTCCCTTGTGGTGGTAATAATAGTGATAGTAATACTAATAATAAGGTAGTGTGTGCCATTCCTGGATGAAAATGCTTTTGGTGTAATGTCTTGTTATATTTTTTTCAACTTTTTAGTTGAAACTCAGGTGTTTTATTTTGCCTAAGTTATGTCTTAATGGCGAAATGGTTTTTGAAGATGAGATGAAGTGAGAAATCAATCAGAAACAACCAAATAAGATTTGGTGTTGTGGAAGGAAAAAGCAGATTTTAGTCTCATTGCTGTCCTAGTCCAGCTGTGGGGTCATGGGTAGATCATAACCCATGCTGTTTTCTCATCTATACAACTGGGGAGTCAAGCTAAATTCTTTAAGGCTTATTTGCTTTTCCCTGCTTGCTTGGCATATATATTTATAAATAATTTAAGACCCTTTAACATGTTAAAGGTACGTTAAAATATTTACTTGAAGAAATTTATATAAAAATATGAGTAAGAAATCTATAATTCCATACTTTTTGGAATAGTGTTTGATGTAGTACTATTTCAGAATTTCTCATTTTGGATGTAAAGCAATAGGATTATATTAGTTCCTTTCAAATTGTTGTTATTTCTGTTACGCTTACTCCAGAAACTGTAGGTGGAGTAAATGCAATAGAGCATATTTTAAATAAAATGGTAACAACTGTGTTACCTTGCCTATCACTGGGTTATTTTATGTAATAAAAGAAATTTAAGCATTTTAAAATGCATGCACATAACTGTTAGCTTAACAGATAGATTCTATAATGAAAAGTAATCAGTGAATCATAAAATTTTTACTGATTTGCCCACTGCCTGATTTCTTTAATTCATAGGGACTGATTCAGAACTTGAAAAGTAATAATGTGATGAATTAGTGAAGAAATGAATTGAAAAGTCTAGTGAAGTCTCCATGGAGCTTTTTTTCTGCTTTGTAATTGTGAATCAACAAATCTTTTTCAGGTTAGAAGGCTACATAGTGGTGGTATCATCAGTACTACCAGGCCTACCAGAGAAGGCAGAGGAAAGCTATTTTTATTACCAGAAAGTTGTTCCCTAACCTCAGTTTTACTTTTATATTAAAGAATGGAGTCTTTTTATTTAGTAAACTATTAGGGTTTGGATTCAACTTTTCAAATGCACTAAATATAAATGGCATTTTAGAGTTTAGTAGAATCATCAGTACATTAATACCTCTTAAGTTAGAAATTTTGAACTTTTTTTTTTTTTTTTTACAGAGACAGAGAGAGAGTCAGAGAGAGGGATAGATAGGGACAGACAGACAGGAATGGAGAGAGATGAGAAACATCAATCATCAGTTTTTCGTTGCGACACCTTAGTTGTTCATTGATTGCTTTCTTATATGTGCCTTGACCGCGGGCCTTCAGCAGACCGAGTAACCCCTTGTTCGAGCCAGCGACCTTGGGTCCAAGCTGGTGAGCTTTTGCTCAAACCAGATGAACCCGCGTTCAAGCTGACGACCTTGGGGTCTCAAACCTGGGCCCTTCTGCATCCCAGTCCAACGCTCTATCCACTGCGCCACCGCTTGGTCAGGCTGTTTGAACTTTTTTGAATCAGTAAAAATATATAGGTGGAAGACGAGAATGGAAAAATACCACTCTTTCTTATTGTCAGAATAGTGATTTTTTGGTTAAGAATCATTGGTAAATTGAGTTAGCCTAGTTTAAAAAATCCATCTTCATAGACACGAAGTAGCATTGCTCACATTTCAGTCTTTTTGGAGAATTCAGCAATTGAATCAGAATTCCTTACTTTAATTATATATTCTTCATTAGCTTCTAAAATCAGGTCCCGATTTTCTCCCATACTTCATTTCATAAATCACCAGTCCTTCTGCTTTTAACCTGAAAGTGATTTAGTTTACAGGCTTCAGTTCAGTCTATTTTAGATCACATCTCTGTTTTTGGTTTTCTGCTTGAAGAGACCTCATGCTAACATGTGGAAATGCAACCTCTCCATGTGCTTACTTTATGATACCACTGAAAGTGTACCATCTGAGGTTTCTCATCTCTGACAAGTAGTTCTCAGACTTTAGTGTTAGAGAAAGTAGGTATCTGGGTTATGGTTAAATGTATCACCACTTTAATGATGGAATCCAGAATTATTTTTCATTCTGGAGTTTGTAAGACTATGTAGTAGAACTCATCTTTAAGTTTCCCTTCCTCTCCCCTCTTCCACTCCCCTTTAATTATCATTTTGGGCCCTGGCCGTTTGGCTTAGTGGATAGAGGGTGGGCCTGGTGTGTGGATGTCCCAGGTTCGATTCCTGCAGGGCACATAGGAGAAGTGACCATCTGCTTCTCTCCCACCCCCTCTTCCCTTTCTTCCTCCTTCCCCTTCTCTCCTCTTCCTCTCCGGCAGCCAGTGGCTGGAATGGTTCGAACGGAGGCCCTGTGCTGAGGATAGCTCTGAGGTTAGCTTGATTCCTCTGAGCCTCAGCCTCTGTCGCTAAAAATAGCTTATACTCGAGCATCAGCCCCAGACAGGTGGACCTGGTAGGAGCGCTTGCGGGAGTCTGTCTCACTGTCTCCCCTCCTCTCTCTTGAAAAAGAAAAAAAAGTCATTTTTGGAGGTGCTTATCATCTGCCAGGCAATTTTTCATTTAAGTACAATAACCCTGTGATTTAATAATTTCATCACTATTTTACAGATGGTTAAACTGAAACTTGAAAAGAAACTGAAGCTTGAAGAGCTAATAAGCGGCTATGTCGTAATTTGTATGTGGCTCTCTTTTTAATATCTGTACAGAATTAATTTCTTACTCTATTGAAATAAACCGAATACCGATGTGATATTTCAAAAAATTGAATACCTTATTGGCTAATTGTTCAAGATAGCTACACCTGAAAATTTAGGAAGAATTGGTTAAACTGACCAATTTTCAGAGTGGATCAATTCAGATGTTAAATAGCCATGTAAATATATGTTAAAGGTGTATAATTGTAACTTTGTTTTAAAAATTCATTATAAGCTGCAATTATAGGTTTATATTTTATATATAAATATATATTTTATATATTTTATTTATGTCAATATATATTATATATGATATATATTGTTAACTTTTCTTTTGGCTCTGTGGGGGAAATTTTTTTTTTGGTGTGCCCTATAAATTGTTCATTGTATTCATTTAGACATAGCAATGTTAAAAGTATTTAATTATATTTTATAGTTATGAAAGTTTGGGATATTCTTTGTTACCCCAAAATTTCTTGGATTTTTAAGGCTAATATTGCTTTCATACCACATAGTAGAGATTTGATTCCACAGTGGGGTTGATGATATTTAACTAGATGAAATATTCATCTCATTTTGAATACTATGGCTGCAGTGTAGCTCTAATAACTGTAAGTGTAAAGTAGGATTTTTTCCCTTGATTTTAAGCCAGTGAGTAACTGGAGTTTGACTCATGGAGGGTTGACCTATGCTATTACCTAAGAGTGTTACTGACAGAAACTGCTGGGCTGGAACATGAGGAAGCCACTGTGGAGTCATAGTCTTTGCAGTATTATTGACCTTGGCCATATTTCAGAATACTTTGATGTACCACATTTAATTCTGCTTGAGATTATTTTCTAGAAGATGAATTCATTCATTTCCCATTACAGCAGCAGTTCTTTACTTTGCTGTTCTGTATTTTGTCTCTAAAAAACAAAGGTACAACCAAGGAGACTCAGAATTAGCTCAGAAAATTAGAGTAGAAATAATTTATATTTGACAATCCTAATAACTATGGACCATAGAAAAATTGACCCTGGGAGAAAGTAGTTTTTTAAGAGTATCTCTGGCCTGACCTGTGGTGGTGAAGTGGGTCAAATGTTGACCTGGAACACTGAGGTCACCAGTTCAAAATCCCAGGCTTGCCTGGTGAAGGCACATATGGGAGTTGATACTTCCTGCTCCTCCCCCTTCCCTTTTCTCTCTCTCTCTCTCTCTCTCTCTCTCTCTCTCTCTCTCTCTCTCTCCACCCCACCTCTCTAAAATGAATAAATAATAAAAATTTAAAAAATATTTCTGGGCCCTGACCGGTTGGCTCAGTGGTAGAGAGTTGGCCCAGCATGTGGAAGTTTCAGTTCGATTCCAGGTCAGGACATACAGGAGAAGCGACCATCTGCTTCTTAGCCTCCACTCCCTGCCCTTTTTCTTCCCCATCCTGCAGCCATGCCTCAAATGGTTCCTGCAAAGTTGGCTCCAGGTGCTGAGGATGGCTTCATGGCCTCTCCTAGGTGCTAAAATAGCTCGGTTGCCGAGCAACATAGCAACAGCCCAGGCAGGCAGAGCATTGCCTGGTAGAGGACTTGTCAGGTAGATCCCAGTCAGGCGTATGCAAGGGTCTGTCTCTGCCTCCTCGCCTCTGACTTAAAAAAAAAAAATCTATCTATATCTTTATGTCTCTCTATATATATCTATGGCTCTATCTGGTGGCTCAGCAGATAGAGCATCTGCTTGGCATATGAACGTCCTGGGTTCAGTTCCTGGGCAGGGCACACAGGAGAAGTGACTCTCTGTTTCTCTCCTGCTCCCTCTCCCCCTTCTCTCCCTCTCCCCCTCCCGCATCCAGCTGGATTGGTTTGAGTGTGACTCTGGACACTGAGGATAACTCAGTTGGTCCCAGCGTGTCAGCCACAGGTGCTGAAAATAGCTCAGTACTCGAACATTAGCCCTAGATGGGGGCTGCCGGATGGGTCCCAGTTAGGGCATGTGGGAGTCTGCCTCACTATCTCCCCTCCTCTCACCTAGAAAAAAAAATCTCTTAAGGGGAATGGAAATGTGATGATAATGATTTTGATGTATTTTTCACATCAGTATATAATAGTTTCTCTTTGCTATGGTAAGCAGTATACTTAATAAATTCATAACTTGTTCTTTATTTCCTGTTTTGGAGAATGGTACCACCCTTCTTTTGGAGAATGGTACCACCCTTCACCTAGTTGCTAAGCCAAAGGCTTGGGAACCATTCTAGCATGTGTTCTATGCTTCCAATTGTTCACCAACTCCCTATAAGTTTTACTCATTAAGTTCTTAATTGTCCCTTTCCAGTATGCCTCCTGTCTTAAGTGTTTCTTCCTCAACCCTCTGCCCCACTCCTCTTGTAAGTTACCACTTTTGGGGTGCTTGCCATGTGCCCATAATTATTTCTCATGTTGATAGCCAGTAAGCCTATCGTATTTCATTTAGTCTGTCTTGGAGCCTTAGCCATCCACCAGAGTTCATTCTTCAGAGTATTGTTCTTCTTTCCAAAATGCAAGTTTCATCATGGCATTCTTCTGTATAAAATCCTCTGTGGTTTCCACTGTGTTTAGGGGAAATCCAAACTCATTGGCATGGCTTAACAGTGTTTTTCACTTTTAGATCATTCTCTGCTTGTGGGTCATCAAATTATATCAGAGTGAATTACATATAGTAAGGGTAAATATTTGATTAATTTTTTTCAGTTATATATTTCATACATGAATATATTTATGAGTACACACATATACTTATATATCCCATATGTTTGTATGTGCTAGTAACATTATGAGATCTATTTCTTAGAGTTGATTGTGGTCAGAAGAGGTAATTGTGTTTTATCCTATTCTTCCATATTCAGTGACTCTTGTCATTTCAGTTTAATTGCGTTTTCTCTGCCTGCTTTTATACCTTTGCTTATTTGCTCCCTTGTGCAGAATAGCCTCCATTCTTCACTAAGTTAATTCACAGATTTTACTCTCTTCCTGAAGTCTTTTCTTATGACAGTTTACCATAAGAAATACATTTTGTATTGCAATCTAGTACACACATAAATGTTCACATAAGTGAAAAAGTTCCTTGAAACAATATCCTTTCTATATGAGGTGCTTTCTTTCCTCCTTGCCCTCTGTCTTACCTTGTTTTATGTGGTTATGATCTTGTCTATTTACCAGTTTTTCTTCACTTAGTAGAGGGCCTCTCTCTTCTGTTTATATCTAGCACCAAAACACTGTATATAGTCAATAGATGTTGATTAAATTAGTGAAATATTGAATCATGTTATCTAGAACTCTTCACAGTATTATTGTTTAAGCTAGAACTGTAGAAACTAACTTTCATGGTTGCTTTGCTTAATGTTTTTATCACAGGAGGATAGCTTTTCTCTTTACAGCATTCTAAACTAAAACTTGGTTCTATTTTAAACTCTTAATTTTATGTTTATCAATTGTGATTAGATAGTTCTAGCCTCAGATTATGAAAGACAGACATTACATTGCACTTTTTCCTATCAGTGATCTCAGAATCGATTGTCATTTTGTGATTTGTGGTGAGGAAACTTGGTGAAGCCCAAACTGGACACATAATGCTGATTTGATTTTATGGGAACTGAGTGATTTCAAAAGAGAGGACTTTGATGTGTAATGGTAATTGTAAGGCCAGGGGCTGCTGCCATCGTAGCCATTCACATGCAGGTTCTCATTGAATTCGGGCAGATGGTAATGAAACTGCGGAGCCAAGAAATGGTGGGCCATTACCTTTTATTCTAGACTCGTACCGGCCAACGAGTAAAAAACAGTCGGGCACCATAACCCACTCACATGTTCTCCTGTTCCACAACCAGGAGAATCTTTCTGGTTTTTCCTAGAATCGAAGGCTCCCACCTCTGTTCCCCTTCAGCACCCCGCCATCTTGCCTGCTTGCCTCTGCAACCACGTGGCCTCTCTCCCTGCAACAACGTGGTCTCTTCTCAAATGGCCTCCTAGCTCCTTCTTTGAAAACTTTTTGGCACAAAAGCCCTTCCCCAGCACACATTAGCATAACCACGCCCCTTCCCAAGCAAGAAGGTAATCAGCTAACCCATGTGGGCAGCACCATTTTTAATAAAAATGAGTAAAACCAAATAACACAAATTTTACAAACTTATTTGCCCAACAGTAATCAAGTGCACTTTTTTGGGAGGTGGTGTGGAGTATGAAAGCACAGAATGAGGTGGAGTTGAATAATCTTATGTCTGAATTTAAAAGTTTAATTGACATTTTCATGGTTGGATTAGCTGCTTACAATTTTTGTTTTTGTGAGAGAATTATTTATTAAACCATAAATAGATTCTTATGGAGAACTGTTTTTGAAGAGATATTCATTTGTTGAAATGTAATAAAAAAAAATGACTCAAGATAAAAACCTCTAAATTCAAGTACCAGAAAAGTTTCAGCACATTACAGTGAGTTTGCAAGTGGTAAGTCTGCATTTAATTTTCCATGGGAATATATTTCTGAAGTATGTGGCATATGTCTTTAATTCCTATGTTTAGATGCATTCAAAAATTATTCATTTGCAAAAAATAATTGTAGTTACTTTATGATTACTTAAAATTATTCATATTAAACTTTAAACATTTTCTTAAATAAGGCTTTTGCCATAGGGAAAATAATCTATAAGTGATACAAGTTTCATAAACATCTTTCTGGATTATAACTATTTGGCTTTCCAGCTGATGCTTCTACATTGCATTTTTAAAAATATCAATTTTAAAAGCATTTAAGATAAGGATAATATATAGTGATAAAGAGAGGCTTAAGTTAAATATTTTATTTGTAAGGTTGTAGTGTCTAATCAGACTTCCTGGGCTATCTTTTTATAGTTCAGTTGGTCGAAAAGAATTTAGAAGTACATATGTTTACTAATAAATTTGGAAGAACATATAAATGTATAAAACATGAAAGCCTGCCTTCTGATTGCTTTCCTTCCTCAGCCTAGTGATAACCACTGATAACAGTTTGTAGGTGTGTTCTCTTTCTCACGTTTTTCCTATACATATACAAAAATCACTTATACATATACTTTTCTTCTAACAAAAACAATCATGTTATATACATTTTTGTATGATTGGCTTTCCCCTCCAACATTTAATTATGAAAAATTTTAACAGTAGAGTTGAAAGAATTATATAGTGTAGCCTTTGAATACCCATCACCTACATTCACAACTAATATTTTACTGAACTTTATCACAGACTCATCCATCCCCCAGTCCATTTATCAATCTACTTCATTATTTTGGATCCTATTCAAAGTTAACTTGCATTCATCAGTACACTTCTCCCCTCTCTCCCTAATACTTCAGCATATATATTATTAACTAGAGTTCAGTGCTGATTTACAGGGTTTTTTAAAAGGTAAATTTACTGCCATGTAATATTGAGTGTGTGTTTGCTGAGGTTTGACATGACCGTTCATAACCTGTGTATCTCAAACTCGTATCTAGATAGAGATCTTTATCAGCGCCACAGAAGTTCCCTTTGGCCTCTCCTCGTCTATTTCCTTCCTCCTCTACCTTCAGGAAACCACTGTTAAGAACCCTTGCCCCCATAGATTTTGCCAATGTAACTTTTTTCACTCAACATTATATGTGGGTAGCAATGAAGATCTAGATCTATCTGCCCTCCATTTGTTTCTTTTAAAATTGTAGTGACTTGGAAATAGTTTACACTATTGGATGTTATAATTTAATCATTTTTCTCTCTCTGCATGAAATTTAGATTGTGCCATATTTTTGTAATTAACAAAAGTTCTGTATAGAACACTCTTGTATGTATATATACTAGTATACTCTAATGAATATCTTTTAGGTAATATTAGAAATAACTGCTGGGTCAAAGAGTTTGACACTTTAATAGCTACTGCTTTCCAAACGATTGTATCAGTTTATATGTATACTGGTGTGTCATTTTCTCTGCCTTTTTAACATTGGATATTATCTGTCTTTCTAAAATTTTGTCTAACCCTGGCTGGTTGGCTCAGTGGATAGAGCGTCAGTCAGCCCAGCATGTGGATGTTCTGGGTTCCATCTTTGGTCAGGACACACATAAGACGTGCTCATCTGCTTCTCTTCCTCCCTCTCCCCTTCTTTCCTCCTTCTTCTCTTTCAGCCAGTTGGTTGATTGGTGTGAGTTGGCCCCAAGTGCTGAGGATAGCTCATTTGGTCCAAGTGTCAGCCTCAGGCTGACCAGGTTGATTTGAGCATTGCCCCAGAAGGGTGTTGCTGGGTGGATCCCAGTCAGAGTGCATGCGGGAATCTGCCTAACACCCCTTCTCTCACTTAAATAAATAAGTAATTAAGTAAAATTTTGTAAATACAAGGGATGAAAAATATACCTAGTTATTTCACATTTTTCTAATCACTAGTGATTAGCCATTGATTTTTTATGTAGTTGTGTGAATTGCCCCTCTTTAAGTGTTTATTTTGTATGCTTCTTGTTGGTCATATATTATTGTTTTTCAGGGATGCTTTGTCTTTTAACTTTGTTTTTTGGTGTGTCTTGGGCTTCAGAACTTTCTCCTTTATGTGGTCAAACTTAGTTTATGGGTCTCGTTTATGAAAGCCTACCTCATTTCAGGATTATAAAACCACTTGTTATTTTCTTTTACTAGTTTTGCTTTTTATTTGGAATTTAGAAGAGAAAGAGAGAAAAGAAAGAAATCACTGTGAACTGAGGTGCCAGGAAAATTTTTATATGGAGAGTGAGATTCAGATTGACCCTGGAGTATGAGTTGAATTTAGAGTAAGCAAAATGGTGAGGCTATTTCAGATAGGAGACATGGGAGATGGAATATACTTTTCATATTCATGGAACCGTAATGAGACCACTGGCTGAGGTGAGGAGTCAGCTAAAACTGTAAGTTTAGAGATACGTATTTGACTAGATTTCTTGTGAGTTATTTTGGCTCACAAATATGCATTTCGAAGTTACAGTTTTCTGTCACTTTTTTATAGTGACTTGACTATTCTTCCTGAGGAAAATGTGTGGTGAAATTTAGTTGCCTGAAAAGGCAAAAGAGGAAAGGTGGTTTCCTACTAGAATAGTTTGAACACTGTAAATATTTATGTAGTCCAGTTTATTAGAGTTGAATTATAATTTCTTTTTAAAAAGTTTGTGCTGTAGTAATTTGCATCATTAATGAAGTTAGTCACAGCACTCAAGTATAGTTAGTTACCAGATAGCAATCTTAAAAAATGTTGAAATACCAGTGTGTCCACTAGTTACATCAAAGTTTGAGTTATGTACTCACCATTTAATATACAAATTAATATGTTGGATCTCTAGCTAATGAAAGTATTTTACAAATGCCACCCTTAAGACGGAGTAGCAGCATTGTATTCAGTTGGGTTGTTGCTACGGATGTGTAATAGTTTCTGTTCAGCCATAAGCCACGCCTGGTCAAGATTTAACTGAGTGGAATGATCCTGCAACTCTACCAGTTACGTGTTCCTGGTTGTAATCTGATTTGGAGCTCTTGGTAGACTACTGTTTTCTTCTCTACAATCCAATTGTAAGGGTTATGTGGCACTAATTTTCACTAATCAGGTATTTACAGAAATATTTGAAATCTTATTTGTTTACTGTTTTATGTTTCTATCACTTTTCCTTGGAGATACTTGTTCTTTTCAAGTTTGTTGTCTATACATGTTTACATGCAGGAAAAATAGATACATTTTAACTACACTTTTCACTATTTAGCATTTTCTGTTGTGAGGAATCTCTTCTACTGATAAGAAAAATTTATTCTTTGGCAGAGGAGAGTAAAAATAAAGTTCAAAAAATGAATGAGTATTTTATAATTTTGCTACTTGTTTTGCTGGCTTGTTTGCTCTTCTGTTTCTAATATTAATAAATGTAGAATGTAATGAAGTTACTCTGTTCTGCATAATTATTGTAATTTATAATCTGTTGTTTAGTCCTGACTGGAACTGTAACATTAAAATAAAGAAGTTATGCGAAGTTAATAATATTGAATGTGCTGAGAGACAGACAGAGCCTTCTGTCATTTCTTTTAGCACTTGATGGTTGGCAAGACTGTAAATATAAACATTCTTTTCAATGTTTCTCTTTTTAGTTATGTAGATAACTTGTCATTTTTATTTGAACTTCTTTACTTTTTAAAATAAAACCTAGCAAGTTAAATAGCATGCTTTATTCTGTGACTTTTCTCACTTAAATGATACTGATAGGTATTTTAATTTTTTAATTAAGAGGTAAAACTTTTATTACTTTTTAAAGACCTAGGCACTATTCATATTTTAGATTTCATATGTAAGGACTAATTTGGACATCTGATTTAAACAATTGAGTGGTGTTGCATTTGAGTTCCTGTTTGTTTGTTTTTTTCCTGCTGCCCCAGTATGTGTAGATTCTGAGGATAGCAGCATAGGGGTATTGTTTTAAAATTAAGTTACTCTAATCTTATTTTCTTTGTACTGGTAGTTTTGTAGCTCTAAATAACATTGTCAAGGCCTCTAAAGAGGCTGTACTCTGTGGCTTTTCAACTGATGATAAATTATTCTAAGAATGAAATAGTATGGGATATAAACTAAAAATCTGGAGTCATCCTTCACTCTTTTATCTGTGACCCCTAAGATCCAATCAGTTAGTAAAATTACTGTTTTCATTCTGACTGTTTCTTCAGTTGATCTCTTCGCTAAAACTAATTTTGGCTTTTGTTTTCTCTCACCCTAACTGACCTTTCATCTTCCTTATCAGAGCTTCAATAATTGATTTAAAGAATAAATTTCGTTATGTTAAAGCCCTGCTTTAACAGCTTTCCAATGCCTAAGAATGAAGTCTTAGCATTCTAACATGGCATCTTTATGTCCTTCTTTGTGTAGCTCCTTCTCACCATTTACTCTCTAGTGAAAGATTTATGATTTATAGTGGCAGTTTGTAATACCTCCTACAATGTTTACTCTTGTAACCTCTTGCTCTTCCTTGTTTGCAGTGTTGTCACTTTTCTTTGCTTGGATAACTTTTCCTCATCTTTTAAGACTGTTACCAGGTTTTACCCCCTATAGGAAGTCCTGCCCTGCTTTAACTAGTCCCCATCTTTTGTGCCTCTAGTACAACTTGTCTACATAATATAAAATGGAACTGGCCATATTATTTTAAGCCCAGTTTATGAATCTTTTGTCCATTAGACTGTTAGTTCCTTTGAGCAAAGACCATGTCTTATATTCACCGTTTCTACAGCGCAGCGAAGGGTCAATGAATATTTGTTAAACTGAGTTCAACTCATTGCTGTAACATTAAAGTCTTAGTGAAGTTCCTGGACTGGTGCTTCCTAAATACCACTCACATGCATTGTATACAGTTGGGGAGCATTTTTAAACATTTTGTTGGGTTTTGAGCTTTACTCCATAAAGAATATGATTCAATAGATCTGGAATGGATTCTAGGAATAGTATTCTTAAAAAGCTCCTCAGTTGAGACTGGCTTGCTTACAGGTTTGGGAAACATAGTTCTAGTTTATTATTGAATTATTTCATTGTATTTTATGTAAAAGGTGCCCCTACTCCTTATATAATAATTTACTGTTTAAGCTTATAAGTTATATCTACTAAAGTACAGATTTTTTTTGTCGCTTTTTTTGGTACCATAGGTTTGGGAGGCCTGTTAGCATTTTGTTAACACTAACTGAAAAAAAAGACCATTTAAACAGAGGTCTTCTTGAGTTCATAGTAATAAGTTGGACTTCATTCCATGAATTTAAATATTTTTGGCAATTTGTAATTATTTTCACTTTTCATTATAATTTTTAAAATTATTCTAAGCATTTTACTACGGTTTAAAATTAAACTAAATTGCACAAATCTTAAATGTACAGCGCAGTGAATGTTTTACACACACACACACACACACACACACACACACACACACACCCATGAAGCACTACCCAGATCAAGAGAGAACACGTCTAGCCCTTCTGTGTTCCTTTCCAGTTAATAAACACCCATCCCACCACAAAATTACTACTATTTTGATGTGGGTGATAATCAGCCTTATGATTAAAACTAGTAAAAACGTTTATATATCTTTTGGTGGACATGAGTACTCATTTCCTTTGGTTTTAAATGTTGAATTGCTGGGTTAAGGACGTACTTGTGTTTAACTTCAGAAGGTAGTGCCAATTTATGTTCTATGATAGCAATTCATAATGAAAATTGAAATTAAATTATTTGAAGCTAATGGTGAAATTTGAATATCCTGAAACTTCTTTATTTTTCTAGTGTTTTATTTTGTCAAATATGATATATACAAAGGAAGTTCAAGTATCATTTTATACTTGCTTGTAAGGTAGTTTTGTTTTAGTAAGATAATTTTTCTATGTAAGTAACTTTCTTTTTTTCTCTCCCTCCTTAGGATCATCTTTTCTTGTGGGTTGGCAGGCAGTGGTAGAACTGCAAAATGGGTCTTCGGATTCACTTTGTTGTTGACCCACATGGTTGGTGCTGCATGGGTTTGATTGTCTTTGTCTGGTTATACAATATTGTTATAATTCCCAAAATTGTCCTCTTTCCTCACTATGAAGAAGGACATATTCCAGGCATATTAATAATAAGTAAGTTTCTAGGTCTTTATTTCTTTATATAGTTAAAGATTTTCCTCATTGTGAATGTTTTTGAAATATATGATAATCTTCCTTTTAATATTAATGCTATATTAATACTAACTTATTTACTAAATTGTGGAAGTTTTAAAGATAATGGCCTTTATATACTAATTTGCAGGTTAAGTAAATGTGATATCTCTATATATAACTCGGGAAAATATATACAAAGATCATTTTATTTAAGAAAACTGATACGATAGTGCTTATTTGTGTGTGTATATTTTTAATATTTCTGTTATGTGCTTATTGGAAATGTAGGAGTTTAAGAATGAAGTTTGCATACATAATGAGAAATGAGATTTTTATGATACAAATATTGATTATAACAATTTGAACTTTATATAATTATTTTCTGCTATAGTTCATTGGTGTGATGGCTTGCTTATGATTAAGTTTGAAATGGCATAGTTTACATGTACATGGCATTTATAGTTTCCATGTACATTATGTCATTTTGACCTTATAAGAGCTGTGGGAAATATAATCTCTGATATACAAATAATAAAACTGATCAATACCATGCAGTCAGCCCTGGAGTTAGCACTTGAATGAGCTTCTTATTACAGGTGAACTGCCTTCTTACACCCCTCCTCTCAGCAAACTGCCGTTTGTTTTTATTCATTTAAAAGATAGGATTATAATGAATGAATCTATTTTCTCTTAATGTTACTTTGTCTAGTTTTTCACTTTAAAACTTTAAAAGTTTCTAGACTCTATTTTCAAATTAAATATCTTCATTTCTGTTGAAAGGATAAATTGAACATCACTAACTCAAAGTAATTTTGAAGATAACCAATTAGAGTTATGGAATGTTTAATTGTGGAATAGGTTTTAAAATGCTGCTTTAATTTTTTTCAAACATAGTACCTATAGTAATTAAAAGGGAACCCATTCATTTATACCATTATTTATAAGGAGTCTCTGTTAATGAAGAATCTGATTTATAACAAGTTTATCAATTATGCAGAATATCACTTAAAAGTGGTATATTGAAGATAGGCCTTTTGACAGTATTATTTGATGAATGAAATGAATTAAATCATTTGATTGTTCTATCTTTTAAAAAAATTATCTGATTGTATTAATTAACATATACATTTAAACTTTAAATATGCTTGTTGCTAAAATGTTTTGAAGGTTAAATTACTAATTCTCTTCTCTTCTCTTCCCTTTCCTTGTTCCTGTCCTTGTCCTTTTCCTTTCCTTCTAGTATTCTATGGCATTGCCATATTTTGTCTGGTTGCCTTAGTAAGGGCCTCAATAACTGATCCAGGAAGACTCCCTGAGAACCCTAAAATCCCACATGGAGGTATGGCACTCTTCAGATTTACCAGTTTTTACTATGCCAAAATTATTATTTTCATTAATGTATTTATTGCCTTTATATATTAGTTATATATGACATCAAATACAACTTCCAAGTTTTTTCTCAGACGTTTCCTTCCCATACTTCTTTATTTAAAATTATAAATCCCAGCTGACTCCTCGGAGCCCGCCTCCACTCCCTGGCTCTTTTCAGTCTGTCTGTCTGTCTCTATTCCTACTCTAGATCTGTGAGGGTGTAGATTTGTTGTTTTGTTTTCATTTGTTCAGTGCTGTATCCTTAGTGCCTGGAACAGTCTCTGTCACTTAATAAATACTGGGAAAACGTTTGTTGAATGGTATATAATTATTGAAGAAATATTTTATTTAATAAATGAATGCTTTGATGGTGCCACTTACCTCATGATATAAATATACTGTAATAATGCTTATAGTAAATTATGCAGTATTATGATACTGTTGCCTATATTTCTCCAAGTTCTAACAATTCAGTGAAAAATTTGAAAGCCTTTAGTCTAGTGTCAATTGAAGGTAATTTTTAATCACCTTACTGCATAGTTACCATTCACAACACAAAAATGAATTGCTTGTTTTATTACATACTGGATATAGTAAACCTCATTTACCCTTTTTACTGAGTTTTAATTTTTGATCATTTGCTTTGTAAGCTTTGAGCATTCTCTGTACTTCCTTATATTAAGAAATGTATATGTCTTTGTTATATATTATAGAACCAGAATACTTTTTATAGTAATTCAGTTATTTCCAAACTTGCACATTTGCATCACCTAGCTGGCTTTTAAAAAATCTTAATGTCTGGATCACATTGCATATTAATCAGATTGGAATGTGGGGGTGGGACCAGACATCAGTATTTTTAAAGATCCCAGGTAATTCAGTGTGTGGCAAGTTTTGGGAATTGGTAATTCCTTCTAAAATTGGATTAAGTGGCAGGTCACTTAAAGAGTCTCCCTTGAATTCCTGATTATTGTTTTTTGAGACCCATCATTTAGGGGCTTACTTGGCATTGTAAGCTTTAATGATTACGTAAATGGGAATGATATGACTCTGATATTTACGTAGCTGTAGAAATTTCTGAAAGCTATGTTGAATGTTTAATTTTTAATAAGTTACAGAAACAACACCATTGTCACTTAGCAGTGTGTGTGAGTGCGCACACGCATGTGGGCATGCATATGTTTGGGCAGGGAGGGTGGCATTCTCCAATTTGTATAAAATCCCTCTTCTCAACTACCTAAACTAAAGATTTTAAAATATAAATGCATGAATTGTCTACTTCAACTCAAAAACTCAATGTTCCCAGAAAATCAAAGAAGCAAACTTTTCCTAACCCAGGACCCATTTCTGATAAAATTTTAAGTTTGCAGTCGCAAAACACTCAAATGCCTAGATGTCATACACTGCAAATCAGTGAGTGGGGCTAGGTAGGAGCTATTTCATGTTGCAAATCTCGTATCTGATCTGAGGGGAGTGGATGCTACTCAGCTACAGTGTAGGCCCAGTATTCTTAGATCTTACAGTTTTTGATGTCAAAATAGCTGAATTTTAATTTTTATGAGAAATTCATTATTTTGAAAAAATATTGAAACTAATTCAAAATGTCAAAAATTTGTTTTTAAATGAATACCAAACAGATTATATCTGTGGGCCTAATTGAATTTATATGAAACCACTGTTACCTTTCGCTTATAGACTGTAGCAATGGAGGATACCATCTTGCTCTTTGGTTGTCTGCATTATATCTGGTCCCAGCTGACATTTGACCTGTTTTTCTTCACTGAGTTCAGAGAACTTCCCTTTTCCCTAGTTAAAAAAAAATGTTAACATAATATTTTAATGTTTTCAAAGTCTCTTGGTACTTTATATCCTGATTTCTCATGGTAACTGTATCAGGTAGGTAGCCTGTGTAATCAGGAGCATAGATTATCTTTTATAGCAGATTATTACCAAATGATTTGAGGCCCAGTCTTTGCTTCCACCAGCTCTTATCATGGCTCTATATACAGAGTAATAATTTTAGTTCTTTATTCACCTTTGACTTGATTGTGGGGAAAATTTGAAGTCATGTGTTTTTAGTGCTGGTTACCAGATTATTTTGTAAATATGGTATTAACTACTAAATACAAAATTTTAACAGTGAAAAATAATATACCATGACTAAAAAGTTTGGGCTATAGAGTAGTGACATTTAGTCAGCATTGATTTAAGACTGAGCAGTTTGATATAATTGAATTTTTTAGAAAAGGAAAATGAAACCCTAATAATTTTATGACTTTAACCATTTTTTAAATTTAATTGCTCTGAAATAGTTTACATGCTTTTTTAAAAAAACGGAATAAATTTAGTATCTATGCGACTCACAAACTATGAGGCAATTTGAATATAAGAAGCTGTTCCATTTTCCCATACAAATATCCTCAGAATTTGCCTTTATGAAACTTTTGGTCATATAGATGAAACAGTGAAATAAGATAATTAAATGTCTGTTTATATTATTCAAATTACTCACACATGTCTTAAATATAGAATATACTTTTGTCACTTTTAAGTTTTATGAAATGATTTTATTCGATTTCTTAATCCTTTAAAACAGCTTTATTGATTATAATTTATATGCCATATAATTTACTCATTTAGATTATGCATTTTTGTGGCTTTTAGTATATTCACAGAGTTTTGCATTCATGACCACAATCAGCCTTAGGACAATTTCATCATCATGCTCTTTCTTAACTCGTAATTTTTGACTTCAGTGTTTTTTGTCACTACTAGAGCTACTTTTTTTTTTTGTATTTTTCTGAAGTTGGAAACGGGGAGGCAGTCAGACTCCCACATGTGCCTGACTGGGATCCACCCGGCATGCCCACCAGGGGGCGATGCTCTGCCCATCTGGGGCGTCACTCTGTTGCAACCAGAGCCATTCTAGTGCCTGAGGCAGAGGCCATAGAGCCATCCTCAGTGCCCGGGCCAACTTTGCTCCAATGGAGCCTTGGCTGTGGGAAGGGAAGAGACAGACAGAGAGGAAGGAGAGGGGGAGGGGTGGAGAAGCAGATGGGCGCTTCTCCTGTGTGCCCTGGCCGGGAATCAAACCTGGGACTCCTGCACGCCAGGCCGACGCTCTACCACTGAGCCAACTGGCCAGGGCTACTACTAGAGTTACTTTTGACAGACTGTTAGAGCAGTGGTCCCCAACCCCCTTACAGTTATTTAATGTAAGAATAAATAACTTACATTATATCCATTTTATTTATATTTAAGTCTGAACAATGTTTTATTTTTTAAAAAAGACCAGATTCCCTCTGTTATATCCATCTAAGACTCACTCTTGATGCTTATCTCGGTCACGTGATACATTTATCCATCCCACCCTAAAGGCCAGTCCGTGAAAATATTTTCTGACATTAAACTGGTCCATGGCCCAAAAAAGGTTGGGGACCACTGTGTTAGAGAGCAAAATATTTCTTCTAAGTTTTAAAAATATGTATTAAATTTGTCTGATGCTGTCCCTTGAAATTTAATGCAAGCTGTAGAGATGCATACGCTGTTAATGCAAAGGGTAATGTATGCATTCATTATTTTTCCTTTTTTCTCCCTCTTATATTGCTCTTTAAAAGGTGATCTGTGGGAAGCTTTCCGACATTTATTTCCTTCATTGGCAACCAGTTCTGCCAGGGAACCACTATTAAGACCCAAATCTTTTATTTATTTTGGTAGTTTCTAATTATATTTTCCCCAAATCATTACTTTTTATATTAAATGTGATAATTGAGAGAGAGTCCCCTAATATGCAAGTCTTTTAAAAGACTCAAGTAGAAGGTGATTCCTTTCTTTCTGAGGGATACACATAACAAAACAAAACGAAGCCTTGCTTTATTTTCATTCATGCATTTACAGCATAGAATAAGGATTCGTGTTAAACAGCCTAGTGCTGTTTACTTATATTAAACGGCCTCAGACTATTATGGAGTATGTCTTTTTTTTATTCGATTAGTTTTCTGTTTTGATTTTTCCTTCCTTTAAAAAATGTATCTGTGAGTTTTAATTTTTTATAGCTACTGTAAATTAGCAGTTGGATTTTCTCTCCCATAGGCTTTTATTTTATATTATTAGATAGCTAGTACAAAAGTCTTGCAGGTGCTTATTAGACATCAGAATGTATCAGCCATCAGGATCCTATTTGGATATGAATAAATCCTGAAGAAAGAAAGAGAAAGACTAAGAACTGGTCTATAGGTATGTAGGATAGGTCAAGGTGGATGGGTTTATTTTTCTCGCTATAGAAGCAAAAACATAGATGATACTTTAATTAAACTTCTAGATTTTTTACAATACATAGGTATATGTGAGTGCTCATGCATTTGTCTGCAAATGAATTTTCATAGGTATCTCTTATTTTAGATACTTGTGTAATATCTTCAATTTTTCCAAAGAAATGGCTTGAGCTCTTTTTAAAAACAAATTTATGGTCCAGATCATAGAGCAGCAAACTCTTTACTTTGAAGGACAAGATAATAAAAGATTTTCAGCTTTGTGAACTATACTGTCTCTGTCACAATTCCTCAGCTTTGCCATTCTAGCAGAAAAGTAGCCATAGATAGTATGCAAATGAATGGGCAAATCTGTGTTCAAATAAAACTTTATTTGTAGACATTGAAATTTAATTTTCCTGATTTTTACATCCCATAAATTATTATTATCAATCATTTAAAATTAGTAAAACCATTCTTAGCTCACGGGTCACACAAAAGCAGGTGGTGGCCTGGATTAGCCTGCAGAATAGTTTCCCAGCCTGTGGTAGGCTACAGAACTAGACTCTAGCCACATGCTCTCTTCTTTTCTGTGAATCTAACATGTTAAGTATAAAGTAAAGCATTTTAGTCGCTAAAATATTATATACTAATATTGCCAATAAGAATTCACCATACTTATATTTAGGGAGTGGTTTAAGAATGTTCAGTTTTTATGTTGTCTTTTAATAAAAAAATTGGTTCATTGAGGGAAATCTTTTTGACTGTATTTCTTACAGTATGTGAATTCAGAGTTTTAACATTGTAATGTTAGGGATTTTCTAGTTACCTGAGGAAAAAGTAATATGCTTGTGGCATTGAATTTTGCTACATATGAAATGGGTTACCATTTCTCTTACAATTAAATGATACTAGTTTATCTAAATTTAGCTTTAATATTGTTACTCTCTAACATGATAGATTTTCATTAAAAGAACTGAAAGAAAGTATTTTATTTTAAAATAAGATTTTAGATATAGGAGTTAATTTTACAATTTTCATGTTATTGGAACAAATAATTTGATATAGGTTTTTCTTATTGATTTCTTTAGAATATCTGTAGCAGAATGTGTTTCCAACATTTGACTATAAAATTTCAAATTCTTGGCCATGAAATTAAAATAATGGAATTAAAGTAGTGTATCTTTGTAGAAAATTGAACACTACCTGCTGTTATTTTTTTTTACTTAATGTTTAGAATATATATTTTAAAAATTTAAACATTTTATACTTTAGCAAGCATATAATGACCACATACTGTGTATGAGGGTCATACTTTACATATACTGATATTCACTCTGAATGTGGAGTTAGGTTAATTTTACTATGCTTATGCTTTTAAAGAGGTTAGGTTATAGTTTAAACATAAGTAATGAAAGGTTTAAGAATTTTGTAAAAATAAAATTTTATTTCAACAAATATTAAGATACATTCTGTATAATAAAGTGTTGTTGTCTTATCTTGGTAGATCACTTCCCATATAGTTTTTATGGATCTGATTGGAATAATTTATAATGAAAACATGACTTTAGCCTGACCAGGCGTTGGCGCAGTGGATAGAGCATCAGACTGGGATGCGGAGGACCCAGGTTCGAGACCCCGAGGTCGCCAGCTTGAGCACGGGATCATCTGGTTTGGGCAAAGCTCACCAGCTTGGACCCAAGGTCACTGGCTTGAGCAAGGGGTCACTCGGTCTGATGTAGCCGCCCCCCCCCCCATCAAGGCACATATGTGAAAGCAATCAGTGAACAACTAAGGTGTTGCAACGAAAAACTAATGATTGATGCTTCTCATCTCTCTGTTCCTGTCTGTCTGTCCCTATTTATCCCTCTCTCTGACTCACTCTCTGTCTCTGTAAAAAAAAAACCCAACAAACAAAAAAAGAAAACATGACTTTTTTCTTTATTTCTGTAAACTTCATGTTTTTAGCACAAAACTTAATTTGTATGTTCTCTCACTATAAGCTAGAGGAAATTGTTCTTGATTGTAGGACAGAGTTTTGTAAAGAATTTCTTTACTTCCATTAAATAATAGTTTTCTTGTAAGTTTTCACTCTGAAACTATTCTAATACCTCCTAATCTGAAATCCTTTTCCAAATCTAACCCATAAATGTTCCCCAGTGAGCCCATTAAGATTTAGAAAATGAAATGGTTTTGGGGGTGAGAATGTAATCTGTTTCTCTAATGAGGTTAGATTGGTTTTGATTTATTAATCCATGAAACCAGGGCTCAGCATTATTCCTTTGTTAGAGCCTTTAGATAATAAAATTTCTAGAAATTAACTTGTTTAAATAAAATTCTGTTTTAATATAATAATTTTGGTTGTACTTTAGGGTTTTGTCATTAACTTTTATAGCAATATGTCCAAACCCCAAATACATTGTTTTGTGTACCTTAGCTTGACTATTACCTTATTTTTAGTGTTTAAAATTAGAAACAGCCCTGGCCGGTTGGCTCAGCGGTAGAGCGTCGGCCTGGCGTGCGGGGGACCCGGGTTCGATTCCCGGCCAGGGCACATAGGGGAAGCGCCCATTTGCTTCTCCACCCCACCCCCTCCTTCCTCTCTGTCTCTCTCTTCCCCTCCCGCAGCCAAGGCTCCATTGGAACAAAGATGGCCCAGGCGCTGGGGATGGCTCCTTGGCCTCTGCCCCAGGCGCTAGAGTGGCTCTGGTCGCGGCAGAGCGATGCCGTGGAGGGGCAGAGCATCGCCCCCTGGTGGGCAGAGCTTGCCCCTGGTGGGCGTGCCGGGTGGATCCCGGTCGGGCGCATGCGGGAGTCTGTCTGACTGTCTCTCCCCGTTTCCAGCTTCAGAAAAATACAAATAAATAAATAAAATAAAATAAAATTAGAAACATACAGGCCCTGGTTGGTTTGCTCAGTGGATAGAGCATTGGTCCAGTGTGCCGATGTTCTGGGTTCGATTCTGGTCAGGGCACACAGGAGAAGTGACCATCTGCTTCTTTTCCCCCTCTCCTCCTCTTCTCTCTTTCTTTTCCTCTTAAAGCCAGTGACTCAATTGGTTTGAGCATTGGCCCCAGGTACTGAGGATAACTCTGTTGGTCCGGTTACTCTGAGCATCAGCCTCAGGCGCTGAGGATAGCTCAGTTGATTCGAGCATCAGCCCCAGATGGGGGTTGCTGGTTGGGGTGCATACAGGAGTCTGTCTCACTGTTTCCTCTCTTTCTAAAAAAAAATTAGAAACATATAAAAGCAGACATATATAGAATAGAATAGCAACATTGGGAAACATTTATACTGGAGACTAGAAGAAAAAATTTATATATATAAGATTTTGTATAAAAACTTCTGAACCATTGTTGCTAAATTTCAACACCACTCATTTGCCTTTATTAAATGGATTTTAATCTCTCTCTCTAGAAAGGGAGTTCTGGGAATTATGTAACAAATGTAATTTGATGAGACCAAAGCGTTCCCATCACTGCAGCCGCTGTGGCCACTGTGTTAGGAGAATGGATCATCACTGTCCATGGTAAGAAATGAATAATTCACCTTTAGAAAAAAACCAGTACAAAATAAATTGTAGTACTAGGCAGATTTAAACAAAAGTTATACTAGGGTGATGCTTGTAGTTTAAAAACATCTTTTAATAAGCATTTTTTATATAGTCCTATGAACTCCTATAGTGATTCTTTCACAGAGATTCAGTCTTTTCTAACAAGAAGCTATTTGAGTAGAAAACTAAGACTAAGGTGATGACATTAAATGAGGCAATGTATGTAAAACATTTCATACAGGGTCTGAGACTTAGTACTTAAATAGTAACTTTTATTGTTTCTAATGGTAATGAACTATATGCATCCCATTGTTTGTATTTCTCTTCCCATTTGTTTAAAGAATAACACATTTCAAGTACCATGATACCACATTTCTTCCCCTTTAAGCCTTTTTCAGTATTGTGTATTTTAGTATTAACATTATAAACATGCTGGATGTGTTTAAGTAGTAATTAGCTGATTCTGCTGAACTGCCAACAATTTTGGCCAATAGGGGTCTCTCTCGTAATATTTAAAGAAAATGTTTAGTTGAGAAATAGAATTTTTAAAACAAATGCTCGGAAAATTCTGCATTATATCTCATTTCAAAGCTGTCACAAAAATCTGTGAGCAAGTATTGTATTTAGTTCTGTTTTTCTGGTATAGTACCTCTGTATATATAAATATTTAAACTGGTGTGTAGCACTTATAAATATATCTGTATACATCTATATTTATGATTGTATACACATGTATGCATATATACAAAGTTAACTATATAAGGGCTTGTTAAATTTATAACTGCATTTATCTAGTGTTGACTCAAGGGAAGAGTTTAGCTTTGCCTAATGATGCTAATCAATTTAGAGTTCCCCTTTTTGATAACTTATTTTGATAGCACAAGTTATTAGCAAGGTTTTAAAGGAAATTTGGGTTTTACTATAAAATAATTAACTAGGAGGCAGTTTTCTGAGATTAGGAAAAAATAAAAGCATTTTAGATAAAAGCACTTTATTATTATAATATATACATTTCCTCAATAGGATAGCATAGTGTATAACACATAGTAGCTCTTTAAAAATGTACCTTGAATTTAAACAGATTAATTCTCAAGTGCTTTCTATACCTCAGTAATCTGTTTACAGTTACAATGATAATAGATTAATAAAAGCTAGGAAAACTGGTAAGTGGTAATCACTCTGAAAAACTCAATTTTATGTACTTTTTAGAGCAATGTTTCTGATTAACCAAAAATATAGTAAATGTTCATGGATAGTTGGATATTTATACTTACTTTTAAAAGAATGCAGTAGGTAAAGCTTAAAAACAGAATGATTTAGGAATTGTTTTGGTACTGTAGAGATTTATAATATTATTTATTTATTTTTAGGGAATAAAGATTGACTCAGTGACAAAAGAAAGTGCTAGTTAGCCTAAACTATAAGATTGGAGTTGAATTCTCTGTTTCTACTTGCAATTTAGTCAACTAATCAGAATAATATCGGTGGGAAGAAGAGTGGAAATAGAAAGAATTAGAGAATAGGAAAGGAAGGTAGACCAGAATACTAAATAGATTTAGGGATTTTTGTGATTAAATTCCCTAATAGAGCATTGTTGAGATATTCAGAATGAGGGAAATTGTCTACTGTAAATTGGAAGCAAGGAGAATTTTTGTTATTTTCAGAGACTATACTGCTCACAAAAATTAGAGGATATTTCAAAATGAATATGAAGTGATAAAAGAAGCATTTGATTTTTTTTTTATTGAACAGGAACATCAGAAAAGTAAAGGACAAGTCAAAGAAAGTTGTTCAATTATGCAGAGGAGATACAAAACCAACTTTTATGTCATTGGTGAAAATGCACTATACAAAAGGCTGAAAGTACTAGAGTATCTGCACATTCCCGGATCCCCTAACTTTTGTGAGCAGTGTAGTTCTAACTGCTTAACAGCTTTAGATTTGGAGGTCAGTTCTCATTGCCATAAGATTTTTCTCTATTTATGGATCTGCTCACTGTTTCTATGTAGTTTGTTACCAAAAGAACTCTGTGTGTGTGTGTGTGTGTGAGTGAGTGAGAGAGAGAGAGAGACAGGAGGACAGACAGGAACAGACAGGAAAGGAGAGAGAGAAGAAGTATCAATTCTTTTTTTCGGCTTTGTAGTTGTTCATTGATTGCTCTCTCAAATTTGCCTTGATGGGGGGGCTACAGCAGAGCGAGTGACCCCTTGCTCAAGCCAGCGACCTTGGGTTTTAAGCCAGCGAGCGACCTTTGGGCTCAAGCCAGCGACCTCTGGGCTCAAGCCAGTGACCATGGGGTCTTGTCTGTGATCCCATGCTCAAGCTGGTGAGCCCACACTCAAGCTGGTGACCTTGGGTTTTGAACCTGGGTCCTCTCTATCCCAGTCCAATGCTCCATCCACTGCACCACCGTCTGGTCAAGCGAGAACGTTGTTTTATTTTTTAAGTAGGAGGAGCAGGGACAGTGAGACAGGCTCCCGTATGCATCCGACCGGGATCCACCAGCAACTCTTCTGGGGCCAGTGCTCAAGTACTAACTACCAGAGTACACAGCCTTCTTTAGCACCTGAGGCTTATGCACCTCAGCTCATGGGGCCAGTGCCCTGGGCCACGTGCAAACCAATCGAGCCACTGGCTGGAGGGTGGTGCAAAGAAGCAGATAGTCCCTTCTCCTGTGTGCCCTGACTGGGAATCAAACTTGGGACTTCTGCATGCTGTGCTGACTCTATCCACTGAGCAAACCAGCCAGGGCCAAAAGAACTGTTATATATATATAGCCTGAGTACATTAGTGTTTCTTAAAGCTTTCTAGTTAAGAAGAATGCCATGATCATAGCAGTTATTTCTCAAATTTAGGGGAACAGAAAGGTTAGGACAGGATAAGTCATTTTTCAAGCAGTGTCTGTTGAAGAGTATTTTTGTGCAAGCATAAACACACTTTTCATATTAGCCCTGCTCGTGAATAAAAAACACAGGAAATTTTTTTGTTAACAAAACATGAAGTCCAAGAAATGCCTCTGCCAGGTTTTCTGTTCAGTTCTATATCTGATTTTAAAAAGTAGTTTAACAATACACCTTTTAAAACAACTGAACAAGTTGTTCAGTTCCTTTTAAGTTAGGAACTGAACATATTTTTTTTAAACAGTGGCAGTATAATACTATATTGAAATAAGAATATTTGTACAGTGTAACTTGGACTAGGGTTTTCTCTTGGAACTGTAAAATATTTTGAAAAGTTGGGTTCAATAAATTTTGGAACAGTAAAACATTCAGCTGGTATTAGCTTTGAAAATTTTGGGATTATAGCGTTAATCATTTTTCCTAGTTATGGTTCACTATTCTATTGTTGGAAGTGTAGCTCTCAAAATTTTTAAATAGTTTTGGATATGTGTTTATTTTCAGCAACCATGGATAGCTTTTAAAAGTAAGAAAAATTGTGAATGTTAGCAGTTATGCCAGAGTGACAGGTTTAAGTTATTTTACTTAATATCATTCCAGATGCTGTCGACACTAGAATGCAGTAATGGAAGGGCAGTGTATAGAAAAGGGTTCTTGTTCTTTTGACCACTAACTATACATCTCTGGCAAGTTGACCTGCTTTGTTCCTGTTTCCACATCAGTGAAACAAGGAGACCGCTATCTGCTCTTCCTGCCTTGCTGGGTAGTTAGGAGTTGAAGGACAATCATATATATAGACTTCCTTTATAAAGTAGAGGACACTTGACAAATATGTTATATCTTTTCCTATGCACTATTTGCTTTTAGGTTTCAATGACTTCAGTCTATCTCCATGAAGTTAAATATATAGGAAGTTCTTTGTGTTTATTTTTACTTTTTACCAGTTCTGAAATTAACATCTTATTAAAGTTTAAAAATTTGTTTTTTATTTTTTTTTCTTCAGGATTAACAATTGTGTTGGTGAAGATAATCATTGGCTCTTTCTGCAGTTGTGTTTCTACACTGAACTTCTTACTTGCTACGCACTGATGTTTTCTTTCTGCCACTATTATTACTTTCTTCCACTAAAAAAGCGTAACTTGGTAAGAAATGTTTATATCCACTAATGTGAGCAACTGTAACATATAGTTATCAGCATATAGTTTTAAAATATGATAGGATTGAGAAGGTAGACCCTAATCAGACATTCTTTTTTAATAAAATATATTTATGATTATTAGTATTGAATGATTTTTTCTCTTCTCTTTTTTTAATTGAGAACAGGGGAGGCAGAGAGACACATTCCCACATGTGCCCCAACCAGGATCTACCTGGCAAGCCCCCTGTGGGCAATGCTCTGCCTATCTTGGGTGTTGATCTGTTGCTCAGCAACTGAGGTATTTTTAATGCCTCAGGTGGAGGCCACGAGCCATTCTCCGTTCCCTGGGGTCAACTCACTTGACTCAATCGAGCCATGGCTGCTGGGGGTAGGGGGGTAAAGGGGGAGAGTGAACAGGGAGAGGTGAAGAAGTAGATTGTCACTTCTGTGTGCCTTGACTGGGAATCAAACCCCGGACTTTCACACGCAGGGCAGATGTTCTACCACTGAGCCAACAGGCCAAGATGAATGATTTTCTTTAAAAAGCAACATAATAGATCTTTTGATATATATGTTTTGGTTTAAAATATCTACAGTAATGAAAAACAAAATGAAAAATGTTAACTTTTTGGTTTTTTTCAGGAGTAAAAATAGACTTTAATGTTTTAAAGTTTCAGAAAGGAACTTTAGTGTTTTAAAGTTTCAGAAAGGAACTTTAAATTATTGAGAAAAAGGACCCCCCACACACACACCAACTTTATTTTTGCTTTATTTATTTTTTTAAGGAAATTTTTTTTTTTTTTAGATTTTGTTTATTCATTTTTAGAGAGAGAGAAGGGGGAGGAGCAGGAAGCATCAATTCCCATATGTGCCTTGACCAGGCAAGCCCAGGGTTTCGAACTGGCGACCTCAGTGTTTCAGGTTGATGCTTTATCCACTGCGCCACCACAGGTCAGGCACACATACTGACTTTTAGCAATAACAATAAAAAAATTTGTAGGATGCTTCTAAAAGTTGTTATATATACCACTTGAGGTAGGGCAGTACTCTGCTTTGTAGAGGAACTGCAACAGGTGTTAACACTTGCCCAAAATGGTAATGGTAGTGGTGGCATTGGTAATATCAGCAACCAGGTGCTTTAAGGCCTTGACTATATATTGACATTGTTGTGGACATATCATTTTAATTCTCACTCTAATGTGCATAACTACTTGAGGTGGGTATAATTTTCCCTCATTTTTATAGAAAAGGAAACAGACTAACAGACTTTAAATAAGTAGTTACTGAAAACACAAAATTAAGAAGTGATTATTCAAGTAGTTTTAGTTGTAGTGCTGGATTTGAACCCATCTTGTGTTTTCTAAATGTTATCTTGTGTATTTTTTTATGTAGAGCTGGTTTTTGAGCCTGACATTGTATATTATTGGGACTTTGTGTTTTTAAAATACTCTGTGAGTGTGTGAGACAGAGAAAGAGAAGGCATACAGGTATGCACATATGCATGTGAGGATGCAAGAGGAGGAAAGAGGGAAGAAGGAAAGAAATCTTGATGGAAAGGGGGAATTTTTCTTCTTATTTATATTATTAAATCTTTTATATTAAAAATAAGTTCAGTGGTGGTACATATAATTAAATTTTGGAATAAGGGAGAGAGAGTGAGAAGGTCTTTAAGGTGTGTGTATTTACACTATGTCTTTTTTGTACACATGATAATTTCGTATAATTAAAAGAGGGTATTTGGTATTGTTTCTGAGATATGATTATGCTTGTTAAATAAAGATTGAGTAATTAAAATTAGATACTATTGACCAAAAATAGCTCAATATGGAGAACTTTAAATATCAGTGTTGGATGTTTTCACACTGGGTATTTTGTGCATGCTAGTACTATCGTTCTAGGATAATTTCTGATATAATTGATATTATATTTAGAATATGTAAAAGGTTGTACATATTCCTCCAACAGTAACTTCTTTCAACTAATCGACCTAATAAGAAAAGCATTAAAATAAAATTGCCCAGTACAATTAAGGTTATAATGTTTTAAACAGCAAGAGAGAAAATTTGGTGATGTTAATGAAAAGCTAATGGAGGTTCTCTAGGAGGGAATGTGTTGTATTATCTTGGAGGAATTGGCAAACCGTGGGCCTTGAATTATATTAGACCCTTCACCTATTTTTATTAATGCAGTTTTACCAAAGCACAGTTCATTTGTTTACGTATTGTCCTCAGTTGCTTTTGTGCTACAACAGCAGAGCTGAGTAATCATGACAGACATGTGGCCTGAAAAGCCTAAAATATGAACTATTTTCATAGTTTGCCAGCCCCTGGTAGTGGGATGACTGGCTTTGTAAACAGACATACCTAGGATCAAAGCCTGGCTTTCTTATTATATGTATAACCTTTGACACATCGTTTAATTTTCTTGAGTTGCAGTGTCTTCTGAAAAATGTGAATAATCATGAGATTAAATGAGGTAACATGTAAAAGTTGGTATAAAATAGACATTCAATTTTGTGAAAGCTCTCAGAAGGAAGGAATAAGTTATCTTTGGACTATTTTTATGAAAATTTTACATTGTTTGATAGCATTACTTGGAGATTTATCACAGGCTAAAGAAATTCCAGTACTCTTTAAAATAGAGTGGTAATATCCAACTGTAGGATTAGACATTTCAAATTACAAACTATAATTTCCTCTCCAAAAGAAAGGTAGAAATTCTGGAAAAATTATTACTACCAATAACTTTTTAAATGGAAAAACTTATTATGGGTGATAATATTTGAATACTTAGAAATATATATAATTTACATGCATTTAGGGTGTTGAAAGAAGAATAGCAGATAGTGAAAATTCAAGATATTAAAAATCTAGGAGGAAAATATAAAAATGAGAATAATTTGGATTTTGAAAATTCAAACTGGATTTTCCTTAGAGAAATCATTTGTAGAAGGTGATTTTTAACTTCTTAAAAATCATGATATTATTCAATAGAATTATCAGATAAAAATCAAATTACCTAGCTCATGTTGGTTGTAAATATACTCCGTAGTATGCAATAAATTATAAATAGTTCTAGGGACCTGACAGTTATTCTACCAGAGCTGAGCAGGAATTGTTCTCTTAGCCCAAGTCTCCAAGTATCCTTGTTGTATTAAGTAGGATGCTTTCATAATTGCCTTTATATTAGAGATAACAAAATTGAAACCCAAAAGGGTCATGTTATCACATTTCCAAGATCATATTGAGGAGTCAATTATGTTTTAATTTCATTTATGATGTATTCTCTGAATAAGTGAAGTGATCCATATATTATCAGGTTAGATTTATGGAGAACTTTACCAAGTATTGTCCGAAATAAGAAGACAATTTTGTTTGACTAATTTAAATTCTAAAAATAGAATATTTATTATTGGTGTTTCTAACCTACTTAAGTTTATTAGAGTAAAGGTAAATTCTAGGAGTTATAGCTAAGCCTGGAAAAAATATTTTTTTATTTATATATCCCCAAATATTCCAAGGATCTGAAGCAAATCAAATATTCAGTAGGCACTCAATATTCATTGAAATAAATTCTAGCCATTTCATTGATTTAGATGTTGAAACTATTTCTAGCTACATACAATCTTAGAATTCTGTTATCTTTCTGCATTGGATGGATTGACTCTTGTATCATTATAAATTATACCTCTTTATTTGTAGTAATGATTCTTTCCTTAAAGCATTTTTTTTGTTATTAATTTGCCATATTAGCTTTCATTTGGTTAGTATCTCTCTTTTTATTCTCAAATTTTCTCGTTGTTATGTCTTATCTGTGTGTATTATAGACACCGACTATTTTATTTTAAAAAACCTAGTGTGCCTGACCGGGCGGTGGCGCAGTGGATGGAGCATCGGACTGGGATGCAGAAGACCCAGGTTCGAGACCCAAGGTCGCCAGCTTGAGCGAGGGCTCATCTGGTTTGAGCAAAGCTCACCAGCTTGGACCCAAGGTCTCTGGCTAGAGCAAGGGATTATTCGGTCTGCTGAAGGCCCGCAGTCAAGGCACGTATGAGAAAGCAATCAATGAACAATTAAGGTGTTGCAATGCGCAATGAAAAACTAATGATTGATGCTTCTCATCTCTCCGTTCCTGTCTGTCTGCCTCTCTCTATCCCTCTCTCTGACTCCCTCTCTGTCTCTGTAAACAAACAAACAAACAAGCAAAAAACCTAGTGTGATGATCAAAGTTCAATTTTTATTTAGTGCAACTGATATTAGTGCTATCATCATACTATTTATTTTCTATTTGATCCATCTGGTCTTTGTTTTCATTTTTCTCCTTTTTTTGCCTGCTTTGGAATTTTTAACTTAGAAAAATACAATTCATCTCTTCTGGTGGCTTTTATTGGTTTTGCTCTTTTTTTAATGGTTTTCCAGATATGGAAACATTCTTTCTAGATTTTTTGAGACTTAATGTAAGTTAGTACTTTAATCATTGTCCAGATAAATGTAGTGGCCTTAGAACACCTGTCATCATTACTTTTGGTATTGTGGGGTATAAAATAAATGTAGAAATAAATTATGGGCCCTGGCCGGTTGGCTCAGCGGTAGAGCGTCGGCCTGGCGTGCGGGGGACCCGGGTTCGATTCCCGGCCAGGGCACATAGGAGAGGCGCCCATTTGCTTCTCCACCCCCCCCCCCCCTTCCTCTCTGTCTCTCTCTTCCCCTCCCGCAACCAAGGCTCCATTGGAGCAAGGATGGCCTGGGCACTGGGGATGGCTCCTTGGCCTCTGCCCCAGGCGCTAGAGTGGCTCTGGTCGTGGCAGAGCGACGCCCCGGAGGGGCAGAGCATTGCCCCTGGTGGGCATGCCGGGTGGATCCCAGTCGGGCGCATGCGGGAGTCTGACTGTCTCCCCGTTTCCAGCTTCAGAGAAAAAAAAAAAAAAAAAAGAAAAGAAAGAAATAAATTATGAGACATTATTGTTGTTTTTATATATTATAATGCATATGTTATATGAAGTCAGTTTTCAGTTAGAATTATCCAAATAGCAACGCTTTTCCTAGTTCTTTTTAACTTTATAAATATCAAACTTTCTAGAAATATTTTTTTCTGCCTGTTGGTGCAGCTCTGCTGGAACAAATTTTCCTAGTTTGGGTTTACTTGAAAATGTCTTTATTTTTATTTTGAAGGATTTATTTGCTTGGCATAGAATTGTAGGGTGGAGTTACTTTATTATTAAAGGTGTTATTTCCATTGTTCCATAGTTTCTGTCATTTCTCTTGTAAAGACAGTTACTAGTTTTACTTCATTGAAATAATTTATCTTTTCTTTGACTGATTTTATGATTTAATTACTTACTTTTTTTCAGCTTTATTGAGGTATACTTGATCAATAAAAATGTAATTATTTAAATTGTACATCATGGTGATTTGATACGTGTATATACTGTGAATGGATTCTTCCATCTAGTTAATATCCATCACCTCACAAATTTCTTTTTTCTGTCTTTTTTTTCTTGCGGGAACATTTAAGTTCTCTCTTAGTAAATTTCAGTTATACAACAAAATGCTATGTTTCACCTTAGATCCTCAGACCTCACTCATCTGATACCTAAAGTTTGTATTACTGTTTTAACCTGTCCCTATTTCCCTCAATCCCTGTTCCTGGCAACCCTTTACTTTCTGTTCCTATGAGATTGAATTAAAAAAAAAATTTTTTTTAAATTTCACATATAAGTGATGTCATGCAGTATTTGTCTTTGGCAAATTTCACTTAGTATAATGTCATTAGAGTACTTCCATGTGGTTGCAAATGTTCTTATGGCTTAATAATATTCCATTGTATATACATGTATCACATCTTCCTTATGTGTTTATCTGTTGATAGATACTATGTTGTTTTCATATTTTGGCTATTTTGATTAATGCTACAGTATGCAAGGGAGTGTAGATATCTCTTTGATATCTTCTTTTCATTTCCTTTGGGTATATACCTAAAAATGGAATTGCTGGTTTGTGTGGCTTTTCTGTTGAAATTTTTTTTTAACATGAGAGAGAAAAGACAGAAAAAGGGACAGCTAGGGATAGACACACAGGGAGGGAGAGAGATGAGAAGCATTATGGCACCTTAGTTGTTAATTAACTGCTTTCTCAAATGTATCTTGACTTGGGGGGCTCCAGTTGAGCCCGTGACTTTGAGCCCAAGCCAGTGATCTTCAACTTCAAGCCAGCAACCTTTGGGCTCAAGACAGTGACTATGGGACATGTCTATGATCCCATGCTTAAGCCAGCAAGCCTGCACTCAAGCCGACGACCTCTGGGTTTAAAACCTGGGTCCTCTGCGTCCCAGGCCAACGCTCTATCCAGTGCGCCTCCACCTGGTCAGGCCTGTTCGTAATTTTCTGAGGAGTCCATACTGTTTTCCATATTGACTGTACTAGTTTACTTTCCCTCCACAGTGTACAAGGGTTTTCTTTTCTTCACATCCTTGCCAACACTTCTCTTTTTTTTTCATCATGACCTTTTTTTTTTTTCTTCTTTTTTGTACTTTTCTGAAGTTGGAAACGGGGAGGCAGTCAGACAGACTCCCGCATGGCACCCGACTGGGATCCACCCAGCACGCCCACCAGGGGGCGATGCTATGCTGCGACCAGAGCCATTCTAGCGCCTGAGGCAGAGGCCACAGAGCCATCCTCAGCGCCCGGGCCAACTTTGCTTTAATGGAGCCTCGGCTGCGGGAGGGGAAGAGAGAGACAGAGAGGAAGGAGAGGGGGAGGGGTGGAAAAGCAGATGGGCGCTTCTCCTGTGTGCCCTGGCTGGGAATCGAACCCGGGACTCCTGTATGCCAGGCCGACACTCTACCGCTGAGCCAACCGGCCAGGGCCTCATGGTGACCATTTTAATAGGAGTGAGGTGGTATCTCGTGACTTTGATTTGCATTTCTCTAATTTGTGACGTTGAGCTCCTTTTCATGTAACTGTTGGCCATCTGTATGACTTCTTTGGAAAAATGGCTATTCAGTTTCTTGGCCCATTTCTTAATCAGTTTTTTTCTTTTTTTGATACTAAGTTGTAGGAGGTCTTTATATATTTTGGTATTAAACTATTATCAGACAAATGATTTGCAAATATTTTCCCCCCATTCTGTAGGTTGTCTTTACATTTTGGTGATAGTTTTCTTTGCTGTAAAGAGGTTTTTTCTTTTGACGTAGTCCCCTGGTTCATTTTTATTTATTTGTTGCTTTTCTTTTGTGTCAAATTCAAATCTATGTCAAGGCCAATGTCATGGAACTTACCCAATGTTTTCTTCCCTGAGCTTTATGGTTTCAAGTTTTACATTCACTGGCCTGACCTGTGGTGGCGCAGTGGATAAAACGTCGACCTGGAAATGCTGATGTCGCTGCTTCGAAATCCTGGGCTTGCCTGGTCAAGGCACATATGGGAGTTGATGCTTCCAGCTCTTCCCCCCTTCTCTCTCTCTGTCTCTCCTCTCTCTCTCTCTGTCTCTCCCTCTTCTCTCTAAAATGAATAAATTAAAAAAAAAAGTTAAAAAAAAGGTTTTACATTCACGTCTTTAATCCAATTTGTGTTGTATTTTGTATATGGTGTAAGATAGGGATCTCATCCATTCTTTTGCATGTTGCTGTCCAGTTTTTCCAACACCATTCATTGAAAAGACTATCCTTTCCATATTGACTATTCTTGGCTCCTTTGTTGAAAAGTAATTGACCACATATTAATGGGTTTATTGCCAGGATGCTTATTGTGTTCCATTGATTTATGTGTCTGTTTTTTGTTTTTAATGCCAGTATCAACCTGTTTTGATTAGTACAGCTTTGTAATATAATTTGAAATCTGAATAACAGTATGTGATGCCTTTACTTTGTTCTTTCTGAAGATTGCCTGAGTTATTTGAGTTCTTTTGGTGGTTCCATGCCAATTTTAGTATTGTTCGTTTATGTGAAAAATACCATTGGAATGTCATAAAGATCACATTTAATAGATCACTTGGGTAGCATGGATTCCTTAAAGAAAAATTAATCTAATCAGTGGAATGGGTTTTCATTTATTGGTGTCTTCAGTATTTTTCATCAATGTTTTATAGGTTCCACTGTATAGATCTTTCACCTCTTCGGTAAATTTATTTCTAGGTATTTTATTCTGTTTGATTCTGTTGAAAATAAGATTCTTTTTTTTTTTTTAATATTTCCTTGTGGTAGTTGTTATTAGTGTATAGAAATGCAGCTGATAACTGATTCTGTGACCTGTAACTTTTGTTTACTAGTTCTGACAGTTTTTTGGTGAAATCTTTAGGTTTTCCCTATATAACATGTCCTCTACAAATAGTTTTATTTTTTTCCATTTGAATTTTGAGGCCTTTTTTTTCTTTTTCTTGCCTAATTGCTCTAATTTCCATGTTGTATAGAAGTGGTGAAAATGGACATGCTTTTCTTTTCCTGATTTTAGAGGAAAAGCTTTTAGCTTTTTGCCATTAAGTATGAGATTTTGTGAGCTTGTCACATATATTATTTGTTATGTTGAAATATGTTCCTAGTTTGTTAAGAGTTTTCATCATAAATGGACATTGAATTTCTCAAGTTCCTTTTTTTTGCATCTTTTGAGATGATCATATAAGTTTTGCCTTCCATTTTGTTCATGTGTGGAGTATCATATTGATTGATTTCCGGATGTTGAAGCATCTTTTCATCCCTCTAGTTAATACCCGCATGACCATGTATATGATTCTTTTAATATATTGTTGAATTTGGTTTGCTGATATGGTTTGTAGAAGATTTTTGCATCTTTGTTCACCAGGGATATTGGTTATAATTTTCTTTTCTTCTAGAGTTATCTGGGTTTGGTATTAGGTTAATACTGACTTTATAAAACAAAGAAGAGTTCCCTTTTCTTGAATTTTTTGAAAAGTTTGATAAGGATTGGTATTAATTTTTTTTAAATGTTTGGTAGAATTTACCTATGAATCCATCTGGTCCTGCACTTTTCTTTGTTAGGAAGTTGGTTTTTTTTGTCTGTTTGTTTTGTTTTGTTTTGTTTTTTACAGAGAGAGATAGTCAGAGAGAGGGATAGACAAGGACAGACAGACAGGAACAGAGGGATGAGAAGCATCAATCATTAGTTTTTCGTTGCACATTGCAACACCTTAATTGTTCATTGATTGCCTTATCATACATGCCTTGACCGCAGGCCTTCAGCAGACTGAGTAACCCCTCGAACCAGCAACCTTGGGCTCAAGCTAGTGAGCTTTTGCTCAAACCAGATGAGCCCTTGCTCAAGCTGGCGACCTTGGGGTCTCGAACCTGGGCCTTCCGCATCCCAGCCCAACACTCTGTCCACTGCGCCACTGCCTGGTCAGGCTGTTAGGAAGTTTTTGATAACTGATCCAGTCTCTTTACTTAGTAATTGGTCTGTTTAGATTTGCTGTTTCTTCATGATTTAATCTTGATAGCTTGTATGTTTCTAAGAATTTATTCATTTCTTCTGTCCAATATCTTGGTGTGTAATTTTTCATGGTAGTCTTTTATGATCCTTTGTATTTTTGTGGATCAGTTATAATTTCTCCTTTTTATTTCTGATTTTAATTGAGGTCTCTTATTTCTTAGTGAGTGTAGCTAAGTGTCTATTTTGTTTATCTTTTCAAAAACCAGCTTTTAGTTTCCTTGATTTTTTAGTCTCTGTTTATTTCTGCTCTTTGTTATTTCCTTTCTTCTAACATTTGCCTTGGTTGTTCCTTTTATAGTTTACTCCTTTTATTTTTGTTTTTTTGGACAGGCAATAGGAGAAATTTTATCTTGATTCAGTTGAGAGTGAATATATATAACAGGTATTTCCAAGGCTAAATAACAAAACAATTGTCTTAACATAGCAGCTCTTTTGATGATGACATTTATTGCATTTATCAAGACTTTGTAAAGAATTATGATAATTGCATTTTGTCTTTTTTTTTTCTTCTTTTCCAAGTGAGAGGAGGAGAGACAGAGACACAGACTCCTACATGTGCCCAGACCAGGATCCACTCCAATCTGGGGCCGATGCTCTGCCCCTCTGGGGCCATGCTTGCAACTAAGCTATTTTTAGCACCTGTGGAGGCAGCTCCACAGAACCATCCTCAGCACCCAGGGCTGATATGCTCAAACCATTTGAGCAATGGCTGTGGGAAGGGGAGAGGGGGGTGGGAGAGAGAGGGGTAGAGAAACAGATGGTTGCTTCTCTGGTGTGCTCTGACCATGAATTAAACCTGGGACATCCACATGCTGAGCTGATGCTCTTATCACTTTGCCAACCAGCCAGGGCCTCATTTTGTCTTTGTGAAAGACTATTTTCAGTTTGCCTTTTTTCTGGCAATGTAGTCCTTCAGGATTCTCAGCTGAAAAACTTAGGTTTACTGTAGGTTGTGTCTTTTAGTGTTTTCCCAGCTCTGTGATAGTGCAGAAAGCTCTAAGCCTCCACATTTACTTGATCTTCCATAAGTACTGCTTATGAATTGCCAAGTACTTTAAGGTAGAAAGTAGTGCAGAATGTAGTAATCACCTTAATGCATTTCTGCTGTCTTTGGGAAGGATCTTATAAGTCCTAGCAAGTTTAGCTACTTTCCATGTTTTCGGTCAAGCAGTTTATTTATCAATTAATTAAATTTTGTCTGGCTTTTAGTAATGTTCTTATTGGGAGGGTTAGTCTCATATAATCTCTTCCTTCATAGGTATCATTGGCAATAGCGTTTTGTTTAAAAATTTTTTCCCAAGTGATTCTAATCAGTGCTAACTTCCCATCTCCAGGAAGCAACACTCAGTCAAAGTTTATGTAAATATTATCCTGTTGAGTTGTGCAGAACAATACTTCTGTAGTCCTAAGGTTTGACGACTATGTGCTGTAGGGAATGAGACTTGTGATGGACTTTATAGTATAGGTAGAGATTAACCAGATGGGTAGATGAAAGAAGTTGTTTCTGGACAAGAGAACAATTAAAGGTTTAAGTCAGTAATTGGAATAACTGGTTTTAAGGTCAGATCTGTTCTTATCAATATTTCTAAGACTAAATAATAGAACATTGTGCTTACTATAGCAGTTCTTTTGATAATGGCATTTATTATATTTGTTTTTATAAAGATAGAAAAAATATCAGTAATTTTAGAAAAAGTCACAATTGCCCCGGCCAGATAGCTTGGTTAGTGCATTGTCCCGAAACATAGAGGTTGCTGGTTCGACCTCTGGTCAGGGCCCAGACAGGAAAAGATGTATGTTCGTGTTTCTCTCTTCCTCTCTGTCTAAAATCAATAAATTAAAAAAAATTCTTTTTAAATAAAGAAATGTCACCATTAACATTTTAAAAAATAAATTTTTATACTGGAATATTCTTCAAACAATCCTGCCCCATAATTTTTTTTTCTGTGTCCTTGCCTGTGTCTCATCATTTTTCTCTAAATAATAAAAAAAGAACTATATCCAGTTCTTTGTTTTGTTTGTAAAGCTGGCATAGTATCAGAAATTGTACTCACTCTCCTTGTTACTCTTTTCATTATCTGGGATATGGCATAAAAATCCCAATGTTCCTAATTTTCTCTAGTGATTGTATTAACGACTGCTGTGCATCTTTCTTGTGGTGGTAATAGTACACCACAAGACTTTGTGCCATAGACTTTAACCCGATATTCTGTCGCCCAGGGTAAGTGAAAACTTGTCTGCATTGTTCACTATACCCTTTCAGGTAGATAGATGGCAGCATAGTATCTTTTCTAGCTCATCTTTAAATTCTATTCCCAAGTGCTTATTCTCTGGGTGGGAAAACAGTTAACAACTCAAGTTTTTATTTTGTTTTGTTTTAAAGTGAAAGTGTTTATTCATTAAACAAAAGTAAAAACGAATTGCTCTTTAAACTTTGTTGTTATGGCATTTAACCTGTATTCAGTAGAAAACTGGTACACCTCGTTAGGCTCATGGGAAAGAGAAAGTTGAAAGAAAGTAGACTGTTCACAGACTGGGAAATTTAGGGGTTTGGGACTTGATTTTCTTCAACATTCCTCTCCTCTTAGCCTTTTCAGGGGGGTTCTTTCTGTGCTGAATTGTTTTTATTACTTTGCAGTTGCCCCACTGTTTTTTAGAGTAACTTAAGACTATATCTACTTTAAAAATATCTAGCTATCATGGATTGTTAAGGGTATATATGTTTTAGCTATGTGAAGTTTTGAGGAGATACTTTAATTCCTTTAATGATGGCAGGAAGTAGTAAGAGGTGTAGGACATAAGGAATTTATTCATCATGAATTAGTCCAAAATGAGGATTTATTTTTAATCTGTAAATATTGATTTACATTCTGTCTTTACTAAAAGAGGCCTACAGGCTTAAGGAGAATTAGTATCATATTTGTAAATAGTATCTTTAAAAATAAATCTCAAATTTTCAGTAAGATAATTCATTCATACCTACAAAAACTTCAAAAACTTAAGGAATCTTTCTAAATAAATGAGATAAAAATTAAATAATTTTAAATTAGAGCACAAAATCCAAAATCAATAAATATTATACGCTTTGAGATAATAGGAAAAGTTTTTCAGATGATAAATGTCAAATTAGTTTGACTATCATTTGCATGCATAATACCAGTATAATGTTAAATTTACTTAAAACCCCTCTTGAAACTAATGTCTTATTTTAGTTATTGTGGTGAAAATCATTTTAAAGATTTTAAGAACCTATCATTTTGAGTGATTTGACATTTTCAGTGAATCAAAGAGATAGATATTAAAGAAATGAATTTCCTTTGACCAAGGTCTGTATTTGATTATTTTTCACATAGTTATTTTAAGTGTTTATAAGCAAGTGCCTGGTCTTTTGGCATATTTTAAAATTATAGTTAAGTATTTCATTTTATTTTATACTAGCTGTTTACCAAAAGCAATATTAGACATTTATAGCTTTTTAATTAAATGTGAAGGAAGAGATCACTTATAAGAGGTACTATCTAGAATTCATTAATTTGTTGTTCCATGAATATTTTCTTGGTCATATATTTCATAATTTACTTTATATTATTCTAGATTTGTAAGCCTTTTGATGAGTGAAAAATGTTGACTCATTTAAAATATTCCTGAGAGGCTAAGTGGTAGGTTCCCATTGTATAGATAAGATAACTGAGATTCAAAGAGGCCCAATAATTTGTTTAATCAGAGAATTTTTACTAGGCAGAGGTATGATTTGGGCCCATTTCTGTCATTTTATAAGTCAGTGTTCTTTCAAGGAACCAAACTACTATTCAACTTTTTACATTTTTCCCTGGTGTAATTTCTTAGCAATACTTTTATAGCAATGTTCATTCAAAAAAAAAAATTTTTTTTAAATGCTCTCGGGTCACAAAACCTGCTCTTCAGAGAAAGCATATTCAAACTTCTGACCGCCAAATTCATACTTTGCTGTTTCATTTTTTATTGAGACGACCCATTTTTAGTAGTTTATTTAATATGAAGACTGTCAAAAATACATCGTATAAAGGTTTTAGTAGGTTAAAAATGCTTTTTAAAATCTGTACCTGCTGGCAATTACATGTTGTAGGCAATACTGTCTCTTTACATAAGAAAATAAGAGATTTTCTTTTTTAAAAATAATCTGTGGCTACTAATGTAGAGATTATGGAGCTAATTATTTATGGCATGCCATTTTAGTTCTAACATTACATCTTTTCAATTGTTTTTAGATGAAACAGATTCAGATAATTTGTAACTGATTCTTTAATATCTACTTTTATATGAGGGTCAAAAACTAATATACTAACTGCATTTAAAGCTTTTGGGGAGAGTGACCGAAGGAAGAGAGAATTTCAATAAAGGACATGCTGCCAGTATTCAGAAGAGGAAAGTAAATAATGTTTAGCAGTCCAGCCAGCTTTTCGGCTATGAAGATACATCATTGTTATTCCAATTAGCTCATATCTAATAGTGTTGCTAGGGATTTGATGTCCGATATAACCATGCCACAGAATTATTTGCCTAGCTTTTTGGCTAACAGAGAATAGAAATAGCTAGAAGATCTGGTTGCAGATAGCTTTCATATTGCTAAATTGTTTTATAATTTATTTTAATGTTTTATATAATCTTAAAGTATCCTGAATTCTTCTATTATTTAGTGCTACTATATTTATAAAAACATTTTAGGCTTTACTCAATAACTTTTTTGATATCTGTATAAGGTTATTTATTCATTGTGGTCACTTTAGAATGTCTATAATTGCTGAAATATATTTTTAGCATTTTGGGTTTTTGGTGAGAGTATTAAAGAATAGCCAGAAATAGTGTGGATTTAAGATAAATATGAAATGAAAATTATTTTTAATACTAGTATCAAGTTAGTTTGGCATTTTTGTTCATGTATTCTGACATGCTAATAAAGATTGTCTTTTAGTAAAATTTTTTTTTTCTTTATTTTTTTGGGAGGGCTTGGAAGAGTAGTCTATTTGTTGGGGAAAAAACAGTTTAAGAATACCCTATTTAAACAATTGTCAATTTAATGTATCAATATATGCCTGTACTTTTAGTGACAAACAGAAACCTTATAATAAATGTTGACCTTGCCCTGTAATATTAAGTCTACTAAATATATGTCCTCATTAAATTTATTTATGTAGCTAATTATTTATGGATATTATAGCATTTAGCATTAAAGATTTAGCTGTTTTTCTCTATAAGAATGACTCAGCCACTTTGAGTTTAAATGGTGTAACTCTGGTGGCAGTTTTACTGTTTTACTTGATGTTTTGCCAAACATTATAGCACAGTATTTTATAATAAGTGTAGCAAGGAAATATGTTATCTTGTGTTCTTATTGACCTGCTTTAACTTTTCTAGAGTTTTACTGCTAAAATATGGGAAAGCAGTGTTTTTTGTCTTTTTTTGTTTTGAAATATATTACCCTCACCCATGAATGTAGCAGCCAAGTGCCAGTGAAATTTGCTTTCTTAGAAAGCTACATTTATATCAGTCTCAGAATTAAAGTATAATTCTAAATACTCGGTGAAAGCTGTTAGTTAGGTATGGATAGTGATTTTTAATTTAAAATAATTTTATTTAATTTCCATTAGGATTTAGGAAGAATTAAAAAGTACATTTTACCTGTAGGATGTTTAACATTTGCACCCTTTTTTGGTTATGTATGTTGTATATTTCTTTTACTCTGTGCTTACCTTTTCACTCTCTTAATGATATTTTTTGATGAAAAGAAGTTTTTAATTTTAATGTACTCCAGCTTATCATTCTTTTCCTTTTTGGTTAGTGCTTTCGGGTTCAATTTAAGAAGTCTATTTCTATGCCCATGTTATCCATATAATTCTCATATATTATCTTCCAACTTTTATACTTTTAATATTTCCACCTGGAATTGATTTTTGTGATTCTTATGAGGTAGGAGTCAGGGTTTAATTTTTTCACAGATGGATATCCAATTGATTTAACACCACTTGTTGAGAAAATAATTCTTTCCACTTTGCACTGCTGTCTTTTCCATAAACCCAGCAGCTGTATATGTGTGCATCTGTTTCTGGTTCTTTTCTAGTCCATTGGTGTATTTGTTTATCCTTGTGGTTATACCACACTGTCATAATTGTAGTTTTATAAATATCTTGTTATCCCGTAGAGAAGTGTTTCTAATTTTGTTTCTCATTATCATTGCTCCACTAAGGAGAATTTTTAAACATTTTCTCCCCTTCCCTCTAGAAAGTTAAATACTAAGGAATAAAATTTGGCAAGTAGGATTGATTTGTATATGGCCACAAACCATTGTAATAGCTTAAGATTTTCTTTTCTCTTTAAGAACCAACCTTCTCCTCCTGGGGGCGATACTACCCCATTGAGAGTGCATGCAGTGGAGCAAACCCTCCAACCTTGTTCTTTTTATATAGGAGTGTTCTTCTCTGTGAAATTTAGAAACAGCTTACTTAGCAATTTCTGCAAATCAAAACAAAGTAAAAACAAAAAACTCTACCAGCAGAGTACATACTTCACTGGTGGGGTATTTTTAATACAGTAGTATTTGAAACATCAGTTTGAATAGTTGATGTCTTTACATTGCTTACTTTCCTGATCATAGTATAGCTTTACAAAGAAACTTTCTTCAAGAAGAAATTGGAAACATGAATAATCCTATAATAATGAGTTGTTAAAACATTTTATGCAAAGAATATTAATATTTATATATTTACCAGTGAGTTCTAGCTCTGTCGCATCTGATAGTAAATAATTCCAATTTCATACAAATTCTTTAAAAGAATAAAAAAGAGGAAAGTGTCTCAAAATCATTTTATGTGTATAGCATATATTTGATGCATAACCTATCAAGGATAATAAGAGAAAGAAAATTATAGACTAGTTTGATTATGAACATAGATAAAAAGCTTATTTTAGCAATATTAAATATTACTAAACTGAATCTGGTTATGTATAATAACCAGACTGATGAATTTGAATTTATCTTTGAAATGAAAGGTTGTTCTTATATTAGAAAATCAGTCAGTATGTTTTATCACATTAACAAATTGGGGTGGGGATCATGTGTTTGAAGACTGTGTATCAGTGTATGAAGACAGAGTTAAAATTCATCATCCATTCATGTTATACCAGATTTAGAAAAACTGCTTTGTTGAGATACAAGGTTTCAAAAAAAACCCCAAAACACAACACAGCAACTATAGCTTAATGATGAAATGTTGACCTCTTTTCCTCCAAGCTGGGGGACAAGGCATGTTAAAAATTAATGCTATTAAATATAGTGCTAAGAGTTCTAGTCAGTGAAGTGTGAAGCAAGAGAAATTGAAAAAATGGTGTAACTTCTAAAAAAAAGAAAACTCATTACTCTTAGATGATATGATTGTGTAAATGAATTATCCATAGATGTTTTTGGATTTTTTTTTTTTTTTTTTTGTATTATTCTGAAGCTGGAAACGGGGAGAGACAGTCAGACAGACTCCCGCGTGCGCCCGACTGGGATCCACCCGGCACGCCCACCAGGGGGCGACGCTCTGCCCACCAGGGGGTGATGCTCTGCCCCTCCGGGGCGTCGCTCTGTTGCGACCAGAGCCACTCCAGCGCCTGGGGCAGAGGCCAAGGAGACATCCCCAGCGCCCGGGCCATCTTTGCTCCAATGGAGCCTCGGCTGCGGGAGGGGAAGAAAGAGTCAGAGAGGAAGGAGAGGGGGAGGGGTGGAGAAGCAGATGGGCGCTTCTCCTGTGTGCCCTGGCCGGGAATCGAACCCAGGACTTCTGCACGCCAGGCCGACGCTCTACCTCTGAGTCAACCGGCCAGGGCCTGTTTTTGGATTTTTAAGATAGTTTTGTGTGACTCCAAACCAACACTTAAAAAAATCCAATTTCTATATGCTTACAAACAATCTTTTAGACAATGAAATTTATAGCAAAACCATTTGTAATAGAATCAAGAAACAGCAAGTTCCTGAAATAATTCTGACAGAAGTAGTATAAGACCTCTAGCAGGAAATTGTGAACCTTAATGGAGATGTTATTTTTGTGTGCATGTCTGAATGTGTGTTGTAACCTGAAGCTCTAATTTAAAATTTTTTATGGAAATACAAATTATTTAGAATAACCAAGACATTCTTGAAAAAGAACAAGATGGCATAACTTGGCCTACGAGATATGAAGTTATTAGAGAGTCATAGTAACTAAAGCATATGTCATTAGTACAGGATTAAACAAATAAAGAGAACAGAAGAAAGAGCCCACATCAGACTCCTGCATGTATGGGTACTTGAGCTCTAGGCACTGAGGAAAGGTCAGCTTTTGAAATAATCCATCCTGGAACAATTGGATATCTAAATAGTAAAAATAAGTTCAAAGCCTTATATTTTACTGCTTAAAAGTATAAACATCAATTTCAGGTGGATTAATGACCTAAATGTAAAAGGCAGAACTATGAAGTTGTGGGGTTTTTTTTGTATTTTTTTGTATTTTTCTGAAGCTGGAAACGGGGAGGCAGTCAGACAGACTCCCGCATGCGCCCGACCGGGATCCACCTGGCACACCCACCAGGGGGCGATGCTCTGCCCATCCCGGGCGTTGCTCTGTTGCGACTAGAGCCACTCCAGCGCCTGGGGTAGAGGCCAAGGAGACATCCCCAGTGCCCGGGCAATCTTTTGCTCCAATGGACCCTCGGCTGCGGGAGAGGAAGGAGAGGGGGAGGGGTGGAGAAGCAGATGGGCGCCTCTCCTGTGTGCTCTGGCCGGGAATCAAACCCGACCCTTCGCACGCCAGGCCGACGCTCTACCACTGAGCCAACCCGCCAGGGCCCATGAAGTTTTTAAAGACTTTAGAAGATACTTGAGAATGTCATTGTTACCTCAGGGTTGGGAAAGATTTCTTGAATAAGAAATAAAAATCATTAAAGGAAAAGATTGATAAATTGGACTGCATTAAAATTAGAAACTTGAGGTTATAAAAAGATGCTATAAATACAGTGAAAAGGTAGACCCAGAGTAGAGAAGTTATTTATAATATGCAATTGAAACATAATAGTATCCAAAATATATGAAGAATGAATCAGTAGCCCTTACCTTTAGGGTAGGGATGGGGGAGAGAATGTGATAGGGCAGAAATATAGATGATAGCTTCTCTGTGGTTTTAGATGTTCTCATTCTTGAAAGGGTGGTGTAACTTTTCTCTAAATTGAACTTAACGTTTAATGCATTTATCAGAATATAAACACATTTCTTAACAGAAAGTGAGAAGAAATGAAAACATACACTTATTATGTTAGTTCGCTAGGGCTATCATAAAATACCAGAGACTAGGCGATTTAGACAACAGTGTCTCCCAGTTCTGGAGGCTGGAAGTCCAAAATCAAGATGTCAGCAGGTTTGATTTCTCTGGAGGCCTCTCTCCTTTGCTTGCAGATGGCAACCTGGCTGCTTTGCTCTGACATAGTCTTTCCTTTGTGCTTGAACATTCCTGATATCTCTTTCTATTTCTAAATTTCCTTTTCTTATAAGGACACCAATTGGATTGGATTAGTGCTTGCCTTAAGGACCTTATTTTAATTTAGTCACCTCTTTACAGGCCATATCTAAATATAATGATATTCTGAGAGTGTTTTGGGGACAAACAGTTCAGCCACAATACAGATTATATAGTAAAGATCTTGAATAGCAAATTGGTTTTTGTAATTTTGCATAAAATGTCCCAAGCCAACTTGTTGATTAAAAAAGTGCTATATCTAAACCAAGGGTCCCCAAACTACGGCCTGCGGGCCGCATGCGGTCCCCTGAGGCCATTTATCCGGCCCCGCCGCACTTCCGGAAGGGGCACCTCTTTCATTGGTGGTCAGTGAGAGGAGCACAGGATCCTGGAGTACTGTATGTGGCGGCGCCGCAAAGCGTGGCATAGCTCACATACAGTACTACTTCCGGTGACACGGGACACACATGTCACAGCTCTGGAAGCGCGTCATATCACTTGTTAGGCTAGCAGTGACAAATATGGAACCGGACATTGACCATCTCATTAGCCAAAAGCATGCCCATAGCTCCCATTGAAATACTGGTTAGTTTGTTGATTTAAATTTACTTGTTCTTTATTTTAAATATTGTATTTGTTTCCGTTTTGTTTTTTACTTTAAAATAAGATATGTGCAGTGTGCACAGGGATTTGTTTAGTTTTTTTTATAGTCTGGCCCTCCAATGGTCTGAGGGACAGTGAACTGGCCCCCTGTGGGAAAAGTTTGGGGACCCCTGATCTAAACAAATCTAAGATATTCAATAGAAGATGTTGTGCTCTGGAGAACTGTGTTAACTGACTCAAACTATGGTGGTGTGTGCGTAAACTTGGAATACAATTTTTTTTTAATGGGAAGGTGATAAAGTATTTCAGGCCCTGGCTGGTTGGCTCAGGGAATAGTCGGCTCCACATGCAGACATCCGAGGTTCAATCCCCGGTCAGGACACACATGAGAGGTGACCATCTGCCTCTCTTCCTCCTTCTCCTTCTTCTCTTTCTCTTACCCTCTCACAGCCAGTGGCTTGATTGGTTCAAGCATTGGACCTGGGTGCTGAGGATAGCTTGGTTGGTCTGAGTGTCGGCCTCGGGCTCTGAGGATAGCTCGGCTGATTTGGGATTCAGCCTCCGATGGAGGTTGCCAGTTGGATCCTGATTGGGGGACATGGAGGAATCTGTCTCTCTCTCTCTCCCCTCCTCTCACTTAAAAAAACAAACAAACCAATTTCAATTAAAGTATTTTTTTTTTACAAATTCTCTTAAATATAAGTATATAACCAAGTGAATAAATGTAATATAAGTACTGTAGATATTTTAGTCTCCTCTTCATTCCTAACTTTTACAAATTCTAGTTAGCAAAAAAAAAAATTTTGTCTTTTTCAATGGGAGAAGAGAGGATGCCTTTTATTTGGTCATATCTTGTATTTTATTACAGCAAACTCTATTTTAACACTATATATTCCTAAAATTCATCCCACTATACAAAATTCAAGTGGTGAATATAGCACAGGGCTTATGGAAAACTGGAGGTACAACTGTCAAAAACTGTGACTCTTAATAGGGTAGGAACCTAATAAAAACAGCAGCACTGTTTTCTACATGTTAAATAATTATGAAATACATAAGTACTATAATGAACATGGCACTTTTCCTTAAAATATACCTGAAATTTTCTTGTGGAATTGGGTATGAGAAGGGTTACAGTGTGTGAGTTATTGTGAAATGATAGAAGGTGGGTCATCTGAAATTGGAGGCTTAGTTGTAATACCAGCTGTAGATGAGTGTGGTTTATGATAACTTGAGGTAACTGGTAAATGTTTGGGGGTATGCATGTGTTTATGTATTCTTAATATGGCTTGGTTTAGCTGGCTGCAGCTTTTTGTGTTCATCTAGGGTTTCTCACAGATAAAATCACGCATAAACAAACACAAAATGCTTGCTATGCTCAAATTAATGATTAATCATGTTGGGACAATTTGTAATTTGTGTTTTCAAACAGAACTTATCGTATGTGTTTTTTTAAATTTTTTATTATCATTCATAGTCCCAGTTTTTCATCTTTACATTTTTTGTAAGGATTCTGTATTAGGCTTTTTTTACGGAGCTTTTAAAATAACTGCCTAATATTTGACTGTTATATGGCACCTTAAATGTCTTTGTGAATTTTAAGTTTTTCCAGGTTAATGGATTGAGTCATTTGGGTGTGGAATCAGATTTTTGCTTGAATCCGATGGATGATCACTGATCACTGTGATACACAGAAAAACATCAATTCTTTTGTTTCAAGCAAGTGCATTATGTTCAAAGACCTCCCTGCTTTATGTATTGCCACCAGGATACCTTTGTGATAACCTGAATCAATAATATAAAAGTATGTGGTTAGTTATGTTCTGGGGGTCCTTAGCATTCATATCTTGCTTTTATCCACTATGGCCATTTTCTACAGTACAAAGTTTGGCAGTAACAGGTTTTCAGGAGACGTCTTTGTTCTTCCATTCTCTTGTTCCTCTGGCATGTCTGGTTGGTACAGTGAGGGTAAATGAAATGCTTCCCCTTGTTTGCCTGTTTTTTCACTGTGAGTTTTTTGGTTAACTTTTAAGACCCTCGTGTTTATCCCCTGATTCAGAAAATCAGCTTTCCTTCACAGCATTTCCATTTCTCCCTCCCATCTAGACATTCCTTTATGCAGTACTCTGTGTGCGTTGCTGTTACACCACATATCACATTGCGTTTTGCAAAGTTGAGCTCCTTCTATAAATAAACTGCATACTTCTTGAGGGCACAGACCATATCTTTTATCATTTTTACATTTCTACTACATAGCATAATGTTCGAAGTGGTGGTTGGGTAAGTGGATAGGTGAATGAAGTGAGCTTAAAGAGGACTGTCCATACGATCCTGTCGTTTACTTTCCCCTGTCATTTTGACTAAGTTACATAATCTCTGGGTATCTTGGTCACTTGAACTTTAAGGGTGCTAGCAGTGCAATAATAAAATTTACTTGTGATTCTATACTGTTGTTTTCTGGAGGTTTTTTGCTGTAAATAGTAAATGAGCAGGGCTGATTTTCAACCTTTGGGTTAAGGTTTTTTGACACAGTAGAATGGTAAAGTCCTATTTTTTAGCTTGCTGCTGTGAATTAAAAATTATTTTGTAATTTAAAGATAATATATTGATTAAGTGAAATAAACTAAAAAAGGGGAGAGAGTACATTTTTCAAGATTAGAATAAAAAATGTTATGGCTCAATTCTTGATTATTACTGCAACTATATACATAACTTTTTGAATTGTTTTTAAGACTTTCTTCTTCTTCTTATAGGACCTCTTTGTCGTTAGACATGAATTGGCCATAATGAGACTAGCTGCCTTTATGGGCATTACTATGTTAGTTGGAATAACTGGACTCTTTTATACTCAGCTAATTGGCATCATCACTGTAAGTATATTCTTAATGTAAAGTATTATGTTTATGAACATATTGCCTAAGTATGAACTTAATTCTAACAATTTATAGAAAGTTTAGAGGACAAAATTACCTCTAGTCATTTATTCCCATTTCCATATGCCTGTGTAATTTTTAAAGTAGTTATGATCAGTATACAGAATGTACATACAATTTTTTATCTTGCCTTTAAAAATTAAAGTATTTATATGTAGCTATAGTCTTCATAATTAACCCCTTTTCCTGTTGATCAGGATCTAGTGTGCAATTATCATTTTCTGTATTACAAACAGCACTACCTTGAACATCTCTTTTTTCTTCTTTAAGCTATTATATAAAGTAAATTAAAAAAAGGAGTTGTGGCCCTGGCCGGTTGGCTCAGCGGTAGAGCGTTGGCCTGGCGTGCGGGGGACCCGGGTTCGATTCCCGGCCAGGGCACATAAGAGAAGCGCCCATTTGCTTCTCCACCCCCGCCCCCCTCCTTCCTCTCTGTCTCTCTCTTCCCTTCCCGCAGCGAGGCTCCATTGGAGCAAAGATGGCCCGGGCGCTGGGGATGGCTCCTTGGCCTCTGCCCCAGGCGCTAGAGTGGCTCTGGTCGCGGCAGAGCGACGCCCCAGAGGGGCAGAGCATCACCCCCTGGTGGGCAGAGCGTCGCCCCTGGTGGGCGTGCCGGGTGGATACCGGGAGCATGCGGGAGTCTGTCTGACTGTCTCTCCCCGTTTCCAGCTTCAGAAAGAAAAAAAAAAAAAAAAAAAAAGGAGTTGCTGGTAGAAACATTTTATTAGTAACTAAATCTTTTGTGTGTGTGTGTACATATTAGCTAAAGGGGATTTAGCCCAACAAAAAAGATAAAGTGAGAAAAATATTAAGTAAGGATTTAAAAGTTTGATAATACGTGGCATTGCAGATGATGTAGGGTAAACAGACTCTCGTATATTATTGGTGGGATGTAAATTGGTGTATCCTTTTTGAAGGGCAAATTGTCAGTGTCAAAATTTCAATGTACTTTTTTCTCACAAATTTATTTTGTAGAGACTATATGTATGTAAATAAACATGCAAGTTAAGAAAGATTTGTATTATATTTATATTATGTATAATGTATATATTGTGTATGAAAACTTAAATGATTACCAGAATATATTAAGTGAAAGAAATGTATATTTTGTTTATTAGATTGCATATATAAGTGCAATCATATGGTACTTGTCTTTCTCTGCCTGGCTTATCATAATACTTTCCAGGTCCATCCATGCTGTTGCAAAGAGTAAGAGCTCCTTTTTTTTATGGCTGAATCGTAGTCCATTATGTAATTGTACTATAGGTTTTTTTGTGGGGTTTTGTTTTTTTTGAGAGAGAGAGAGAGTGGGGAATAGGGAGGGAGAGGAAGGGAAAGAGATAAGAAGCATCAACTCGTAGTTGCTTCACTTTTGTTGTTCATTGATTGCTTTTCATACATGCCTTGACCAGGGAGGAGTAACTCAAGCCAAGCCATTGACCCCTTGGCTCAAGCCAGCGACCTTTGGGCTCAAGCCTGTGACCTTGGGGTTTTGATTCTGGGACCTCAGCATCCCAGGTCAATGCTCTTATCCACTGCACCACCACTGGTTAGGCTACCATAGGTTTTCTATTTTTTATTTTTTTATTTTATTTATTCATTTTTAGAGAGGAAAGAGAGAGGGAGAGAGAGAGACAGAGAGAGAGAAGGGGGGAGGAGCTGGAAGCATCAATTCCCATATGTGCCTTGACCAGGCAAGCCCAGGGTTTCGAACCAGCGACCTCAGCATTTCCAGGTTGACGCTTTATCCCCTGCACCACCACAGGTCAGGCCTACCATAGGTTTTTAATATACTCATCTACTTATGGGTACTTGTGCTGCTTCCAAATCTTGACTATTGTAAATAATGCTGCAGTGAACATGGGGGTGCATTTATCCTTATGAATCAGTGTTTGGCTTTCTTTGCATATATTCACAGAAGTGGAATTGCTGGGTCATATGTTCCATTTTTAATTTTTTGAGGAAGGTTCCCTTTTTTCTATATCCTCACCTGCACTTGTTTGTGTGAGGTGATATCTCATTGTGGTTTAAATTTGCGTTTCTCTGATGATTACTGACATTGAGCATCTTTTCATAGTTTATTGGCCATCTGTATGTTCTGTTTGGAGAAGTGTCTATTCAGGTTCTTTGCCCATTTTTTAATTGAATTGTTGAGGGGCATTTTTTTTGTTTGTTTTGTGTGTGTGTTGATTTTTTCAAGTTCTTTATAAATTTTGGATAGTGACCCTCTATCAGATGTATATATGTTCTCCCATTCTGTGGGTTGTCTTTTCATTTTATTGATGGTTTTCTTTGCTGTGCAAAAGCTTTTTATTTTGATGTAGTCCTATTTGTTTATTTTTACTTTTTTTCCCCTTATTTGAAGTGATATATCAGAAAAGATATTACTAAAAGAAATGTTTAAGATTTTACTGTCTATGTAGTCTTCTGGGATTTTTATGGTTTTAAGTCTAATATTTAAGTCTTTAATCCACTTAAGTTTATTCTGTGTATGCCGTAAGAAGGTGGTCTCATTTCATTGTTTTGCACGTATCTAAAAAAAGTAATAAACAAAATAGAACAAAATAGAAACAGACTCATAGTTACAGAGAATAGACTGACAGTTATCAGAGGGGAGGGATTAGGGAGACTGGGTGGAAAAATTGAGGGGATTAAGCAAAATAAGAAAAAAACCTTATAGACAGACAACAGTATGGTGAATACCATAGGGAAGGGGAATGGAAGGAGGTGTATAAAGGATATAAAGGGTGGTGAACTTGTCTTAGGGTGGTGAACACAATACAATATACAGATGATGTATTATAGTATTGTACCTCTGAAACATATATAATTTTATTAACCAATGTCACACCCATAAAATCAATGAAAAAGAAATGTATAGTAAGAAAAAATACATCAGCTTGACCAAGCAGTGGCACAGTGGATAGGGTGTCAGACTGGGACATGGAGGAACCAGGTTCAAAACCCCGGGGTTGCTGGCTTGAACACAGTCTCATCTGGCTTCAGTGCGGGCTCACCAACTTGAGTGCGGGGTCACTGACTTGAGCTGGGATCATAGATGTGACCCCAAGGTTGCTGGCTTGAGCCCAGTGGTCGCTGGCTTGAGCCCAAGGTCGCTGGCTTGAGCAAGGGGTCACTCAGTCTGCTGTAGACCCCTGGTCAAGGCACATGAGAAAGCAATCAGTGGACTACTAAGGAGAATAAGGAGCTGCAATGAAGTATTGATGCTCCTCATCTCCCTTCCTGTCTGTCTGTCCCTCTCTCTGTCTCTCTCTGTCTGTCTCTGTCACAATAAAAAAAAAGAAAGAAAAAATACATCAAAATTTTCTGTAAAGCAATAGTAATCAAGAAACTGTGATGTTAAAAGGTTACATATATTGATAAATGACATGGAAGTGAGGGTCCAGAATTGTACAAATACACTTATCAACAAATACTTTCAACAAGGATGCCAAGACTATTCAATGGAGGAAGAAAATGTCTTTTCAAGAATTGCTGCTGAAACTACTAGATATCTGCATGCAAAAGAAAGACATCAGACCCTTACCACACACCACGTACATGTATATTAACTAAAAATAGATTGATCTAAATGTAAGATCTAAAATTATAAAAATTATAAAACTCTTAGAAGAAATCATAGGAGTAAATCTTGGATTGGCAGTAGTATCTTAAATGTGACACCAAAAGTGCAAATGATCAAAGGAAAAAAATGGATAAATTGGACTTATTCAAAACTATAAACTTTTGCGATTCAAATGACACTATCAGGAAAGTGAAAAGAGAGCTCACAGAAAAGGAGAAAATATTTGCAAATCATGTGTCTGATAAGGGATTTGTATCTAGAATATATAAATAACTCATATAACTCAATACTAAAGACATTCTAATTAAAACATAGGATAAGGATCTAAATGGAAGAATATATACAATGGGCAATAAATACTTGAAATGATGCTCAACATCATTAGTCATAAAGGAAGTGAAAATCAAAACCATAATGAGGTTTTGCTTCACACCCACTAGGATGGCTATAATAAAAGTTGCTGATTCATTATAAAGTGATTATAAAGTAGTGATTCAATTATAAAGTAAGTCACAATTTCTTTATAGTTCGTTCAGAAGTCATGTCAGAATTCCCAGATTATGCTTGCATTTTTTAAAAATTTTTTTATATTTTCATTTTTCCAAAGCTGGAAACGGGGAGGCAGTCAGACAGACTCCCACATGCGCCCGACCGGGATCCAACTGGCACACCCACCAGGGGGTATGCCCTGCCCCTCTGGGGTGTCCCTCTGCTCTGTCTTGTCCAGAGCCATTCCAGCCTCTGAGGCAGAGGCCACAGAACCATCCCCAGCGCCCGGGCCATCTTTGCTCCAATGGATCCTCGCTGCGGGAGGGGAAGAGAGAGACAGAGAGGAAGGAAAGGGGGAGTTGTGGAGAAGCAAATGGGCGCCTCTCCTGTGTTCCCTGGCCAGGAATCAAACCCGGGACTCCTGCATGCCAGACTGACACTCGACCGCTGAGCCAACGGGCCAGGGCCTATGCTTGTATTTTTTGAATTTCCCCTTTTTGAGTTTACCACTATCATTGGCAAATATATTTATATCCCCTGGAATAGTATTTCTCAGGTTTACCCAATTTCTTCTGATTAAAAAGTGGAGATGACATTAGGGAGCTTTGCTGCCCAGGGTGCGAGGTTCTTGTGAGGGCCATCCGGGGTTTAGAACTGAGGGCAACAGTTTCCTCTGACCTAGCAGTCTTAGTAACCTCAGAAAGCGAGGTTTGGAAGCAAAAGCATCAAGATCTTTTAAGAATCCCTACTCTCAAATTTTAGCATTCACTTCTGAGTTGGACATAAAGTTAAATTTATCTTATTTATTGGTTTTTAAAAGGATTTACAGTCTCCTTATCTGAAGATTTGTTTTCTGTGGTTTCAGTTACCCAGGGTTTGTCTAGCATGGTCTGAAAATACTGTATTAAATAGAAAATTTTAGAAATAAATCTTAAATTGTAAATTCTGATTTCATGCTTAGTATGAAATCTTGCATTCTCCTGCTTCACTCTGTCCCACTTGGGACATGAATCATCTTTGTCTGGCATGTTCATGGTGTATATGATACCCACCTATTAGTCATTTAGTAGCTGTTTGTAGTTAGCAGGTATCACATGAGATTATTTTACTTAATAATGGTCCCAAAATGCAAGAGTAGTGATTCTGACATTTCAGATTTTCCAAAATATAGCTGTGAAGTATTTGTATGAATGGGAAAAGATACAGTATATATAGGGTTTGATACTGTCCAAAGTTTTAGCCACCTATTGGGGCTCTTGGAATGAATACCATGTGGTTAAGAGGGGCTGTATAAATAAGAGTCTGTTATGACTCTGTTCCATACTACCAATATGTTAATATTAATTTTCAAATTGCACAATCTTCTTTTTTGCTGTAATATTAAACATTTCATCGTCCTAAGATAGGGAGATTGTTTCTAACATTGTGCTATTTCTAAAACTGAGTGGAAATCACATTTGTTAAATAATGTTCTCTCCAAAAATTTCATTTCCGTCAGTAACATATAGTACCCTTTGAGAACACTGTGTACCAAAGAGATTTGATGTCTGTAGAAATTACATATTAGTGAAACATTCAAAAGAGGATATAAGTATAAAGAGAGAGAAAAGCAAAGAATACATTCTACTTGTTAGTTCAATCTGTAGCCACTGTACTTCCTCTTGAATCAAATTTCTCTGAATAATTACAGTAAATTTCAGTTCCATTTACTTGGGCTTTCATAGCAAACCTCAAGATTCATTCTTTTTAAATTAAAACAATATTTTGAAGGTTTCCAGATATATTTTTTCCCTACAGTGACTTAAATTTCTTTAACCTTTGACTATTTAATTTGTTATGCATTTGGTAATTTTAAATCTAATGAATTATTAGCATTTATATGAAATAATATTTAATATTTTAATTAAAGTTAAACAAATTTTGTTTACTTTATTTATAAAATATGACATTTCATCTTATGAAATTATTAAGACTGCGACAGGAAATTTTAAACCTGGACATGTTTTTTTTCATAATATGAATCTATTGATCTCTCTTTACACTGTGAAAGAAGTGATGAATTTGTCAGTTAGCATAAGAAAGGGGGTGAAGGAAACACAATAAATTTAATCTTTTCAATGAAGTCTTCCTCCTTTTAATACTCCTACCCCAAAGGCCAAGAAGCATTTTGGGAAAACACTGGTAGGAATATTTCACAATATAAACTATGTAATTACATAGTTTGAATATAGGCCTGTTAGACAACATACAAGCAATAAATGCTAGCTTTTTTAAGGTTTGGATTGAAGTTATGCGAAAGCAACATACCAATTTTCAGCAATTTCTTCCCACTATTTTTTTTTTATTTGAAATAAATCATTTCTCTTCTATGTAAGAGGAAAAGTGCCATCTTCTTATTGACAGTGGAAGGTAACAGAATAATCAGTAAGGATAATCTGATGTCATTTTAGACCTAGCAGATTATCTGATTTAGATAAAATAATTAGAAATTACTTAAATTTAAAAATGTGGATTTTTAATCTTATTACCCAGGTTAAAAGTCAACACAACCAGATGTTTCTGTAGACTAGATTAATTTCAAGCCCAATTTTAAAGGATTACCTTTGGTTATTTTTAGATTTAATTTTAAACAGGATTTAAATATATGTTTGTATATTTTTTAAAATTAATGTTGAAGTTCAAGTGTTTTCAAAGTAATCAGTTTTAAAGTGTCCTTTATTTAGGGAACAGATTATTCTAATTATTCCTTACTTAGACTATTTAGCTTTTTCTTTTCTGTTTCTGAATGAAATGGATAGTGATGTTGTTATTAATGTAATTGATGTCAGAATTTCTTATTGGCAGTAGTTCACACACAGTCTAGAATCATGTCCATTCTGACAACCACCAATACTAATAGTGCTGGGCGATTGTGTTAGTCATGTTTTCAGTCACTGGGCTTGGAGAGAGTTAATTAAGAAGTGCTGTAACAGCTGGTACAGCGCCTTCTGCTGAGGTTCTGACAGTGAGCTATTGTGTACCGTGACACTGCTCTGACAGTTTATCTGAATTTTGTATACAAGCATTTTTGTTTTCTGAGCACCGTGGAGTTTATGCAATAGCTTAAGCTTTTGATAGCGTCTTTGGAGTTTAGTGTTTTTCTCAGTTGTGGTGAGGTTCAGGATAGGGTGGGGAAGATGTATTTACTTTCAGCTTTATAAAAGGCTTTAAATGCTCAAAGAAAAAAATTGAGCTTTTGCATTTGCTCTCACAGATACTATTGTTTGACTATACTTGAATTGTTACTAAAGGTAGTTTAAAGCAAAGCTTTTCAAATTAAAAGGGTAAAATTTTCCCTCATACCAAATACTGGCTCATGGTACCTAAATAAATACAGGATTACAAATGCAGGGGTGACTTAATTTTAACTTGGTTATATTAAGCAATGAAAAGTATCTTATGTTCAAAATGTTAAATTAGTTTAAATGAGATTATCTATTAAATAGCGTTCTCATTATCAAACAGTTAGTGGATTCACCTGCCTTTAATATATACCCAGAAATAATAGTTCTGAGATTAATAATCCTTAAAATTAAATTTTGCAAAATGTTCCATTTGAATCAAAATGGTGAGTTAGCAGCATTCAATGCAATCTCTGTACAAATTATGTTTGATTTACTCAATTCCAAACTAAGATTGCAAGTATGGTAACCAATTTAAATCTATTTGTATAATAGTGCAGGGGAATAGTACATTTTAATTTTCTTAAAGCATTACTAACTACTTGAGTGATTAAATAGATGCTTTTTTATTTGTTTAGGAAGCTAAATATTTACGAGTTTTCTTTTTACTTGCACTTTTGCCCACACCAATTTGTGTGTGTGTGTGTGTGTGTGTGTGTGTGTGTGACAGAGACAGAGAGAAAAACAGAGAGAAGGACAGACAGACAGGAAGGGAGAGAAATGAGAAGTATCAATTCTTCGTTGTGGCACCTTAGTTGTTCATTGATTACTTTCTCATATGTGCCTTGACCTGGGGGACTGCAGCAGACCAAGTGACCCCTTGCTCAAGCCAGTGACCTTGGGTTCAAGCTGGTGACCTCAAGGTTTCAAACCTGGGTCTTCTGCATCCCAGTCCGATGCTGTATCCACTGTGCCACTGCCTGTTCAGGTCCCATACCAATTTTTAATCTGACTTTAAAATATTATAGGATGGGAGAAAACAGTGACTCATGTTTATACTTAACAGATAGGTCTTTTTTCACAATGTCTCTGTCACATTCCATCAATATATTAGGTACTCCCCATATCTCAGCCAAAGGGATACATTTGCTCATCTTCTACTGATAATCAAAAATCTTACTGAAAGTATAATTTTGTATTAAAAATGTAAGATTAGTTAACCTTGAATGTTGATTGCAAACATAATTTGTCAGGTGTTCCCAATGTTTAGTGTAAGCCTTGTTTATACTATATATTACTGTGATTAATCATCCTCTCTGGCATCCTCTATGTTCCTGTATAATTATTTCTTGTAAAAAAAAAAAGGAAATCTTACCTTTTGCGACAACATGGATGGACCTGGAGACTATTATGCTAAGTGAAATAAGCCAGCCAGAGAAAGACAAATATCATATGACCCCACTCTTATGAGGAACTTAATGAACAATATGAACTAAGGAATGGAATAGAGGCAGAGGCGGGGTCAAAGGGACCAGAGGGAAAGGGGAAGAGAGGATGGGGTCAGAAAGGGAAAGGATTAGTGAAATTATGTATATATAACACAGAGACAAAGAGAGCAGGACAGCAAATCCTGGAGGGAAGTGGGGAGGGCGGTAGGGAGAAGGGGAAAGGGGGGCATCAAGGGGAACATGGGGGTGGGGGGAGGGGAGATATATTTGGTGAGACACTTGAATCTATGGAAACACAATAAATTTTAAAAAAACACAAAAAATGACCTTTTTAATTAAATTTTCTCCTATATAGGCTCTGCAAGGCAGGTGTCTTCTCTACAGATAATAAATCCTTTATATACAACTAAATGAGTTTTTCCTTCAATGTTCATCTTTTTCCTTGATTTGATATTCTAACAGTAATTAATGATTAGTAAAACTTTAAAAAGTATAACAAATTACTAATGTATCCCAGTAAATGCTCTGATTTGTATAGTAATACTAAAAAAAATTATTTCTTGTAACTTTACTGCTTTCACTAGACTGTAAGTGCCTTGATGTCCAGAGTATGTCATAATAAGTACTTAGTGAATTTTTTTTTTTTTTTTTCTTTTTCATTTTTCGGAAGCTGGAAACAGGGAGAGACAGTCAGACAGACTCCCGCATGCGCCCGACCGGGATCCACCCGGCACACCCACCAGGGGCGGTGCTCTGCCCCCCAGGGGGCGATGCTCTGCCCATCCTGGGCGTCGCCATATTGCGACCAGAGCCACTCTAGCGCCTGAGGCAGAGGCCACAGAGCCATGCCCAGCGCCCGGGCCATCTTTGCTCCAATGGAGCCTTGGCTGCGGGAGGGGAAGAGAGAGACAGAGAGGAAAGCGCGGCGGAGGGGTGGAGAAGCAAATGGGCGCTTCTCCTATGTGCCCTGGCCGGGAATCGAACCCGGGTCCTCCGCACGCTAGGCCGACGCTCTACCGCTGAGCCAACCGGCCAGGGCCTTAGTGAATTTTTGATAGATGGATCAATGAGTAAATGAATCTTGGGTTGTATATAGTACTTGGTTTTCAACTAGATTTTAAGTCCTTTGTGGATATTGGATTTTATCTGTGTAGTATCCCAGAGTCTCACTCATTTTAACTTTTATTATAAAATCCACTTTTTTATTTTAACATAATTTCTGTAAGTTACATTCTGATGTAATTGAGATATTGTGTCTCCAAGCCCTTTCACAGAGTGTTTTGTAGGCACTATGAGTAAGAACAAACTCCCATTTATTGAGGAGTTATTAAGGGCTCTGACTTATGTTAACTCATTTAATCCCTGCAAAAACCTATGAAGTATTATTATTTGAAAATTGAGATCCGGAGTTTTGGTAACTTTCCTAAGGTTTTATATAGCTCGACAGTGAGAAAAGAAGTATGAGAATTATGTTGGAAAGAGAATTTTCAGTGACTATTAATATAAGATCTCCTGTCCTCTCACTTTGGTCCCAAGATTGATTAAATCCTTATGTGAATTTCAGATCTCTAAGAAAATATAGAACTGGTTCTCTGTTGGAGATAGATGCTTCAAGAACCATTTATTTCAAATGAGGAATATAGTGAGTTTTGGCTTCAGAGAAGGAGAGAGCTGATATTATCAAAAAGCTTTTCTCTTTGAACTGCAGATATAAATTAAGGAATCATGCTATTTCAGTCTATGTTCAGTTAGTTCAGCACTGCAAACATATTTTGAGCACTCACTTTGAAAACTGTGCTGCTACGTTATTTGGAAGATTCCAAGTTAAATGAACTTCTTGCTGACCTCATGTTGTTCAGAGGCGCTAGGAAGTCAAGCAGAAGTCTAACTTAGAATTAGTAGAGATTAGTAATAAATAAAACATATATAATCTCTAGTTGTAAAAACCTTTCTCGAATGGTTTATTAACCCCAGATTAAATCAACAGTCATTGAATTAGGTATATGAACCAATTAGAAGCATTGACAAAACCTGTAAGAAGAAAGAGTTCTGGTAATCATTGTGGTTAGGTTGAATTGTCTTCAAGGAGTCTTTCTGATAAAATGTTCTTACTTTCATCAGACCTGCAGTTTGGCAGGTCTAGAAACTCCATTTTGAAAATGTTTGCAAACTTTGCTCAATGGCAGTGTCATAGCCAGTGAGCTTTATCCAAGTGTGATTATTGCTAATTGAAAATATTTCCAGAGTTAATTAGGCCTAGAAGCAATGATTCTTCCAGATTTAAAAATGATAGTCATAGATTATCATCTTAGCCAGATTGATTGCCTGTTCTTTTATGTTTGATTGTCAGGTGTGTCAAAGGACTCTTTACATTCTTCCCTATAACAACATATATGGCAAAGCTTGGTTGGTGAGAAAGAACTCAAAGCAGGATAAGTTAGTTGGATAAATTGTAGTATCAAAGTATCTATTCCAAGAGGACTAAATTCTCAGTTCTGTTAACCAGGAAAGATCTGGTGTTAAATTCTTCCTTGTTGCCCTTCACACCTCCCAATTTTTCTAGTAGGCAATGAATACTTTCCTCTTCTGCTAAGAAATTTTTTCTATTTTAGATATAAATCTTATTAGTTAAGATACAGCTTTATTTTATAATCAGTTATAGTTTCTTTAAGGTGAATCTGAAAAATAATTTCTTAAGGTAAGATCAACTGTCAGGAAAACTCTTTAAGTATTGGTTGAGAAAATAGGTAAGGCCTATATTTCTGTAAGTCTTACTTTCTCTAGTTTATTATTTTTTTAATAAAATAAACTTTCAGTTTTTTCAAATAGGGAAGTATTCTCTGGCCCTGGATGGTTGGCTTAGTGGATGGAGTGTTGGCCTGGAGTGCAGAAGTTTGATCCCTGGTCAGGGCACACATGAAAAACACCATCTGCTTTTCTTCCCTTCTACCCCTTCTCACTCTCTTCCCCTTTCGCAGCCAATGGCTTGATTGTTTCGAGTGTTGGCCCTGGGTGCTGAGGATAGCTCAGTTGATTTGAGCATTGGCCCTAGATGTGATTGCTGGGTGGATCTCTTTTGGGACGCATGCAGGAGTCTGTCTCTCTGTGGCCTCCTCTCACTTATAAAAAAACCCACAATAAAATAGGAATGCATTCTCATATAGCTTTTAGTCATGCAGACTGAAGAAAGTCTTAGCTATTTTAATCATTAGACCGTAATCAGAACATGAATATTTATCTGGAAATATGATATTCAGATTATAGACAACATAAAATAAAAATGTGTTTTGTATTATTTCTTGAAGAATAAAGTTTTCTGGATAGCTGAATTTTATATGGAAATAAAAACTAACAAATTGTATTTATTTATATTTCTAAAGATAGCAGTGATCTTATTTGACATTTTCTGACGTTCACTAAAGGTATTGAGCCTTTATATTGAAGGGAATTAGCTGCACCAAAAGCTATTTTAATTATTTTTAGTTTGTTTTTTTCTAAAATATTCATTTCCATGCTTTGTGAAATACAAAAAGTATATTAAATCTAATTTGGCCCTTGGAAATAACTTACGGTTTTCAATGTCCCAGCCAGTAGTAACTTCTTCCTCTTCTAGTTTGCTGTTCCTGCTGTATTTATGAATGTGAGAGCATGCTCTGAATTGCTCCGAGTATGTTGTATGAGTTGTCAGTGTGAAAACTTGGTGATGTGTTTGGTTGTTCAAATATACATTGTACTTTTTTCTTATATCATAACAGTATTCAGGATAGCTGAGTTTCAGAGAGATAAGCATTTGCTATTTCTAGAGAGAAAAAATAGCCTTTATGGCTAATTTCACAAATTGTGTTCATAACGTCACAGTAAACGTCATATCCTTTGATGGAATAACCATCTGTTTATGATGACTTAATAGGCAGCAGTCTACTTTTTTCTTGAACCAGATCCTAGAAAGATAACAAAAGCACTTGAAAATAAGCTTTTCCCATATGAAGACTAAATCTAAAATCTTTAAAGTGTGGCAAATAAATGCCACAAATAAGTTGCTCAAAGTTATAATCACGTTGTAAATTTCTACATAGTAAAAATTTCCTGTAATATTAGCTAGTTATAGTAGGCAGACCTTGTAATTTTTATCCTGAATAATATGCGGTTTTTAAGTATTATCCACAACTGCAATTTTAGTCCACTTATATATACCTTTCCTAATAGCACTTGACTTGTGTCCTATCTTTTTTTTTTTTTTGCATGCTATCTCAGTTGTTTTGGAACAACCTGTCACCCATTAGTCCTATGACACCATTAAAATTACTTCCATCACTTTCTGTACAGATGTGAAACCAGAGGCTCAGCTTTCCTATAAGTCCCTAATCAATGGTGTCATGTATTTTCAGACTTTTTTTTTACAAAGTATGAAAAATTATTTTGAGGAAATTATGCAAAAGGACCAAAAACTGTTAATTATGAGTTGTCATTGGCTACCATAAATTTCAAAGCATGATAGGAAAACTAATTAATATAAGATACGTAGCTAATTTACAGTCTTGTCCCAAATTCCTAGGTAATCTGGAAATACAACCCAGTTATTGGTTACTTAGACATCTAAAAAAAGATTTATTTTTCTGTATGTGGGCTAACTGTAGTTATTCAACTGTTCATACATAAGAAATTAATATAGCTATTCATGTAACTTCTGTAAAGAGTCTTTTAAAATTAAGGTGCTTTTAATTAGTTTCATTGAAGGAAAGATTTACAGCCAAAGAAGTTTTTGGGATTAGAGTTGAAACCACAAGTAACTGCATGAATAATACTGCTTAATAACAGTAGTCTACCTGCCATATGTGAGCAAGCTAGTAAAGGAGAAGAGGAGAGGAGAAAAACTTCTCAAACTTTTTGGTATATTTAGAAGAAGATATTTTCTTTTATACTACTTTAAAGTTTTTTTTAATGTAAATATATACCTAAATTAAGATTATGTAATTTGTTTTGATTGTTTAGTTATAAATCATCACATTTTCTCAATCTAGTGATAGGTCTTTTGTTAACATGAATTAAACCAGCATGTCTAGAAGCTATCTTTTGTTTGTTGGTTGTTTTTCTTATATTTGTCAGAGCCTTATAGAAAACATATAATAAGAAATTATGTTATCATGAGGGGACTGATACTGATTTTTCTGTTGGAATAAAGGAAATAGTTGTGTTTCTTTGGTTTTTGTTTTTCTTATCAAAGAACACTAATAAGTTCATTTTGCTCTTCTGCTTTTCAGTATACTAGATGTTATAGTGTGAAAAATGAATAGATTGCCTTGTTGAATTTGTGTTTGTCTTCAGAAACCCAGAACCAGTAGCACTATTTGGCTTTTGGCAGTATTCTGCTCATTAGTGCCTTTCATTTGTCATTTTTAGTATTTATTTTTTAATGCATATTTACTGACAATTGAATTAAAAACAGATACTAGACTTTTAAAAGAATTTTCAAAGAAGCAAGTATAATAAAAGTTATATTGATGAAATGAAACTCCTACAATTTTGTGAGGTTTTGTAATTGAATGATGTTTGTTTGTGACATGAGACAGGGTACAAGGTATTGTTGATTTAGCTTTTTTGCAAGGGATTTTCAGCAGTGTCTGTAAATAATTTACCAATCTTAGTACCCATATGTAAACTGTTTAAATCTTCAGAGTATTTTCTGGATATAATTTTAAAACATAAAAATAATATAAAATAAAGGCTTTCTAACTTTCTTATATCTGAGTATTTTTTTTTAATTTTTAATAGGATACAACATCTATTGAAAAGATGTCAAACTGTTGTGAAGAAATGTAAGTATGAAAACAAAGTCTGTAGTGTCCTTATTAAAAATGGAAACAACTGGTCACATTTGGAAAAATGTGCACATGTAGTAGAAAGATAATATAATGATGACTTACAGTAGGGGTCTTCTAGCTGTGATAGTTTTCATTCAAAACAAGTACTGATCATTCTTGTTCCTTGTCTAACTAAAGTTAGGTTAAATTATTTGTCCTGAAAGTACATCAAAAGAGATTTGCTACTGTATTTATTGTTGACACACATTTTGTTAATCCTGAGATTTTCTTCCACTTCAAAAGTTGCCCTAGGTTGATTGACGACACAGATACAATATCTGCTATCCAGAGTTAAAACTCAGCTGCATGCCATAATGAAAGCAAAGCTGTATTTGTGATGCTGGGATACAATTCATCAGAGTCCAGTAATGGATCCCCAGCCAACCTGTATTGTTTTAGCTGACTGAAATGCACCATGGGAGTGCTGTCTTTCACTAATAATGCTGTCTTCTGTAGATCGAGGCCCCGAAAGCCATGGCAGCAGACCTTCTCAGAAGTTTTTGGCACTCGTTGGAAGATCCTGTGGTTTATTCCTTTCAGGCAGAGGCAACCACTGCGAGTTCCCTACCACTTTGCCAATCACGTCTAAACAGATGGATGGTGGGCACAGATGGGTCCTCCATGCTGGAAATGCGTTACAGGTTTTCTGATAATAGAACGATGACAGTCTTCAAGTCAATTAAAATCCACCCACCAATCTTAGGCATCATAATGTGCCCCAGGCTTTATTTTAATAGTGGTCTTGATCCTGTTGTGGGACTAATACAAGATCTATATTTAAGTTTTAAAGCATGTTTACTTTCAAATTAGCTTTCCACAGGGATTTCTTAAAATGCTTTTGTTACTAAACTCAAAAGGCAGTGATGGGGATGAAATAATCGTACATAATTTCTTTTAGTGCTGACAATATTACAGATTTTAATTGATGGGAATTTTCAGATGTTTATTTAAATTTTTCCCTCTTAAGCAGTGCTAACCAAATCTAAATTTGATTCTTCAGGTTTTACAGAAGGTTTTAACCTTACATTATATGTAAATTTTCTTTTTCAAATACAGTTTAAAATATGTTAATACTTTTATATATACTGCAAGATTTTTAAAAAATGCAGCATAGGCTTGAACAACAAAAAACAAAAGGGCATTGTTTTCTTAGAAGTAGCTTCCTAATTGTGTTCTCTCTTTCTCTTTACCAAAAAACAAACAAACAAACAAAAAACACACTAAAATAAGGAACCAACTTATCTACTTTATTTTAAAGAAAAGATCAAAATTTTTTCTATGTTAACTTTCCCATATCTTTTTTCTGTTGTAAGTATTGATTGTTGTTAATATATTTGCTCCAAGGAGAGAATTTTGACTAAGTGGGCGTGTATTCCTATTTTACTCTAAGATTTTGATGAGCAGAAATGATACAGAATTCGCAATAACTCTACAGATAACTTTTATAGTGCAGTTAGAGCAGGATGCGTGTTTTTTAAATGCTAGTATACCTAGATAATATATAATGTACAGCAGAAAGAGGAATATTGTGCTTTTGAAAAAAGATATATATACTTTTTACTTTTATTTACCTACTGTTAGATCTAAAATTGCACATCGAGGTTTATATATATATAGTAATAAATATTGGCCAACTATTCCTAAAATTTTATCTATAGGAAATTAACTGGTGAAATCAAGTAAATAACTTATTTGTACCTATAATCACCCAAATTGAAATTAAATTCTAATAGGCCATAATTTGGATTGAGAGACCTTTTACATAGCTAATGTTAGGAAATGACCTTATATAACAAATTATGTAAGAAAATATAATGATCTACATTTATCATTAGCCTTATAACATTTAAATTGCTAACTGCGATGGTCTCTTGGGAAGCATAGAACATTTGTGTGAAAAGACATTTAGCATGCTTTGAAAAAAATTCAGCTTTAGCATTTTTTTCCATTAGAATTCTGCAAAACCCATATATCTCTTGAAAATTTATGTACTCACAGTCTTTCCCTTGAAGAGAAGATAGAGGGGTATATTGTTCTTGGAGCATATCAGTAGTTACCTTCAATAGTAGGGAGCCATACCTGAGAAATCATGAAACAGAAAGTTACCATTGTCAGCCATGTAACTAGACTATGGTTAGTTCTTTCAGAAATTGTAAATATCTTCTAAAATAATAGAATAAGTTAGTTTCAGAGCTATAAGTGTCATGTCTTACATGTTCTGATTATAATGCTTTATTATTTGAAAGTTCAGAAGTGGCAGATGAAAATATGTATTGGTGCTGATAAGATGCATAGTAAATTTAATATAAGAAATGTATTTATAGAATTTAATGAACCACAAAATCAGTATGTTCATGTCATGGAAACGGATTGGGTTTTGTGCAAGCTAACATATTCAGCAAATCTGGCCTGGTGACAGAACTGTTACAAGGAAGTAGGTACAGAGAATACAGATAAACTCAGTGGAATGCCTTGCCTAGCTGTACACATTCCTTTCAAATGAGGACCTTAAGAAAACAGTAAAGTGAAGTGAAAATTTCTTACACAGCTTTACGGACACAGTTAAACTTTCTATAATAACAAGAGCTACCTTGAAAGGTACCTGGAAGGTACTCAGAGCCAACTTCTGCCTCAGTATTGAGAACCAGAGGTGATCCTTTCCCACTCTTGAGAATTTTTGTATTAATTTACCACCTCTAGGGCACATTCTCTTCTCTCTTTTCTCTAGTCCCTTGCTGGTCTGATCCCACTGTACCTGATTCCTCTTGTATTGGAATACAATCTAATATACTTCAGCAAGGTCTATATTTAGTTTATGTGAATGGTAGAAATGCTACATATCAATATGGATTTAGAAATCTATTTTAAGGTCTATCTATCTATATATATGTACTTATGCTATAACTTTCAGTATTCCCAAATCAGCACTCCTGTGGGTTTTGTTAATCCTTGTTAGACAACTTGAGAAAAACCAATGGGTAGTTTCCTAGGGAAACACGAGTGTTCTGTCTGCTCCCTCTTTTGGCTAATTGATGTAATTATACTGCTCTAGATTTTTACTGCCCCACAACTCAGTTGTTCATCCAAATTCTGAAACTGTTAGAAGTACAAGCTTAGGAGGACCTGTATTTACAAAACTGTTATATTTTATGAAAGTTACTGTGTTTCTATTTATGATGTCACATATAGTTCATAGAAAATGACAACTACTTTGCTTCTTTTATATATATTTCTATTTTTTGAACTGTCACTTACAAATTGGTATTATATCAGGATAAAGATGTGAATCATTTCATAAATTTTATTTTAAATTTTATTTTGGTAAATTAAGTCCTTACAAATGGAAAACTAATTATTTAAAAACTACCAATTCATTAGAAAATAATTCTATTGTAGTTATAGTGGCAAGTATTCTGTGTTTTACTAAATATCTAAAAAATACATTAGTATTTTTAATTTGTTTTGGAATGATTTTTTTTTACTGATTCTAATGCAGTAAAATAATAAGATTAATAATTATTTTTATACTTTTTATTATTTTTTAACTTTCCTACTTAGAGTTATTGCTGTAGCTTTAGTAGCCAATTTATTATATATTCTGGATAACCATGAAAATAAGTAATGATGTTGAGCTTTAGAAAATGATTATGAGCTGTAAGGTAACTGATGTAATCTATATGTTGGATGAAGTAGTTCCTTGGAAACATTTTATTTTAAGCAAATGTATTTTAAAAGATGCTTTACATCAGCAAATCATTAATTGGACTTCTGGAAACAAGATTTACCTAGATATTATAAGTTATACCTCTTGAACAATTATATTTGTTGTTGTTCTTTTTCTTAAACAAAAATATTTATGGGATCAAGATTGTAGGCAAAAATTTACTGAGTTCAAAAGTCCCCAAACAGTAGGCATTCAGTTAAAGTACTTTTAGTACTTTGTAACCAATACTTACAGTTTAAAAACATTAGTCTACTGATGTTCCCTTACAAGAGAAATACTAGTTTGCTTAAGACTTGTATTAGAAATATTTGTGGTTAACATGAGAGATAGCTATATTTTAATTTTTAGTTAATGTATTAATCTCTTTACCAGAAGAAAGCATTGTTGACTTTTAATAGTAATAGAAGTAAAAACATAAAAAAAGAACATAAGCTACATAAAATTCAGTAAAATGACAAAGTTAAAACTTCTGTGGGAATGAACATCAATAAATTTTTCTAATGTTTACAAGTATTTTTTTCTCTAAGAATGGTAGCTAATTATAACTATTCCTCATCAGGCTTTTTAAAGTCACTTTCACACAAGCAATTAGTTGAAGATAGGTTTCACCCAAAAGGATTCATTAATTCTGAATGCTAATCATAAAGACTTAAGTTAGGACACTTTCAATCAAGAAGTGTGAAATAATTCAGATTATGACCACACAGTCTTTTATGTGTTAGGTCATGGGCAGTTCAGTGTTGTCAAATGTATTGCTGTGAAATCACAGTGTGTTCAGCCCTGGTTTACAATAGCATTAATATTAACAAAACTGCTAGTTTCTCCCTAGATTTTTCTCTAGTCTCTAACTACTTCCCTTATGTTTCATGGAGAAATAGACCACCTAGCTCAAGTTTACTATACAATTGACCTCTAATATACATAGATCTACCTAGAATTTATTTGGCTAAGTTAATACTTACAAATATTAAGCAATAACTATAATAGGTACAGGTGTTAGATTTTTTAACCTAATTCTATTACTATTGCTTTCAAAAATATAAGTATTAGCAGATGTAGTTAGTAAGGACCGTACATTTAGTATGTTGTACTTGCTAGTATTATTGACCTATAAATAAAGGAATTAGTGTATTAATGTTCTCATGTGTCACCTTCTAAGAATCATCCTCTTGAGTTTATATATAATTTATAAATTTTCTTACACTCTGAATTTAACCATTCTCAATTGAATTCTAAAATATTCTACAGTAGAAAATGAGAAAGTAATAGAACCAGCTAGCTTAAAGTATTTTGAATCCATGCTATTCTCTGTAATATTAACATTTCTGCTGCCTATGGGATTGGTGATGGTTTAACTTCAGGAAAGCGTTTCTTCAGTCACTTTCACTATTGTGTAATTTTTAACAACAAAATTTACTGTATTTTTGCCTGTTCTTTAGATGTTGTAATAGTGCCTGCTAATGCTCATTTGAAACAGAAATAACAGTGGTATTTAAAATTCTCAAGTCATTGCTATTGTTGATATTTTCCACTATTACATATTTTTGCTATTACTGTATATTTTCCCCTAGTCCACAATACAGGACATTAGAGTACAAATGAGTAGTGAGTAGCCAAAATTGGAGAAAGAATATAAGGGAACTTATTAAGATTGTGAGAAGGCCAGATGGAGATGGATAATCAGCATCTCAACAACAGGGTAGACTGGAAACAGTTTCTGGGACATCGGAAAATCCTCCAGCTACAATCATTTTAGCCTTATGTCTTTTTTTTTTTTTTTTTTTTTTTCCGAAGCTAGAAACTGGAAGAGACAGTCAGACAGACTCCCGCATGCCCCCGACCGGGATCCACCCGGCACGCCCACCAGGGGCTACGCTCTGCCCACCAGGGGGCGATACTCTGCCCCTCTGGGGCGTCGCTCTGCTGCAACCAGAGCCATTCTAGCGCCTGGGGCAGAGGCCAAGGAGCCATTCCCAGCGCCCGGGCCATCTTTGCTCCAATGGAGCCTCGGCTGCGGGAGGGGAAGAGAGAGAGAGAGGAAGGAGAGGGGGAGGGGTGGAGAAGCAGATGGGTGCTTCTCCTGTGTGCCCTGGCCGGGAATCGAACCCGGGACTTCTGCACACCAGGCCGACGCTCTACCACTGAGCCAACCGGCCAGGGCTTAGCCTTATGTCTTGATGATAATATTTTCCTAGAAGAGTTGTTAGTGCACGTGAGCATTTAGTTTGAGTTATCTAAGTAATTTATACTGCTGATTTTCTTCAGATGGTCAGATGCCTTTGAGAAATTATTTTAAATGTTAAATATTATAATTGTGTAGTATATGCTAACAGGAAGTGTTAAGAATAATGTGAGAGGTTCAGCTATTTAATGCTGAAGAGAAATGAATAGATAGTCCAAAGTGTGATTGAAAAAACTAGGACCTTTGTCACAAGTCTCCTATTGCAAAGAAAGGAGACTAAGTATTAACAGTAAATTTTGTCATCAAAGTGAAAATCAATTTGTATATAGGGGTGATTTTCATTTTAAAATTTGGGCTATTTTGGAATTCTTGGTACCTTGAAGATCTCCATGCCTATTAGTATTGTGAATACTTGTAACATAAAATGTAGTGTTTGCCACAGTTGTTCAACATTCTGATCATTTTGGTAAAAATCGTTTTATACATAAACAATGATGTAGACAAAATGGCAACAAAACGATGTTTCTTTTTGTGGCTTTGCTTGCCGTTTTGACTAAATACAGGGTTAGTTGCATAGACTGTTAACTACAGGGAAAGGTCGCATATTGCAAGCTCTGTGTTCTTGCCAGTGTTCATTGGGTGAAGTTTTAACTCACTGGTGCCTGAAGTTAGAGTTTTACAACCTCAACAACTGGTGCTGCTCATTTAGCATTGAGTGACGTTTTTATTTCTTGTACCAAAGAGTTAATTTTCTTTTTGGTTGACTGAGAGTTTTCTTCTCACATCCTTGTGTTTATAAAGTAGGCTTTAATGCTACTAAGAACAATTTTGATCAACAGATCTTAGTTTTTACACACTGCTGCCTCAATTTAATTGGTTTAAAGGTCTCTCATATGAACTTTTTCTTGAGTTAGGCAGATTCATATGGTTTTTCATTTTGCATATTAATATTGACTGGCTACCTTAAAAGGTAATTTAATAGGTTGAAGTTGCAAAAGATAATTGAAGCACTTTTCACAAGATATTTTGGGTTTGCTTTATTTCTGCAGGAATAAATGAGAAATAATAATTTACTTTTATTTCTATAAATGAACTGTGTAGACTATTGGGTCCTTTTAATGAACGCTGAAACAAAATGCTAGGTAAGGCCTTTTCTGATAACAAATGAAGAATTCTGAATCTCTCTGTATGTGTAATCCTTGTTGCATTAAAGAATGATATTGTCATTTATCTATTTTGCAAACATAAAATTTAAGAACACTTTAAAATATACATATATACATATATAAACATTTCCAAGAGGAAATGCAGATGTACCTATACTTAATATAAGCAAAACTTTAATAGACAATTGAACTTTGCAAGAAAAAAAGATCTCTATGTTCTTATCACTTTACATAAAAAGTTAAGAGAAAGAGTATTTTAAAAACTATTTCTGCTTAGTGATGCATTTTACATAAAGCGGGAGAAAAACCCTTTAGACTTACTTGTAATTGTCCAAATGTAATATTGCTCTGTACACTATTCTGGGTTTCTATGTTTTCCCATAAACACTCAAAATACTTATTAGCTGCCCTGAAAATTGTGTCTGAATGGTTAATTCTGGCAGGAATATAATAGTGTGTATGTATTGGAAAAGTAAAGAGTCACATTTGAGAATGTTTTGTGTCATTTTCATTCAACAAAAATTCTCTCACTGTATGTAGATACAGTATATGGTTTTGCAGTTAATTCTGAATGGAAAAAATCAAGCTCAAAAGTTATATGAAACATGACTTACAGTCATTTGAATGATACATAGAAAGACAAGCTATACCTGTCATTAGAGGTAAAGAAAAATTTGAAGGCAAAATGGGAAAAAGCAACATTATGTCTAATTGTCAACAATTTATTTCCTAGGTTTTATTGTTATAATATCAGTACTGAGTTATTCAGCTTTTTAATGTATTATTTAAATTAACATGGCTGAACACAGTTATTTGTTCAAGTTACTAGGTAGTACAGATTTCGCCATTATCCTCTGTCTTCTAGAAATGAGTATTAAAAAGAAATTTCTACTTTAGCATGGGAAGAATAAAGCAACTAAATGACATGATAGAAAAAATTTCCACCACAGAGATACTCAGACAAGGTGTGAGTATCAAGTCTACGGGAATGCGATAGGCTTTGGGAGGGCTGAGCACAGGTTATTGTGCTTCTGTGGGCTTGATGTCCCTGGAATGAGTCCTTTATAAAAACTCTGACCAGCAAGTTTAATGAGTGGGCAGAATCTGTGATACTTTGAGACTCCTAAAATTTTGTATCAACTTCAAATTGTGTCTAATATTATAATCTCTAAAATAAAAGACTTTAATTTTAATAATGGTGTATTCCAAGTGCCATATAAAGATCTTATTTTTAAGTTAGGCAGTTATTTCATTCAGTTCGTATATTGATAGCTGAGTGCTATTTGGCTGGGTTGTCTAATTTACCTTGTCTGTTCCCCTATGAGCATTTAAAGAAAATCTTCACTAACATTTCTAGTGCTAATGGTAATACAGAAGATAGTAGTTGAGAAATCAGAGACTAGATTGAGAAGAGGGAAGAAAAAAGGACAAGTGAGAGCCATGTATCTGATACACACTTGTTTAAATGAAGAGTCTACACTGGTTCTTAAAGTGAAAAGCAAGCTATGTGTCTACCTTAAGAACAATGTGTTTTCTTAATTTATTTTAGTGATTTAGTTTTATTCGTGCAGTATTTCTATTTTTCTTTGCAAATTGTTTTTAATTTAAATCGTGGAATTTTTACTTCCCTTAAAATGTATTATGTAATGTATTTTTAGAAATCTTATTTTTAAATAAATATTTTTTAAAACATAAGATTGTCCTTTTCTGCCACTTATTTATTACAATCAAGGCAAATTCTAGATTTAACATCATCAGTATAATAGGCCATTTTTTTGTTGTTTTATGCAATTTGGATGCTTATTCAAAGTAGCCTTAGGATATTGTTCAACAATCTCAAAATTCATTACATATTCAAGAAGAACTAGGCATACACACTAGGGTTGGAACCAACAAACAATATTCCGAATTTGGCATGTTTGTCTTAGACATGACCCAGATGGCTAGGTTTAGTCACACAATTTATTTAACGTTTATTGACCCAGACACAATATTATGGAAATATTTTTTGAAGACTAATTTACATAAAATTAAATGTATAGAGTTTAAATATACATCTATTTTAGACGTATTATTTTAGATCTAGGAATATTGAATTACTTAAATCCTTTGCTGTAATGGAGTTATAGTCTTAAGAGTTTCTGCATCATGTTATATGGACAGATATTTGAACTCTGAACTAATGCTTGTTCATGGGAGTTGTCACAAGGAAGTGTATATTAGTATAAGTTTGTCAAAAACATCTGAAAAGACAAATCAGTATTCTTACAAACAGTGAAGGAGCAAAAACTGCCCTGAGACTAAAAGATAGAGGCTTGACTTTATTTTTTAAAATTTTTTCTTAAATTTTTATTGCCAGAACAGTAATGTAAATAAATATTCTAGGTTAATACATAAATTAAATGACTTGGTAGATTTGCATATACAACTATAAACTTTGTTGCATTGGTAAATAAAAGCAAATTGTTGCATTTCTGACACAATTTAGAGAGTTATAAAACTTGAGTTTCTTTTCCAGTTTCCTTAACTCTGGTTCTAAGCTGCATTTAAAATAATTAGGTTTTTCTTTATGATGCTAAATTATGAGTCAAAACCTTTTTGGCCTCAGGTCTCCTTTACACTCATAAAAATTATTGCAGATCCCAATGAGTTTTTGTTTATATAGGCTGTGTTTATCAATATAGACTATTAGTAATTAAAACTGAGAAGTATTTCAAATGCTTATTTATTCGAGCATAATAATATACCCATTGCATGTTAACAATGTATTTCTATATTGAGACCTACGATTTTACATTGTTTGCAAATCTTTGATATCTGTTTTGGATTTGTTTTGTTTTTCTGTTCGTTTTTATTTAGACAATTAAATTTAACAGGATGTTATTGGTCAATCAGAGTACATAGATTTAGAGAAAACATCTCCACATCTTTTGGACAGTTAATTATATTGTATACCCATCACCCAAAGTCAAATCATCTCTGTCACCCTATATTTTGTTTCTCTTTAAGCTCCTTCCCTTCCCCTCACCCCCCTCCCTCTCCATCCTTCCCTTCCCCCTGGTAACTACTGCATCCCTGTCTATGTCCATGAGTCTCAATTTTGTGTCCCACCAAATCAGAAAAGGCTACGAACTGTATGATAGCTGTTTTCATAAAAGAAAGTTGGGTTCTTTTAGTGCTTCTGCATTCAATCCATTGCATTGCTATTCCTGTTGAACTCTGCAGAGAAATCCAGTCTCATACAAATACTGCACAAATGCACCTTGACTTAATAAGGGGGTTATATCCTGATAAGCCTGTATTGTATTGGAAATACAGTAGATGAAAATGCATCTAATGTACAAACTACTGAACATCATAGCTTAGCCTAGCTTATTTCTACTGAATGTATATTATTTTGCCATTATCATAAATATATATAATCTTAAGTTAGGGTTATCTATTGTTGGAAAAAATGCAGCAATATTTTAATAGACTTTTCAAGTGACTGTGCACTTCTGTGATAGAACACAAAAACTCAACATCTGATGTTAAAGTTTAGTTGCAGTTTTGAACCAGAAACAATACCAAGAAACTTTTCAAACTTTGTTACATGAAATTTTATTGATCGCTTTTTTACTTTGGAAAGTTTTCTTAGCTCATACATGATTTTGTGACATCATTTATTGATCACTTGGAAAATATTGGAATCGTGCATCTTCCAAGAGTTGACACATTTCATCCTAAAAAGTTAAAGTAAATGGGATTAATTTAATTAAATTACATTTTAAGAATTAATAATACCAGTAATCTTGCCAGAAAAATAAGTACTAGAAATCTAGAAAGCCATTAAACTTGTAATGATGTTATATTTTTCAAATTTTCTGATTTTCACTTGAAGGCTTGAATTTTATCATTGGTAACCACATGCTATCAGTGTTTTTCTTGAAGTGACATGTCCACTTGACTCATTTCTGAGAACATGTTTGGCATATACTCACATGTGGAAAACCATAGTTTGTCAGTTATTCTTTCAAGTGAAAAATGGAGTTCAATGAAAAACGTGGCTAGTTCAGCTTGCAACCTAACAGACACACCATGCTTTTCCTCAGGAATAAACAATCATACTTAGGGATGTGGATGAAATGTTTTGTGTATTGCCCACATTGTCAAAAAGAATGTTAAAATATACTAAAAAATTAAGATTTAATAAATTTAATCATTGTTATTCATCAAGGGCATTATTAAATACATTATTTGTATTTGTATATTCCTGCTTTTGAAGCACTTAAAATAGAGCATTTTTAAAGTTTCACATCTATTTATGTGATGATGTTATTAATACTGCAAAATCATTTGAGAAGCTGCCAAATGCATACAAACGCTGCTCTAGGCTGACCAATTACCCATATGAGCAACAATTATATTAGCATGCAAGGGCAATTGGAGGGAAAATTGGACCCTGTGGATATCCAGCTGAGCAAACAGAACTGAGGAAGGATAGAGGATGTGTGTTAGTTTGAAAAAAGAAATACATCTCAGCTTACTTAAAAAAATATTTGTAGCAGTAACGGCACATTCTTTATATGTCCTCCGTTGTCTAGTATTTTTCAAATTAGCCTTCTCCAAACAAAAGGGCACCTGTGCTTCAAGATCAACACCCAAATATCAGTTTTACCCATAAAAAGGCCAGAATAATTCCAGAAATACAGAGCTTGGAATACACATATCCAAACATTCAGATGCTACTGTCCATTTGCACGTGTGTCAGTAGTAGTTTAATTGTGGCATGATGGATGATATTTATTCTTAATACTGAAATTTACTATTATAACTAGAAGTGTTTCCTAGCTCTAACGTCTGATGATTTTTGACAAAAACGAAATGATTGAGGGTCTGGTATGATGAGGTTTTACATTTCTACATTGAACTATAGGTGAGGAATTCCTGATGAATAAGTGATGACCATCTAGTTAATGAAATTTATTCTATAAATTGTATAAGTTGTGTAGCTGTAGGCCAAATATTCTCCATTAAACAGGTTCCTATTTTAATTGCACCTAGAAGTAACCAATATCCAAGTTTTTTGGTGGTTTACACTTGTTAAGACTTGATGTCTGATTTAGAGAGTTCTTGAAAGTTTGAAAGTATTTCAAGTATTTTCAACATGGAAAAGTCCCCAAAATAGGGAAAATAATCATCCAAAGTGCTCTAAGTTTTGCTATTCATTTTCCATGGCATTTTTTTATTTTTGAAAATAATTTTAATAATTTGGGTGATTACCGTGGTGGGTCACCTCTAAGAGGGCCCTCAGTGATTCCCACTTCAAGGTATTCATACCTTTGTAGAATCTTCTTTTCCCTCACCAGAGTTAACATTCTAAACCTAGAATGTATCATCTCACATGTTTTTATACTTTTATTTGTGTAATCATGAAAAATACTTTGATCAATGTTTAAACTTTATATAAACCTCATCATGGTAGTCCTTTTTTTTTTTCCTCCCTCCATAGCACTTACCATCTAGAATAATAATGTGAAAGATCCCCACTCCCACTGTGCTTACCAGAATTAGCTTCTGGCAATAATTTGGTGTCTTTATTTCTCTTCTATTTGTCACATGCATGGTTGTTTGGTTATCTAAGGAAACTTGACTAATTTTTATGTGATTTGCATTTTTAACTTTGTAACATCTTGGTGATCATCCATATCAAGACATAATCATCTACACCATTCTTACTAACTTTTCTGTAGACTTTGTCATGTCAATATCCTATGATTGATTTACGTAACCCGAATTTTGGTGTAAGTTGAAACACACCCTAGCCTAAGTCAGTTACCTATCCTAACATAGTTGTAAAATCATAATCTAGAACATAAAAACACAACTAAGCCACAGAAAAAGGAAAAGGGTATATACTGTACTGTAGAAAAAAATGACAAAAAATGAGTTATTCTTCCACGTGCAACCAAACTATATAGTTTACCCATGTAATCCGTAAACACGATGCTAACAGCGTAAGCTAAAACACTCACATCTCAATTTTTTAAGTTTTTAAAGGAGTGAGCGTTGTAAACTCAAAACATTGTTCCATTCCTTATTGTAGGAATGGAACTGTGTTGTTACCCAAGGACCACCTGTATTAATTTTTACAAATTTATGTCAGTCCAATAGAGGTAACCATTTGTTCTTTTTTTTTCCTTTCCCAATTCTTTATGTTGTTTGGGTTGTTTGTTTCTTTTTGTTGCATGTTACTAACTATATTTTCTGGATATTTTTAAAATTTATTCAATGTGTTTCCAAATTTTAGCTGTTTCTTTTTTTTTCTTTATGGTAACTATCACTGTGTAACAACCCCAAATTTAGTAACATAAAACAATCTTTTTCTTTTATGGTCACAGATTTTATGGGTCAGGAATTCAGATGCACAACAGTTTTTCTCTGTTCCATGGAGTCTGAGGCTTCAGCCAGAAATAGTTGGAGACTAAAGGACTCTGTTACTGCAGACTTGAATCAGCCAGAGCCTCATTTCCTCACCTGTCTGATGGCTGGTGCTGGCTGTCAGCTGGGACCTCAGTTGGGGCTGTCAACAAGACACCTTCATGGGCCTTTCCCTGTGTCCGTTTGGGCTTCTTCACAGCATGATGACTGTGTTCTAGGGGATAGTGGCCTACGAGAACTGGGCAGAACCCATGTCACCTTTCATGACCTGGTCTCAGAAATCACAAGCCTGCTGTAGTTGCAAGCCAGCCCAGATTCCATGAGAGCAAATGGATATTCCACTTCTTGAGAAGAGTGTTTAAAAAGTCACATTTCACAAGGAAAGTATGTTGCAAGGGAGATCTATGGGAAATTCATTGAGGACATCTATGGGACATAAAATTCGCTGCAACAATTTCGTTTTTTTGGAATAATTAAATTCCCTTGAAATTTAATTATTGTCAAGACTTCTGGTTTTCATCTTGTTCAGGAAATCTTGTTTTTCAAATCAAGATTATGTATTTTCCTTTATTTAAGAAAAAATGATAGTCATGCTCTTTTGTGTTTGTTGCTGAATCCATTTGGAGTCTGTCTATATCAACCCCACTGTAACCTTAATTTTAGTAAACTTCAGTGTTTTTGTATATTTCTGTAAAATTTTATTTTTGTAATATGTATATAGTGAGAAATTAAATTTTTCTACATATGCAAAATATCACTAATGTGTTTTTTCATAGGTTATTTTTTCACATCTGATTTATAATGTCACTGTGTTCTTGAAGGTATATAATATATATGTATTTAATTGTAATAATTACTAATAAAAATTTCAGAAACATTAACCTGTTTTTCTAATTGTAACCTTCCTGTAGGAAATAGATTTTTAAATACCTTTATCCATTTGACATGAAATTTTTACATTTTTATTTTCCATCCCCACTTGTATGCATATATTTTAGAATTTTGTAGTCAGATTACTATTTTATATCATCTATTTAAAAATCAACTTTATTGAGGTATAGTTTACATACAACAAAATGTACCCATTTTAAGTGTATATTTCAATTAGTTCTTACAAATATATACACCTAGTATTTCCCAAAACAATTCAGATATAGAATATTCAGACACTCCAAAAAGTTCCCTGGGGCAGCTCACTCCCTACTCTAGGAAATGCTTACTGATCAGCTTTCTCTCGCTAGAGATTAGATTTGCCTTTTCCAGAATTTCACTTAAGTGGAATTATACAGTATATCCTCTTTTTCAGATAGGCTTCTGCTCAGCATATGTTTTGAGATTGATTCATGTTGTAGGTATCTATTTCTTACTAAGTGGTATTCTATGGTATGAATTATTCTCTTTTTTTTTTTTTTTATCCCAGTTCCTGAAATTTATTAAGGATTGGTATTATTTCTTTAAATATTTAGTAGATTTCACTGGTTAAGCTAACTGGACCTGGGCTTTTCTTTGCTTGGAAGACCTTTTTATTTTCCATTAAAAAAAATTTTTTTTTATGTAGAAATTAAATGGGGTGACCATTGGTCCGTAGGAATAAAGAAGTTTCAGGTGTACATATCCATGGCATGTAAACTATTCGTTGTATTGTGTGCTCATTACTTAAATTACAAACCACTTTGCATCACCACGTATTTGGCCTGTTTTGCTCCCTCCCCTCCACCTTCTCCTTCTGGTAACAACTTCATTTTTGTCTAGATCTGTGAGTTCGTTTTATATTCTACATATGAGTGAAATGTTATAGTTCTTAGCTTTTTCTGATTTACTTATTTCCCTTAGCATTATATTCTCGAGGTCTGTCCATGTCACAGATGTCAGTATTTCATCTTTTCTTATGGCTGAGTAGTATTGCATTGTATATATGAACCATATTTTTTATCCCATCCTCTATCGAAAGGACACTTTGGTTGTTTCCATATTTTGGCCACTGTGAATAATGCTGTGATAAACATGGGGCTCCATAAGTCTTTATGAACAAAGTTTTCATATTTTTTGAGTAGATGCCCAGTAGAGTGATTACTGGATCATATAGTATCTCTATTCTTAATTTTTTAAGGACACACCATACTCTTTTCTATAGTGACTGTACCAGTTTACATTCCCACCAGCAGTGAAGGAGGGTTTGTTTTTCGCTGCAAACTCTCCAACACTTGCTATTACCTGTCTTGTTGATAATAGCCAGTCTAACAGGTGTAAGGTGGTATCTCATTGTAGTTTTTATTTGCATTTCTCTAATAGCTAGTAAAGATGAGCATTGTTTTATGTATCTGTTGTTTTTATGTGATCATGAATGAGGTGTCGGTTCAGGTCCTTTTCCCATTTTTGATTGGATTGTCTGTCTGGGCTTTGTGAATTCTTTATATATTTTGGACATTAACACCTGTTGGAACTGTTGTTTGTAAATATTATCTCCCATTTGGTTGGCTGCCTATTTGTTTTGTTGTCATTTTCTTTTGCTGTGCAAAAGCTTTTTAGTTTGATATAGTCCCATTTATTTATTTTTGCATTTATTTCCCTTCCCTTTGGGGTCAAATTTATAAAATGTTCCCTAGGGCCAAGGTCCCAAAGTTGAGTACCTATGTTTCCTTCTATATAATTTATTGTTTCAGATCTTATATTTAGGTCTTTGATCCATTCTGAATTAATTTTTGTGCATGGGACAAACTGTAGTCAAGTTTCATTCTGTTGCATGTGGCTTTCCAATTTTTATTTTTTTTATTTTTCTGAAGCTGGAAACGGGGAGAGACAGTCAGACAGACTCCCACATGCGCCCGACTGGGATCCACCTGGCACGCCCACCAGGGGCGACGCTCTGCCCACCAGGGGGTGATGCTCTGCCCCTCCGGGGGGTTGCTCTGCCGCGACCAGAGCCACTCTAGCACCTGGGGCAGAGGCCAAGGAGCCATCCCCAGCGCCCGGGCCATCTTTGCTCCAATGGAGCCTTGGCTGCGGGAGGGGAAGAGAGAGACAGAGGAAGGAGGGGGTGGGGGTGAAGAAGCAAATGGGCGCTTCTCCTATGTGCCCTGGCCAGGAATCGAACCCGGGTCCCCCGCACACCAGGCCGACGCTCTACCGCTGAGCCAACCGGCCAGGGCACTTTCCAATTTTTTTAGCAACATTATAGGAAAAGGCTTTCTTTTTTCCTTTATCTGTTTTTGGCCCTTTTGTCAAAAATTATTTGCCTCTATACCTGTGGTTTTATTTCTGGGCTTTCGATTTTATTCCATTGGTATGTGTGTCTGTTTTTCTGACAATACTATGCTGTTTTGATTATCGTGGCTCTGTACTATAATTTGAAGTCAGATAGTGTGATACCTCTAGCTTTGTTTTTTTTTCCTTAGGATTGCTTTGGCTATTTGGAGTCTTTTATAATTCAATACAAATCTGATGATTTTTTTGTTCTGTTTTTAAAAAAAATGATATTGGGATTTTAATGGGGATTGCATTAAATCTGTATATTGCTTTGGATAATATAGCCATTTTAAAGATGTTGATTCTTTCAATCCATGAACTTGGAATATCTTCCCACTTCATTGTGTCTTTTTAAATCTCTCTTAGAAATGCTTTAGAGTTTTCAGTATATAAGTCCTTCATATCCTTTGTTAAGTTTACTGCAAGGTATTTTGTTGTTGCTATTGTAAAGGAGCTGTATTTTTCATTTCATTTTCTGAGGTTTCATTGTTGGCATATAGGAAAGTAGGAGTGTTTTGTATATTAATTGTGTACTCTATGACTTTACTGTGTTTTTTTGTTTCTAATGGGTTGGGGTTTTTTTTGGTGGAGTCTTGAGGGTTTTCTATATACAGAATCATGTCAGTTGCAAAAAGTGATACCTTTACTTCTTTCCCAGTATGGATTCCTTTTTATTTCTTTCTCTTGCCCAATTGCTTTGGCTCGGACTTCCAGAAATATGTTGAATAAGAGTAGAAAGAGTAGGCAGCCTTGTCTTGTTCCTGATTTTAGAAGAAAACTTTCAATTTTTCACCATTCAGTATGATATTGGCTGAGGGCTTGTCATATATGGCCTTTATTATGTTTAGGTACTTCTATTCCGATTTTATTGAGTGTTTAATCATAAATGGATGTATCTTATCAAATGCCTATTTTACATCTACTGATAGGACCATCATATTATTTTTGTCCTTTGTTTTGTTAATGTTGGTGTATTACATTGATCAGTTTGTGTACATTAAACCATCCTTTGCCCCTGGAATAAACACTTGATCGTGAGTAGTGTTTTTTAATATGTTGTTGTATTCAATTTGCTAGTATTTTGTTTAGGATTTTTTATCTGTATTCACCAGAGATATTCTTTATTTTTCTTTTTTGTGTGTTTTCCCTGCCAGGTTTTGTTATTAGGGTTATGTTGGCCTAATAAAATGTGTTAGGAGGTATTGCCTCTTCTTCAGTTTTTTGTAATACTTTGAGAAGGATAGGTATCAAATCTTTTTTAATGTTTGGTGGAATACATTAGTGAAGCCATCTGGTTCTGGGCTTTTATTTTTGGAGAAGTTTTTGATAGTTGTTTCAATTTCCTTACTGTTTATCAGTCTATTTAGGTTTTCCACTTTATCATGATTCAATCTAGAAAGATAGTATAGTTCTAGAAAGTTATCTATTTTTTGAGGCATATAGTCTTTCATGGTATTCTAGTACGATTCTTCACTGGGGAACAAAATTTTTTTTCATTTTCTGTTGCCTGAGGTTTTAGAACTGTTCTTATACATTTCTGCATCGCTGATTCCAATCTGAAATCTGTTTTTTGTGCATGCTCTAGTTTTTATGCAATTTTAATTTCTTTTTGTTACAGTTAATGGCATGCATTGGTTTTTAAATTGGACTTAAAGGGCAACGACTCTTGGATTGAACATAACCACAAGGCAATTAATGTTTTACAAACATCACTTTTACATAATTGTAGTTGTTTTTAAATGTAAAAGATTATTATCTGATAAAAACACCCTTGTATTTTGTTTTAAGATTGAATCACGGCTTCTTCGAGTAGGCATAAATGTAAGAATAGTCCTGACACCTTCTGTTATATATGTGGCTGTTACACACTTCAATGTCAAAGGCACAATATTTCATCATTTGTGACACGTGCATATATTGCCTATTTTCAAGTTCCCCTTGGCAATCAAGACAAGAATTGGGCTCATCATGTTGTGTGTCATAATTGTGAGGAAATGCTTTATGACTGGACAAAAGGAAAACGCAAAGGAATGCCTTTTGGTATTCTCATGGTTTGGCGTGAACCTAAGGACCACAATAGTGACTGTTATTTCTGTCTGATCCATACAAAGAGCATCGGCAAGAAAAAATGGCATATGATCGCATATCCTAATATTTTTTCAGCAATACGACCTATCCCACACTCTGAGACACTCCCGGTTCCAGTTTTCAATGGTTTTATTTCTTCTAAGGACGAAGAAAGTGAACATGGTAATCAAGTGTATTTTGATAAGATGCATGAGGAAATGGTTGTAGAATCTGAAGGGTCTTCTTCTGATGCCAAGTAGTCATTAACCCATGAGCAGTTTAGCCAACCCGAATTGAATGACTTAGTAAGAGATTTGTGCCTATCAAAGAAAGCAGCTGAGTTATTAGCCTCCAGGCTTCAAGAAAAGAATGTACTTCACTGGTCAGCCAAAGTATCCCATTTCAGGAAGTGTGAACAAATTTTTGTGGACTTGTTTTCTGAAGACAAACACTTTGTTTACTGTCATAATATCAATAGTCTTCTCAGCCAGCTAGGTGTTACCACTTACAGTCCAACAGAATGGCAGCTATTTCTTGACAGCTCTAAATGGAGTCTGAAATGTGTTCTCCTAAACAAATGGTAATGTTTATGCAGTGGTTCCAATTGGTTATTCAACTCATCTGTAAGAAGATTATAATGACATAAAAATTGTCCTCGACTTTCTGAAGTATGAGGAGCATAACTGGATCATTTGTGTGGATTTTAAAATGGTAAGATTCCTGCTAGGACAACAGAGAGGTTTCACGAAGTATCTTTGCGTTCTGTGTTTGTGGGACAGCCGAGCTCAGGAGAAACACTGTACACAGAAGGAGTGGCCGAAATGTGAAGCTCTGGAAGTAGGGATGCAAAATATTGTGAATGAACCTGTAGTTAATTGAGACAGGATAATTTTCCCCCCACTTCATATCAGACTTGGCTTAATGAAGCAGTTTGTTCAGGCTTTAAACAGAGAAAGTGAATGCTTTCAACATATTATTTCTGCTTTTCTTGCCTTGTCTTTTAAGAAGATAAAAGCAGGTGTATTCGATGGACCTCAAATTCGAACCCTAATATGTGATGAAGAATTTGCCAGGAAGATGAAGAAGGAGGAGAAAGCAGCATGGCAGTCTTTTGTGGCAGTTACAACGAACTTCCTCGGCAACAAAAAAGCAGAAAGCTATGAACTTCTGGTTCAAAGGATGCTATTGGCTTTCCGCGACATTGGATGTAACATGAGCGTTGATTCACTTTCTGAACAGTCACCTTGATAAGTTTCTCGAAAATCTTGGAGCTATTAGTGATGAGCAGACTATTGCTGGAGCACCAAACGAGATTGTCCTCAACAAGTACACAAATGCAAGAGTACAAACACAAATTTTTGCCTAGATAGAATTTAAATAAGTTTTGCACAAATTTTATGATTAAAATAGTGTTTTAATATGTTCTATTTTGAAATTGTAGACAAATTCTGATGCAATCATATCTTTTAGTATATTAGTGTATTTACTGCATTATATAAATTATATTTCACAAAGATGATGCCCAAGAAGACATTCTACTTCATTATGTTAAACTAAATGTTGAAAATTTTATAATAAGATGAAAACCTAAAATCTTGAATTGCAAAAAAGCTGTAGCTTACAGAGAAAAACTAATGTCAGATTTGATATCAGCACACTCGAGGTAGGTAAGAAGAAGTGTTTTTGTGGATGCAACAAAAATTTTGTTCCCCAGTGTTATCTATGATATCTGTGGTTACTTCTCTTTCATTTTTGATTTTGTTTATATGAGTTACTTCTCCTTTTTCTTTAGGCTAGCTAGGGATTTGTCTATCTTATTTATCTTTTCAAAGAAACACCTCTCTTCTATTAATTTTTTCTATAATTTTTTGTGTTTTCTATTTTAGTTCTGCTCTAATTTTTATTATTCCTTTTCTTCTGCTGACTTTGGGTTGCCTTTGTTCTTTTTTTTTCTGGTTCTTTAAGTATTAAAATATTTTTAGGTTGTTTTCTTGGGATCTCTCTTGTTTCTTGAGCTAGGCCTGTAATGATATAAACATCCTTCTTGTTACAGCATTAGCTGCATCCCAGAAGTTTTGATGTGTCATGCTATCATTCTCATTTGTCTCCCTATAGCTTTTGATCTCTGCTTTGATTTCTTTTTTGACTCAGTCATTTTTTAGTAGTAGTACATTGCTTAATTTCCATACTTTTTGTGGGTACCTTTCTTCCTTTATGCAGTTGAATTTTAATTTCAGAGCATTATGGTCAGAGAATATGGTTAGTATAATTTTTTTATTTTTTTAAGGCTAGTTTTGTGACCCAAAATATGGTCTATCCTTGAGAATGTTTCATGTGTATTGGAGAAAAATGTATAATCTGATATTCTGGGATGAAAGGTTCTGTAAATGTCAATTATGTCCATTTGGCCTAATGTGCTGTTTAAGGCTGATATTTCTTTATTGTTTCTCAATTTATATGATCAATCTAGAGCTATCAATGGAGTATTAGACTACCCAACTATGATTGTGTTTTTGTCTGTTTCTCCTTTTAGTTCTGTTACTAGTTGCTTAATATATTTTGGTGCTTCCTGACTTGGTACATATATATGAAGAATATATATCTCTTCTTGACGTAGTGTCCCCTTTATCATTATGAAATGAACACCTTTGTCTCTTGCTACCCTTGTTGTCTTGAAATCAATATTGTCGGATAAAAGTATGACTGACTGCACCTGCTTTTCTTGGGATGTTATTTGCTTGGAGAATCATTTTCTATCCTTTCACTTTGAGTCTACTTTTGTCCTTGCAGTTTAGATGTACCTCCTGAAGTCAGCATATGGTTGGGTGTTGATTTTGATCCAATCCGTTGCTCTGTGCCTCTCTATTGGTAATTTCAGTTCATTTACATTTAGGGTAATTATTGATCCATGAGGATTTCCTAAAGTCATTTTATCTTTTGTTTTCTGGTAGTTCTGTGCCACCGTTCATTTATTTGTGTTTCTGTTTGTTGTTTTTGTTTGGTGGTATTCCATGCTTCTTTTCTCTATTTCCTCTTTTTTTAAGCTATGTATTTCAGTTTTGGGGGGGGGGTTGTGGGGTGTTTTTTTTTTTGTGAGTGGTTACTAATAGGTTATTGAAAAAAAGTTTTGTATATACTATAGTCCTTTGTCTTATGAATGTTTCTGTCCTCCATATTCCTTTGCTAATGCAGATCTTTACCCCTTTCCCATATGTGTTTGGTGTCAAAATTATTCCTGTTTATGTTGTAGGTTTGTTGAAGATCTTACTCATGGTTTTGTGACATTTTCTTTTTTGTATCAAGTAGAATAACCTGTTGGGTATTTCCTGCAGTGGGAATTTTCTGGTGATAAATTCCTTCAACTTTGTTTATCTGGAAAAGTCTTTGTTTCTCCTTCATATTTAATGGATAACCTTGATGGATATATTATTCTTGCCTAGTAATTTCTCCTGTTCAGTATTTTTAATGTTTGGGTCCACTCTCTTCTGGCTTGTGGAGTTTCTGCTGAGAAGTTTGATAATAACCTGATGGTCATTTTTAAATGTTATTCTTTTCTCTGGCTGCCTTGAGCATTCTTTCTTTGTCATTAATTTTTGACAGTTTTAATGCAAGGTGCCTTGGAAAGGCCTCTTTAGATTGAAGTAACTAGGCATTCTGTTTGCTTCTCTGATTTGAGGATTCAGCTCTTTCCATAGGTTTGATAGATTCTCCATTCCCTTCTTCTTCTCTTCTTTTTCTGGTGTACCATTCTTACAGTACTCTTTCTGATGTAGTCATATAAGTCTTGTAGAGCGCGCTCTCTCTCTCTCTTTATTCTTGAGTTTCTTCTTCCCTCTGGTCATCTCTAGGTGCATATATCTTCAATATCACTTATTTTTTCCTCATTCTTAATTTCATTGATTGAGTTCTTCATCTCCAGGATTTTTGTTTGGTTCTTTTTAAAAAATTTTAATCTCTTTGGTAAAGTATTCATTTTATTTTTTTTATTTCTTTTCAGAGTGCATTAAATTGCCTATCAGTCTTTTCTCACATCTCACTAAGTATTTTCAGAACTTCCGTTTTGAATTCTCTGTTGTTTATATCCCAAGTTTCTATGTGTTTAAGATTGCTTTCTGGAGAGTTTTCTTTTTCTTTCTGAACTGTGTCTCTTTCTTGGTTATTATTCATGGTATTTGATGGACTCCTTATCTGTCTAGGCATTTGTAAGTGGCTCTTTCTTAGTAGTTTACTTCCAAGAGGTTTTTCAATCATTTTCCAGTAGGTGGCACTCGATTATAAAGTTTTAGCTTTGTGAAATCCCTGAGCTGACTCCCTCCGAGATGCTGGATGCTGTCAGTGTAGCCATGATGTTGGGGGTGGGGTGGACTGAGGGCACCTGATCATCTTCTTTGTTCTTCCCCCAGCAATGGTGACCTCAGGCCTCCATGTGTTCTCTCCTGCCCCCCAATGGACTGGCAACAAGACACAGAGCACTCCTTTTGTTCAGGGGAAACAATGGTTCTGTGGAGTTCCTGGTTTTGCCACTAATGCATTTTATGCCCGGACACCAAAGGCAAAGAGAGGAAAGTTCTGGGAGGCTGTGAAGTTGCGGCACTTTATGTTTCTGTTTTCTCTGTCCAAAGCGTAGGCCATGAACAGACCGTGGTAGAACCAGCAGTGTCCCAGAGTTGTGTCCCTTGCCCTCTCTCTGCAATAAGTTGCTGCTCTAATTGTTTACTTCTGAGAGAGCCCCCACCCCATCTCTCTACTCTTCTCAGCAAGAAGAAACCCAGACTCAACAAAGTTTCTCCCCTCTCCAGAGCCACACTGTGAGCACTTGTCTGTGGGGCTGTGTCCTTATGTTTCACTCTGGACTCTTCTGTCTACCGTTAGTTGCTTCAATGTGCAGACATTTCAGGTGTGCCTCTGCACACCCAGCTGGGTTATTTTTGCTGAGTAATAGCTGTTCAAATTGTTGAAATTTTAAGGGGAGAGTTCAAGGAGATCTCTTTACCATTCCTCTGACAACTCTTCCCTCTGGAAAAATTTTAATTACTCACTTAATTAGTTGTTAAAGTTCTATTCAGGTTTTCTATTTCTTCTTACATTTTAGGAATTTGTTTCTCAGAATTTCACTCAATTTTTCCAATTTGTTGGCACAAAGTTGTTTATACTATTACCTTAGAAGTCTTTTAAGTTCTGTAGTGTCAGTATCAATGGCCCCTCTTTTATTCCCAATTTTAGTAACCTGCCTTCCTTTTGTATTTTGTTTTGTTAGTCTACTTAAAAAATTTGTAAATTTTGTGATAATTTTAAAAGACATTTTGTTTTTATTGTTTTTTTGCTTCAATTTTGCTTTTCCTTTTCTAGTTTCTTACTGTGAGGGTTTAAGTTCTGATTTGAAATCTTTATTCTTTTCTAATACAGATTTTCAAAGCTGTAGACTGCCTTTTTAGATCTACTCTCGCCACATTTTATAAGTTTGGTATGCTGTTTTTGTTGTTATTCAATCCAAAATATTTTAATTTTCCTTGAGATTTATATTTTGATTATAGATTATTTAGAAGAGTGTTGTTTAATTTGCTAGAATTTAGAAATTTTCCAAATTTATTTCTACTGCTAATTTCTAATTTCATTCCATTGTGATTAGAAAGGACACTCTGTATGGTACCTAACCTTTTACTTTATGGATATTTATTTTATGGCCTAGCATATGATGTCTCTTAAAGAATGTTCCAGGGGTATTTGAAAAGAATTTGCATTTTGATTGGGGTACAATATTCTCAAAAGATACAGATGATTAAACTGGATATAAAAGCAAGATCCAAGTAATGCTGTCTACAAGAGACAATATTTATATTGAAAACATCAATAGATTGAAAATAAAGGATTACAAAATATATACCATTCAAGCAGTAATTATGAGAGAGCTAGAATAGCTATAAGAATATTGGACAAAATAGATTTTATGCTAAAAAACAAAAAAACAAAAACTAGAGGGATATACAAAGAGGGATATTTTATGAGAGGTACTGAAGAATCAACATTTAATATCAATACTTTTTATTGCTACATGAAGGATTTTCTTTTTATAAATTTTTATTAATTTTAATGGGTGACATCAATAAATCAGGGTACATATATTCAAAGAAAACTTGTTCAGGTTATCTTGTCATTCAATTATGTTGCATACTCATCACCCAAAGTTAGATTGTCCTCCGTCACCTTCTATCTAGTTTTCTTTGTGCCCCTCCCTCTCCCCCTTCCCCTCTCCCTTCTTCTCTTCCCCCCCCCCCCCCGTAGTCACCACACTCTTGTCCATGTCTCTTAGTCTCGTTTTTATGTTCCACCTATGTATGGAATCATGCAATTCTTAGTTTTTTTCTGATTTACTTCTTTCACTCTGTCTAATGTTATCAAGATCCAACCATTTTGTTGTAAATGATCCGATGTCATCATTTCTTATGGCTGAGTAGTATTCCATAGTGTATATGTGCCACATCTTCTTTATCCAGTCTTCTATTGAAGGGCTTTTTGGTTGTTTCCATGTCTTGGCCACTGTGAACAATGCTGCAATGAACAGGGGGCTACATGTGTCTTTACGTATCAGTGTCTTTGAGATTTGGGGGTATATACCCAGTAGAGGGATTGCTGGGTCATAAGGTAGTTCTATTTTCAGTTTTTTGAGGAACCACTATACTTTCTTCCATAATGGTTGTACTACTTTACAGTCCCACCAACAGTGAATGAGAGTTCCTTTTTCTCCACAACCGCTCCAACACTTGCTATTACCTGTCTTGTTGATAATAGCTAATCTAACAGGTGTGAGGTGGTATCTCATTGCAGTTTTGATTTGCATTTCTCTAATAACTAATGAAGATGAGCATCTTTTCATATATCTGTTGGCGGTTTGTATTTCTTCCTGGGAGAAGTGTCTGTTCATGTCCTCTTCCCATTTTTTTATTGGATTGTTTGTTTGTTGTTGAGTTTTATGAGTTCTTTGTATATTTGGGATATTAGGCCCTTATCTGAGCTGTTGTTTGAAAATATCATTTCCCATTTAGTTGGCTGTCTGTTTATTTTGTTGTCAATTTCTCTTGCTGAGCAAAAACTTCTTAGTCTGATGTAGTCCCATTCATTTATCTTTGCCTTCACTTCTCTTGCCTTTGGAGTCAAATTCATAAAATGCTCTTTAAAACCAAGGTCCATGAGTTTAGTACCTATGTCTTCTTCTATGTACTTTATTGTTTCTGGTCTTATATTTAGATCTTTGATCCATTTTGAATTAATTTTAGTACAAGGTGACAAGCTGTAGTTGAGTTTCATTCTTTTGCATGTGGCTTTCCAGTTTTCCCAGCACCATTTGTTGAAGAGGCTTTCTTTTCTCCATTGTGTGTTGTTGGCCCCTTTATTGAAAATTATTTGACCATATATATGTGGTTTTATTTCTGGACTTTCTATTCTGTTCCAGTGGTCTGAGTGTCTATTTTTCTGCCAATACCATACTGTTTTGATTGTCGTGGTTCTATAATAGAGTTTGAAGTCAGGTATTGTAATGCCTCCAGCTTCATTCTTTTTCCTTAGGATTGCTTTGGCTATTCAGGTTTTTTTTATAGTTCCATATAAATCTGATGATTTTTTGTTCCATTTTAAAAAATGTCATTGGAATTTTGATGAGAATTGCATTAAATTTGTATATTGCTTTGGGTAATATGGCCATTTTGATTATATTTATTCTTCCTATCCTAGAACAAGGAATATTTTTTCATTTTGTTGTATCTTTTTCGATTTCCCTTAACAATGCTTTGTAGTTTTCATTATATAGGTCCTTTACATTCTTTGTTATGTTTATTCCTAGGTATTTTTTGTTGTTGTTGTTGCAATCGTGAAGGGGATTATATTTTTGAGTTCATTTTCTAATGTTTCGTTGTTGGCATATAGAAAGGCTATGGACTTTTGTATATTAATTTTATAACCTGCAACCTTACTGTATTGGTTTATTGTTTCTAGTAATCTTTTTGTGGATTCTTTGGGGTTTTCGATGTACAGGATCATATCATCTGCAAAAAGTGATACCTTTACTTCTTTTCTGATATGTATGCCTTTTATTTCTTTATCTTGTCTGACTGCTGTGGCTAGAATGTCTAGCACCACATAAAATAAGAGTGGAGAGAGTGGACAACCCTGTCTTGTTCCTGATTTAAGGGGGAGGATTTTCTTAAGTGAAACTTCCTTCTTGCACATTTAATGATGATAAATTATACAATGATTGCTTGCATAGTTTATTGTTCTGTGATGATCTGACTACAGTTTTAGACCTGTTGATTTAGGCTAAACTTAATGTGGCCTGACCTGTGGTGGCACAGTGGATAAAGCTTCAATCTGGAATGCTGAGGTCACCAGTTTGAGACCCTGGGCTTGCCTGGTCAAGGCACATATGGGAGTTGATGCTTCCTGCTCCTCCCCCCCACCTTGTCTCTTTCTCTCTCTCTTTTTCCCTCTCTCCTCTCTAAAATGAATTAAAAAAAAATGTAATTGTTTTTATGGTTGTCTTTGGTTTATCATCTTTCTATTTATTATTTGTTTTATCTGTTCTTTGGTCTGTTTTCCCACTCTCTTTTTGAATTAATTTCCTTACTATTCTATTTTATCCCCACTACAGGCAGTACCCAGGTTACAAACGAGATAGGTTCTGTAGGTTTGAAAATGTTTAAGTATTTATATGCACAGAAAGGTAAAAATAAATACTATATTAAGAAAAACATCTGCCTAAGTTTTACTGAATAGGTAAATATAGCTGTTACAACTTACACAAATTCAATTAAGAACAAACCTACAGAACTTATTTTGTTTGTAACCCAAGACTGCCTGTATTGGTTTAACTGTACTTAATTTTTAAATGGGTTTTCTCAGAATTACAAGATGCCAGTTTAATATATCACTTTACTTTATACACTTCATAAAGAATTTAAAAATCATACATTTTGCTTCCCTTTTCCTCTTCTTTCCATTGGTACATCTTATAAACCTCATGCTGCATTGTTACTATTTTCAATTCTCAATTATCTTTTAAATACATTGTAAAGCCAGAAGCCATGGCCAGCATCACAGCAGCCTGGCCCATGTAGGTTCGCATTGGATTTGGATAGTCGGTAAAGAAACAATGGAGCCAAAAACTGATGGGCCATCATCTTTCATCCTAGCTTGCACCCGGCGGGCAAGTAAAAACACACACTGGGCTCCAAAACCCACTCACATTCAGTGCTCACGAAGCTACTGACTTATCCGAGTTTCCTAGAATCAAAGGTTTCTAGCTCACCAGACTTATTCACCTCTGTTCCCCATCTCCTTTCTTCTCCCTGCACAAACTCTGCACAAACTGGCTTCTCACTCAACACTCTGCCATCTTGGCTGCTGCTTCTGGCCTCCTCCACATGGCCTTTCTCTGCTCTCCTCTCTGCTCTCTCCTCTAATATTAATGTCAGGAACCAAGAGAGCAAGCTCCCATTCTGCCCCCATTTTAAAGTGTAGAAATCAAAACCTTTAATACAATATACAAAATAGGGAAGTCTCTAAACAGGCGTCCCCAAACTACGGCCCACGGGCCGCAATGCGGCCCCCTGAGGCCATTTATCCAGCCCCTACTGCACTTCTGGAAGGGGCACCTCTTTCATTGGTGGTCAGTGAGAGGAGCACTGTATGTGGCAGCCCGCCAATGGTCTGAGGGACAGTGAACTGGCCCCCTGTATAAAAAGTTTGGAGACCCCTGCTCTAATACAAAGTCACTTATCTGGGGCATAATGGGATTGCACCACCCACATCAAAAAGAGTGGGAAAGGCTTAGTCCTAAAACCAAGCCCCAGGCTACAAGGCTCCTGCCTGCCCACAGCCCGCCCCCAACACACATTAACATCACCTGGGCAACCGCTTCCACGTGGGCAGCACCATCTTTAACAAAGTGAGCATAATATATTTTATCTGCCCAATATACATTTAAAAGTAGGAAAATATTTTTAATGTTTTTCTTTGTTATTGAATTTATTGAAGGGACATTGGTTAATAAAATTACATAAGTTTCAGGGGTAAAATTTGATAATACATCATTTGTGTATTGTATATTCAGCACCCAGATCAAGTCTTCTTCCATCACCATTTATCCCCTTTACCTTTTTTATCTTCCACCTTTCCCTCTGGTACTCATCATACTGTTGTCTGGGTCTATAAGGTATTTGTTTGTTTTGTTTTTACTTAATTCCTTTACCTGTTTCACCTAGCCCCACAACACCCCTCCCCTCTCATGGCTGTCAGTCTGTGGTATTTACACAACAGAATACTACTCGGGCTGTAAATAAAAGAAAACAAAATAAACCCAAAGTCTTACCCTTTGCAACAGCATGGATGGCCCTGGAGAGCATTATGCTAAGTGAAATAAGCCAGTCAGAGAAAGACAAGTACCATGTGATTTTACTCGTATGTGGAATCTAATGAATAAAATAAACTAACAAGGAAATGGAAAATACTTTTTAACTTAGTCCATCTTTATACCATTTCTGGCATTTTTCTTTTTTTTTTTTAGATCTTGATCTCCATATATATGTTTTCTCTTCTGTCTAAAAATTTCCTTGAGATTCAGGTCTACTGGTAATGTATTCATTCAACTTTTGTTTATCTAGAAAAGTTTTATTTCACCATTATTTTTGATGGATATTTTTATTGAATGCAGAATTCTAGGTTCGTGGGGTTTTTTCCTTCCTGAATTCAGGTCTTTCCAGTCCATTGTCTTCTGACATGAACATTTTCTGGTGAGAACTATGTTAACATTTTTTTCCCCCCTCAACGTGTCATTTTTATTTTTTTTTTAATGTTATTTATTTATTTTAGAGAGAGAGGTGAGAGAGAAACATTGGTTTGTTTTTCCACCTACTTATACATTCATTGGTTGATTTCTTGCATGTGCCCTGACCGGGGATAGAAATCACAACCTTGGCGTGTCAGGTCAATGCTAACTAACTGAGCTACTCAGCCATAGCATTATGCACTGTTCTTTTTTTTTTTTAACTGTCCCTTTGACTGTGGTTTTCAGCAATTTATGTCTAGTTATGTTTGATTGGATGCTAGACTTTGTGAATTTGACATTTTTGAGCAATGGATATTGTTGTCTTTAAGAGTGTTGGATTTTTTCTTTTTTTTTTTTTCTTTTTTCTTTTTGTATTTTTCTGAAGCTGGAAATGGGGAGGCAGTCAGACAGACTCCCGCATGTGCCCGACCCACCCGGCATGCCCACCTGAGGGCGATGCTCTGCCCATCTTGGGGCCTCGCTCTGCCGCAATCAGAGCCATTCTAGCACCTGAGGCAGAGGCCACAGAGCTATCCTCAGCGCCAGGCAAACTTTGTTCCAGTGGAGCCTTGGCTGTGGGAGGGGAAGAGAGAGACAGAGGAAGGAGAGGGGGAGGGGTGGAGCAGCAGATGGGCGCTTCTCCTGTGTGCCCTGGCTGGGAATCGAACCTGGGAATCCACGCCAGGCCGACGCTCTACCACTGAGCCAACCGGCCAGGGCCAGGATTTTTTTGATAGGCTATTACTTGCAAGTCAAATTGACCTTTTTGCGGCTTGTTTTTATTTATTTTTTTTAATTGAGTGAGAGCAGAGGAGACAGAGAGACTGACTCCCACATGCACCCTGACCAGGATTTACCCAGTAAGCCCTCTACTTGGTGATGCTTTGCCCATCTGGGGCGTTGCTTTGTTGTTCAGCAACTGAGGCAGAGGCCACAGAGCCATCCTTAGTAGTGGGGGCTAACTTGCTTGAATCAATTGAGCTATGGCTGCAGAAAGAGAAGAGAGAGAAAGAGAGAGAAAGAAAGAGAGAGGAAGGAAGGAAGGAAGGAAGGAAGGAAGGAAGGAAGGAAGGAAGGAAGGAAGGAAGGGAGGAAGGAAGGAAGGAAAGAAAAAGAGAAGGAAAGGAGAGGGATGGGTGTAGAAACAACAAAGGGAGGGGAGGGGAAGGGAAGGGAAGGGAAGGGAAGGGAAGGGAAGGGAAGGGAAGGGAAGGGAAGGGAAGGGAAGGGAAGGGAAGGGAAGGGAAGGGAAGGGAAGGGAAGGGAAGGGAAGGAGAGGGAGGGGTGTAGAAACAAATGGTCACTTCTCCTGTGTGCCCTGACCAGGAATTGAACTGGGACATGACATTCACATGCCAGGCCAATGCTCTACCACTGAGCCAACTGGCCAGGGCATTTTTAACCTTTTTATAAAGGCTAATTTGATCATAGTATTGAGGTAGGAATCTTCAACATCTTCAGTCTTGTGTGAGCTCAAAAAATTGTTCAGCTTACAATTTCCCAGTTATTTTTTTCTCGGCCTGTGGAGTCTCACCTACGCCAGTATTGCTCAGTCAGCAACTGTCTCAGAAATCCCCATGAAAATTTCTGGAGATTTGTTCTGTGTGATACGTTTTTTTTATGGTAACTCTGTCCTGCAAATTCCACCTTCTTCTGCCTCCCTGAACTCCAAGCTCTTGTTGCCTCAATTTAGAGAGACAACCATGATCTGCTGGTGATAGCCTTCCTTAAATAGCAATATAAATGGAAGTGCAAGAATCTCAGGGGATTTCTAGGATTTATCTCATCTGTTTTCCCCTTTTCAGAGGTGACAGTCCTGTACTGACCGTTAGCCACTGTCTGAGAACAGTTGTTTTATACATTTTGTTCACCTTTTTTTTGGGGGGGGGGGCTAGATTACGTTTTAAACATTAAAAACATTTAAAAATCTTAATCGTTAAGGCCATAAACATATTCACCATTTATTATTGTGTGTGCTTGTATGTATATTAAAAATACTTAATATAAGATCTACCCTCTTAGCAAAATTTAAGTATGCCATACAGTATTGTTAGCTAAAAGCCTATGATGTACAGATCGTCTCCAGAACTCATCTTGCATATCTGAAACTTTGTACCTTTTTACCGTAACCTCCCCATTTTCCCTCCCCCAAGTCTCTGACAACCACCACTCTACTCTGCTTATGTTTTTGACTTATTAGATTGCACATATGAGATCATACAATATTTGTCATTCTCTATTTAGCTTGTTTCACTTACCATAGCCTCAGGTCCATCCATGTTGTCACAAATGGCAAGATTTCTTTCTTGTTCATAGCCCTGATGGTGGTGAGGGTTTCGCAGGTGTACACTTCTCAAATTCACTGAATTGTATACATTAAATGTGAACCTCTTTTTACATGCAACCTTACTTCGATAAAGTGGTTTTAAAAACATTTCAAATTTTCTTTCTTTTTTAAAAAAATAGAATTTGTTCTTTAGCTATATCTCTGTGTCAACTGGTTACAGTCCTTACTTGACTCACTGACATCATCTTCCTTCAGCTAGAAAACGAAATAGTATATCTTGTTTCCATTTCAGTTCTCCCTTGCCAGGAGACTGTGACCTAGTGAACCTCTGTTCTCACAAGCTGATTCTTTCCCCATGTGTTTCTCCAGCGCTTGGAGCCCAGAGAAGGCATGGAGACGTGCACGGACTAGAGAGCATTGCTGTCGAAGGTCTTTGCATTTACCCCTCTTCCCAGTACTTTGTGAATGTGGGCTGCTGTTCTCAGACAGCACCACAGTTTGTCCTCTAATCTCTGAGCCAGGCTTTTTTTTAAAAAAAGTTGTTGCCTGCTTTGTTGCAATAAGATGCTGATAAGGATGACTGCAGGAAACATTGTTTTCATAGAGCAATTCCTAATGAGTGGAGAGGAAGAGTAGCCCAGATTCCTGATTTGAACAGGTTTGAGCATTGGGGTTAGTGGACTCATGGTAGAACCCTTTAGTTGGGCTATTTCTGTTTTATGAAATAAAGGCAGAGTTACTTGTGAAGAGTTTAGATATGGTTCTCTTTTAAAATCTTGCTCTATTAGCCTCATAAATAATAATAACATACCATTCTTTTTTTTTCTTTTCTTTTCTTTTTTTTTTTTGAAGCTGGAAACGGGGAGAGACAGTCAGACAGACTCCCACATGCGCCCGACCGGGATCCACCCGGCACGCCCACCAGGGGCAACGCTCTGCCCACCAGGGGGTGATGCTCTGCCCCTCCGGGGCGTTGCTCTGCCACGACCAGAGCCACTCCAGCGCCTGGGGCAGAGGCCAAGGAGCCATCCCCAGCGCCCGGGCCATCTTTGCTCCAATGGAGCCTTGGCTGCCGGAGGGGAAGAGAGAGACAGAGAGGAAGGAGAGGGGGAGGGGTGGAGAAGCAGATGGGCACTTCTCCTATGTGCCCTGGTCGGGAATCGAACCCGGGTCCCCCGCATGCCAGGCCAACGCTCTACCGCTGAGCCAACTGGCCAGGGCCACATACCATTCTTTATAGAGGGATCTCAATACCTGGAAGCAAAAAAATGAAACTGTCTTTCTAAATAATTGTGCTCTGTTCATTCTCATTTCCACCACTGGGTGGTTGTTCCCTTAATGACACCTTGCCTTTTCTTTTTACCCCCATCCCTACCCAAAATCCAGATGGAGTTGAGACTGTAGAACTGCTTTCCATCCAGAGAGTCTAGTGGGAAAGAAGGACAAACAGAAGGGCACAGGTAGGTCCTTCCACCGTTGTTCATCCTTCTCTGGCTGGCACTAGCTGGCTGTCCTCTCTTCTATGTGGTCACTTTGCCCTTGCTGGCTCTCTGATGGTGTCCTTGGAGAACCCTGGGAAAGATGAAGGATCCCTTTCTCTACAGAACCCTTAACTGGAGGAGTCAGCCTTCAGGTTGGCCTCTTCACTCTCTCGATTTCAGTGACAGTCACGGCAGCCTCTTGTAGCGGAATACTCTTGCAAGGAAGAAGGGGCTCCTCATTGAGATATAGATGAAATGGAAAAAGTCCTGCTACCTCTAGACAGTGTCCACCCAACCTTGGAAAATTCTGGTTGTGTTGCCGTGAAAACAGTGGAAGAGCCTGACCAGATGGTGGTGCAGTGGATAGAGCATAGACTTGGGATGCTGAGGACCCAAGTTAGACGCTTTCCCAACTGAGTTATTTCAGTGGCTGCAGAGGACCCAGTTTGAAATGCTGATGTCCCCATCTTGGGCGAGGGCTCACCAGCTTGAGTGTTGGGGTCGCCAGCTTGGAGTGGGATCATAGACATGACCCCATGGTCACTGGCTTGAGCCCAAAGGTTGCTGGCTTGAAGCCCAAGGTCGCTGACTTGAGCCAAGGAGTCACTGGCTTGGCTGGAGCCTTCTGGTAATGGCACTTATGAGAAGCAATCAATGAGTAACTAAGGTGCCACAACTATGAGTTGATACTTCTCATCTCTCTCCCTTCTTGTCTGTCTTTCTCTCAATAAATAAATAAATAAATAAATAAATAAATAAATAAATAAATAAATAAATAAAACAGTAGAAGATATGTGAGCAGCTTCTTAGCCACTCCTGCCTCACTCCACCATCTCTTTCTCACACATTTCTCTGAGCCTAAGTAACACAATAGATACTCAACTGACCTGGTGCCTCATTAACCTTCTGAAGAAGGATGATCATTAATCTCTTGGTTAATGAAAAATGCAGTGTTTGGAACTCCCAAACTTGGCTAGAATTTCTCTCCTTAGCTTCAGGGAGAAGAAACTGCAGATATCCTCTCCCACGGGGAAGGGAAAATTGTTATAGCCTCTTTTTCTGAATGTTCACCCAGAGGCCACATTTCTTCACCAGTTCTTCCTTTATGTTATTGGGCGGCCAGGGGCTAAGGGTTACGAAGACTGCAACAGCACCTCTCAGTAAACCTAGAACATTTGTGCCATTACAATTTGCATTTGCTACCATTCTAGGACCATGGGGTGAGGAGAATCGTGTTTTACAATGACAACAATAATAACCGTGAACCTAAGTTACTAAAAACTAACATTTACTGAGGACTTGATTCATGCATGATTCTGGGAGCTTTACAGGCATAATCTTCCTTAATCCTCAGCATAAATCTATGCAATTGTCCTGAATATTCCCAAATTATAGGTGAGAATATTAAGGTTATTTAGTTATTAAATAGCGGAGCCAAAATTCAACCTAACGTCTGTATTTTTAACTACTATGCTATTTTTTCCTGGATTGTACATTTAGCTCTGTCTTGGTAATGCTATTACGAGTTTCCACTTTGGGGTGTATTTTTGTGAGTATCAGTTGGAGAAATTGCAGGGGAAACGCTGGTGCTGTTAGAAGCCATTCTCAAGCAGAAGTCTGTTTTCCCTTGAAGGTCTCTTTAATTTTAGGATTCTGTGATTCAGACATAAATAATAAATATGGTCTAGTAGAGGTTAATAAAACACTAATTGACTTGCTGCCAGCTTAATCTAGGTCCTGATTTCTTTGGCTCTCTTAGGGAATAACTACCTCTTTGGGAATTAATTTCCCTGTGTGGGTTTGTGTTACTCCCTCAGGCCACAGAATTGTGATCTGGAAGAGTTCATTTAGCAAATGGCACCCAGCTTTTCTCACCCTGGTTTGCCAAAGACACTGTGAGGCTTTGTTTGAACACAGGCAACAGTGCTGGACGGCAGATGTTTGCAAATACCATTTGTTTAATTGCTCAGGCACTTTGTAATATATTTTTCTCCTAAGCTGTGGGAATCACATACTTTATCAGCTTTACAACAGAGCGCAACTTCGGAGGGCCTGTCTGTATTATTTTTTCCTTGTGCATTGGTCCAGACAGATGGAGTGAACAAAAAGAAAAAGGGGGAGCTGTTGGCAGTTACCCTCAACTTTGCCTCTGTAACAGCAGCAAATAGAAATGAGTACACTTTCTCATCCTGCTCCCCAGCCCCTAAAACAAAAACAACATCCTACCAACAGAAAAGCACTGAAAACCATCAGGCTGAAAGACAGGCCAGGAGGGAGGGGCACATGGCATCAGCCCTCCCTAGCAACACATCTTACAGCATCTCCAGTCGCCAGGGTCTGAATTCTGAGAATTTCACAGGGATTGGCATTGCCTTATGTATGGCACAAGCACTCACGCACGGTTTACACGGGCACAGTAAGAGTGCCCAGTGTTGCCTTCCACTCTGTGCACAGTAACTTCAGGCTTACACAGGCTGCAGAGCTGGACAGTTGCACCTTGGAGAAGTGTTTTCAGCCGCCGGTCCAAGGACCGCTGCCGGTCAACCAGAACTTTCAGGCCGGTCTGTGAAAGATTTAACCATCGTGATGTTGTATGAAGATTTTAGAGTCTATAAACATTGGGTCTGTAGATGGCATGGTATGTGATAATTGGTCTAGATTTCAGTTGTCTTGCCAGTCCTCGGGGAGACCCACAATAGGAGCTGAGGTTCCGAAGATCCATCTCCAATGATGTCTTGTAGCCCCAGGCTCTTTCTGCCCCAGAATCAGCATGCCATGTGTTTGTGGCGTTCTGCTCCACCCTATGAGGCCTCCAAATCTATACACAGCTGGAGAGTTTGACTCAGTAGGTCCTGATGGGGGCTTAGGAACCTACATCCCTGAATCAATCGATAGGTGACTCAGCTGTGCAGCGGGGTTGATGACTGCTGCCTTAGTGCTTTCTAAAATGGGACTCAAAATGTGTTCTTTGTATCTAGTAGTTGCAAAAAAGGTCTCTAGACAGTCCTGGCTCTGCCACTTATTAGCTGTGTGATGTTGAACACATAACTTCTCTGCCTTATTTTCATAAACTCTGATGTGAGGATGATCATGCCGCCTACGTCAGGAAGTGGTTTGATGATTAGATGAAATCCCACATGTAAAACACTTAGAAAGTAGCTACTCCTTAAAATACTTAAAGTAGCAGCCCCTCAATAAATTGTTATAAGTTTAAACTTACCTAATGTGACCATATTGTTTGCCTCTTGTCTGAATCCTGTAGAAAAATAGGATATAGCCTTGCTCTCTTTCTAGCCCTTATGACCGCTAGTTCCTCTAATTCTTCCTTTATGTGTCTCTTAAAATGTTTCTTTCTTCCTTATTTTTATTAATTGAATTTATATGGATGACATTGTTTTTCAAAACCATATGGATTTCAAGTGTACAACCCAATAAATCACCATCTACACCTGCATCATATGCCCTCCACCCCAAGCAAAGTCCCTTTCCGCCCCCCTGCCCCCCCTTTGCCCTCCTCCACCCGCCCCCACCCCCTTTCCCTCTGGCTGTTGCCACACTGCTGTCTGTGTCGATGTGTTATGTATATGTTTTAGGGCCAATCCCGTCACCTTCTGTCGTACAGTCCCCCAACCCACCTCCCCGCTGACAGCTGTCAGTCTGTTCCATGTGACCCCGCCTCATTTTCTGTTTTCTTCATCAGTGTATTGTGATCATTAGATTCCACATATAAATGAGATCATATGGTATTTGTCTTTCTCTGGCTGGCTTATTTCACTTGGTTTAATAATCTCCAGTTACGCTGTCGCAAAAGGTGAGTTTTCTTTTTTTTAACCGCTGTGTAGTATTCCGTTGTGTAAATGGACCACAGCTTTTCTATCCTTTCATCTACTGATGGGCACTTGGGCAGTTTCCAGATCTTGGCTATAGTAAATAGCACTGCAATGAACGTAGGGGTGCATATATTTTTTTGAGTTAATTTTTCAGGATTTTAGGATATACTCCCAGAATTGGAATTGCTGGGTCAAAAGCAATCACATTTTTAATTTTGGGGGGAAATTCTATACTATTTTTTCACAGTGGCTGCATGGGTCTGCACTGCCACAAACAGTGAAGGAGGCTTCTATTTTCTCCACTCCCTCACCAGCACTACTTGTTTTGATTTATTGATGAGAGCCATTCTGATAGGTGTGAGGTGATATCTCTTTGTGGTTTTGATTAGCACCTCTCTGATGACTAGTGACATTGAGCATTATTTCATATTTCTATTGGCTATCTATATGTCCTCTTTGAAGAAATCTCTATTCAGGTCCTTTGCCCGTTTATAATCAAACTGTGTGTTTTCTTGGTGTTTTATAAGTTTTTTGTAAATGTTGGCTGTTAACCCCTTAGATGTATCAGCAAATATGTTAAATATGTTCTTCTATTGAGTGGGTTGTCTTTTCATTTTGTTGATAGTTTGTTGTGCAAAACCTTTTTAGTTTGGTGTATTCCTGTTTATTTTTTCCTTTGTTTTCCTTGCCTGAGGAGATATGTCAGCAGATATATCACTACAAGAGATGTCTGAGATTTTACTGCTTTTGTTTTCTTCTAGTATTTTTATGATTTTGAAACTTACATTTAAGTCTTATCCATTTTGAGTTTATTATGTTGTGTATGGTGTAAGTTGGTGGTCTAATTTCATTATTTTGCATATACCTATCCAATTTTCCCAGCACCATTTATTGAAGAGTCTGTCTTTACCATTGTATGTTCTTGCCTCCTTTGTCAAATATTAATTCAACATAAAGGCGTAAATTTAAATTCTCTCTGTTCTATTCAATTGACACATGCCTGTTCTTATGCCAGTATGAGGCTGTTTTGATTAAATGGCCTTTAGTATAAATTGATATTAGGTAATGTGATTCTTCCAACTTTGTTCTTCTTTTTCAAGATTCCTGAGGCCATTTAGGGTCTTTTTTGGTTCCATATAAATTTTTGAAATATTATCCTATAGAACACAGTTTTAATAAAAAGTTAATTTTATTTTTAAAAAAGCTCTAAAAGGATTACTTTTGGCTTTTCTGGGAGTTGGTCTGTTATCCAGAGAAGGCACCAATGTTCCTGTGATGAACACACATATTCTAGGCACATACTCATGTATTTTTTAAGTTCAGTTAGTTTCAACAGATATTTGGTAACTTTATACTAGTTTTTGTTGTTCTTTCTATATTTTTTTAAAGTGAGAGGAGGGGAGACAGATGGAAGACTTCCACATGTGCCCCTACCAGGATCCACCTGGGCCGATGCTTAGATCAACTGAGCTATCCTCAGCGCCTGGAGCCAACACTCATACCAGTTGAACCCCTGGCTGTGAAAGGGAAAGAGAAAGAGAAGGGGGAGAGGGAAAGGAAGAGAAGCAGATAGTTGCTTCACCTCTGTGCCCTGACCGGGATCGAAGCCAGGATGTCTGCACACCGGCTGACACTCTATCCACTGAGCCAACTGGCCAGGGCCCAAACTAGGATTTGAAGCACTTTGGGGTAAGGGAGGAAATAAGAGAAAAAAATCTGACATTTATTGAGCAGCTACATTCCAAGCACTAAAATGAAAACTTCACAACCACCTTATTTAATATCTGCAATTGATATGGTTAGCTGTATTTTAAAGAAAAACTGAAATACCTAGAGTTCTTTGTCTTAGTATTTTATAAAATTCAAGTCTCTTCCCATTTACCATACCACCTAAGAAGGCACCTTATTTATGTAGTGTATTATGATTTGTAATTACATGCACATCCACACTTTGCCTGGGGACATAGATCCCAGCACTGCTCTCTGTCTTATAGTCCACATTATTCTTACAGGGCTCATAATAACCTCTTTTTGTGGAGGCCTTGATGCTAAGGAAGTACTTTTGTATTATTGCATGTGATTATTACAACAGTATTATGAAGGGATTAATATGGGCAGTATTTAGTAATCACTTATCATTACATGATGAGGCATTACATGATGAGGTTTTCATATTACATAATATGAAAATGACACAATATGAATAGCTGATAGGTCCTATTCACACCCATATTTTACAGATAAGGCCACCACCACCTATAGTGCAATGCTAGAGTCAGAACTCACCTTCAGGTCTGCCTTTCTCCAGAACCCAAAGTCTTACGGTTATACTGTATCCTTCTCTGCATGTTATGAATGAGGAAGCCAAGGCTCAAAGGGGTGTGGACTTGTCCTTGGTATCACAGACAGACTGAGAATCAAGCCCCTATCTGCTGATAACGTGTTTCTGATCAGTCTGGTAAACAGGTACGCACAGAACTATACTGAAAAGTAGAATAGGAAAGGAAATAGAAATGGAAGTGAACTGGGCCTAATAGGATGAATAAGATTTCTAGTAACAGAAATAATCAGAGAGGATATTTGAGACAAATGCAAGAGGATGAGGAAAAGTAGGAAACGTGGAGAGTTTGGAAAGCAACAGATACACACATGTAAATTTACCACAGTAGGAGGTGAACAGAGGGTGTGTTAGGAGACTGGGCTAAAAGTTATGTGTGCTTTAACGTGAGTGTGAAGAGTTTGCTCCCACGTTGTCAGAGAATGGGGCGCCATTGAGTGTTTTTTGAGCAAGGAATGTCATGATCAAAACCACACTTTAAGGAAGGTCATCATGGCAGGGAACAGAGAAATTAGGGGTCCACTGCAGTGGTTCTTAGGGTAGAAGGAGGCTCTGGACTAGTGTCAAAAGTGTGGAAGGGGAGAATTCAAAAGACCATTACAACATGCAGTTGACAGAAAAGCACAACTATCTAGATCAGCGATTTTCAATCTTTTCCATCTCATGGCACATCCTAATTACTAAAATTCTGAAGAACACCAAAAAAAAATTTATTTTGGCAATCTGACAAAAAATAGGTATAATTTTGATTGATTTACAAAAAAAAAATAATAAAAATGATCTAGCTTTTTTGCTCCAAAGTAATTTTTAAAAAATTTAGGTTTCTAAACTTGTATATAAGTATTCAGAAAACCAAGAATTAACCAATCAGACACAACCTTATTATGTGATGTGACCAATAAGATGCAAATCTATTATATGACCTATATATTTATGGTTCGAGACAGGGATTTCACACCGGATGGCTATTGTTGTGTTGGCTGTTGTCATTTTTTTATTTGACAATCTAAGGGAAAACGGGTCAGTGCCCCAGACTAAATAGTCAGGCATTGCATGTTTTAAAAATTCTCGTGGCACAACGGTTGAAATTCACTGGTCTAGGTGGTGGGGGCTACAGAGAGTGAGGTATCAGATATAGTTCTATGTTTGAGCCCAGGTCCCTGAAAGAATTGTGTTGCCATAAATAAAAATATGGAATTAAGAAAGAAGAGTTTATTGAGGAGGGGAGATAATGATCTCAGTTTGGAATAGGGCAACTGGGAGGCGCAGATTATTGAAGCTGAAATGCATCAACTTGAGTGGAAAGTGATGCAATCAGATAGTTTGAGGAGGGATTTAAATGAAGGTGGTAGTGGATTGGGCCATCAGGGGAGCAGACACAGGAAGAGGAGAGAAGCCATGACCTTGGGAAGTTTCTACATTTAGAGAGCAGGCAGGTGATGGGGCGGTCTTAAAGGAGGTCAGTATGTAAGTAGAAAGCAAGAGGGAAAACCAAGGAAGTTAAATTTGATAAAAATCAGAAAACAGAGTTTCTAAAAAAAAAGAGAGAGAAAAGAATGGCTAACATTAGAGAGTGGGACAGTCAAGGCAGCTGAAATCAGAGAAAAGATGTTAAAAGCAAGTTTGGGTCCAGAGTGGTGGTAAGTAAAGGTGGGGTGGTGATGGAGGGACCAAGGAAACAGAGCTTCAGAAGTAAATGAGCCAGACCAGGTCGAATGAATGGGCTGCTAAGTCTCTTAACAAGTCTGTCAGTAAAAGTCAAGAGACACAGCAATTCAATTCGAGGCTCACAAAATTTAGGATATATTGTATCACTTCATGTAAAGTGAACAGTTTATTTTTTCAGTGTCAAATGTCATACTGCATGCAAGTCAAGGGTGTGTAAGTCATTTTAATGTGTGAATCTGCATTTTCAGGATATTTGGAGAAAAAATTTTAAAAGGTATTAGGAATCATCAACATGAAGGTGACATCTAAGGCACAGTTATCCTAAGGAGGATGGAAAAAAAAATAATGATACAATACCACAGGGTGAAAATAAACTTGCAACTTAAGAAAAGATCACAACTTTTACTTTTAAACAGCATTCCACTAATAATTATAGGAGAGAAAACTACAGCCTCTAGAAGAAAAAACATCCCAAGTTATTTCCAACCTAGACACCGAGTTTCTGGAAATAGCCCATAACAAAATGACTTCCTCATAGCAACGCAGTTTTCAGTATTTTCCTATTAAATGCTTCATTTCAAAGCATTTAGCTCAACTCTTCCAACAGATTGCAGCAAGAGGGCATTCTTTGGTTTTCTCTTATTTTTTTGCAAGCTGCTGTCTCTGTAACATGTTAAGTGATGGTCAAGTTAAAATGGGCCCTTTTAAAAGCACTCAGTTCAATCTTGGAGTATTTGGAGAAGACACACAGACTAACAGTTCATAAGCTGTATGGATGTGATATCTATAACATATGCTTCTGGAAGGAAAGCAGGTTAAGTAAAGAGACTCTGATTCCAAATGATCCATACTTTCCTCAGACCTCAAATCACACACACACACACACACACACACACACACACACACACACACACACACGTACACGTGCATGCACATGCGTGCATGCGAGGTAAAGTAGCACATGTAGTAAATCAGTCCTCAGTTCTCTTATTGAGGCCCAAGACCTCTATTTCCTGGGGAAATGGAAGTCTTAAGTTTTTCTTATGATTCTGACAGTTTTGTCTCTCTGTACATAGTCAAGAATTAGAAACTAACAAAACGCTCCTTGCTAAACGGCCACTCCTCTGTCAGGCCCGTACAGCTTGAGAGGCCCCTGTCTGCCCTGTTCCCAGATGTTGCTTTTAGTTACAAAATGTAGAATGTGAAACAGTCACTTCATTAATTTTTTTTTTTTTTTTGTATTTTTCTGAAGCTGGAAATGGGGAGAGACAGTCAGACAGACTCCCGCATGCGCCCGACCGGGATCCACCTGGCACGCCCTCCAGGGGCGAGTCTCTGCCCACCAGGGGGCGATGCTCTGCCCCTCCGGAGCGAAGCTCTGTCACCCGGGGCAGAGGCCAAGGAGCCATCCCCAGCGCCTGGCCCATCTTTGCTCCAATGGAGCCTCGGTGCGGGAGGGGAAGAGAGAGACAGAGAGGAAGGAGAGGGGGAGGGGTGGAGAAGCAGATGGGCGCTTCTCCTGTGTGCCCTGGCCGGGAATCGAACCCAGGACTTCCGCATGCCAGGCCGACGCTCTACCACTGAGCCAACCGGCCAGGGCCACTTCATTAATTTTTCATGTTATTTTTAACAAAACTACATTATAATGATCCAAAAGAAAAAGAAAAAAATTACCCATAATGACATTCTAAGAGAGACCACAATCTTTTTTCTTTTTCTGACTAAATGAATCTTTATTCCCAATAAGATAAATTCTAGATAGAAATATCCATCTTTTTGGATATTTAAATTACTTTGTATTTCAGATTACTCTTTTGGTCATATTTCTTCATCATCTTACTATAATCAAGAAACTCTTCTTAGAATTTTTTTAGTCCTATGAGAGACCGCACTCTTTATTTTGATATATTTCCACCCATTCTTCTTTTTTTATATGCATATTCATTATATAATTGTACTCAAAATTTAATATAATTTTGTATTTTTTATTTAATTTTATATTTGAAACACTTATTCATTCTTCATGTTTCATCCTAAGGACTGGACTGACACAGAGATTTCCTAGCTTGTCAAGTAAAGCTGCTGGGACACTGGCATTTACCAACTCTTCCCTCTTGAGGAAAACACACTGGTTGGTTAAATATTTACTTTTCTTATAGTTCTTTAAAGACAGAGAGACTACATTACCATCCAGAACGCCTACTTGCCTCTCTGTAACGTGATTATGTTCTCACTTGTCCGATACTACCGAAAGCCTGCTCGCTAGCCCCATATCTACGCTTTTTAAAAACTGAGTCAGTTCTGGGATTATCATTCACTTTAGTATTAGCCTAGAATCATGCTGTGAATTGTATGATTTGTAGTGAGGAAAAAAATAAGGTGCATATTTCCTTTTATCAACAATGGTGGTGGTTGGACAGGAACCTCCAGTGTGTTTTGCATCAGCAGTAAAGTATAGAGATTGTTTAGCAATGTCTTTCTCAGACACAGGAGAGGAAGTTACAGCACCCATGCCTAATATTTGCCATCCCTTGAACAAGATATAGATTTAAAGCCTACCAAATACCATGTACTCTGCATATAATATATGATATATTCCTCATAGCCATACTAGGAGATGGGTCTCATTTTCCGACATGGGCTGTTGTTACAGGAAAGCACAAGTGAGGTGCGCTCATCCAGACTCAAAAATTAGGAAAGTAGCATTGCCTCCGAGGGTTGAGCTGTGAAACCAATACAAAATGAAACACAGAGAAAGGATTTAAAACTTTATGCTGGAAAAAAAAGACATACTAATGGCCAACAGGAACATGAAAAGGCCCTCACCATCACTTATCATCAGGGAAATGCAAAGGAATGCCACAGTAAGATCACCTCACACCTGTTAATATGGCTATTATTTAAAAAAACAAAAACAAAAACAAAGAAAAACAGGCTCTGGCCAGTTGGCTCAGTGGTAGAGCGTTGGCCTGGCATGTAGATGTCTTGGGTTCAATTCCTGGTCAGGGCACACAGGAGAAGCACCCATTTGCTTCTCCACCCCTCCCCCTATCACTTCTCTCTCTCTCTCTCTCTTCTCTTCCCCTCCTGCAGCCATGGTTCAATTAGAGCGAGTTGGCTCCGGGCGCTGAGGATGGCTCCATGGCCTCCACCACAGGCACCAAAAAATGGGTCCGGTTGCAACAGAGCAAGGGCTCCAAATGGGCAGAGCATCACCCCCTAGTGGGCTTGCCAGGTAGATCTCAGTCGGGGTGCATGCAGGAGTCTGTCTCTGCCTCTACTCCTCTCACTAAAACAAACAAACAAACAAAAAAAAAAAAAAAAAAAACAACTAAAGATACCTATTTGCAAAAATGTGTGAAATTTCTTATACACTTGATAGGAAGGCAAAATGATGCAGCCACTATGAAAAACAGCATGAGGATTCCCCCAACATTAAAACTAGAACTATCATAAGATCCAGCTGTCTCACTCCTGGATTTGTATCCAAAAGAATTTATGTTCATTGAGACATTATTCACAATAAGAAATATATGGAAATAGCTCACATGTTCAAACCAATGGATAAAGAAAATGTGAATATATAGAATATTATGCAGCCTTACAAAGGAAAATATATTTTTTTCCAACATGTATGGAAATGGAACAGGTCACAGACTGGCAAAAATCCACAGACCACAGTCTGAATGGCCATGTCTTAAAGGATACATCTCAATTGGAGCCAAGATATGGCTGTGAGATTTCAGGAGTGGGGGGTGGGAATGAAGTGGAAGCATCGGACAGATTCTTTTGGCTATTTGAGTTATTTAATGTTTCTTTCTTCCTGTCTCCCTGCCTGCCTATATCTCTCCATCCCGCCTTCTGTCTTCCTTGTTTTAAATAATATATTGATATGACTTTTTAAAAACAGGCTTCCATTTGCCCTGATATATTCATTTATTTCTCTTGTAATTGGGTATATTTTCATCCATCAATTTAACTCTTTTTAGGAACAAGGCTAATTATGAATAGATAAATTAAAATAAATAAAACAGGAAAATAGTGAATAAAGAGAGAAATTTTTGTTTTATGAATGGGCTGTAATTAATCACAACTCCCAGCCTTCACATGTAGGGCATGTCTTATGACTGCCCAGTACTGAATTAAGATATAGCTCTGACCGCAAAAGCACAGCCTGGGAGGAAGACAGACAAACAGATACATTACAGAGAAAATATGGTTAATGGTATGAATGGTTCTCAACAATGTATTATTTCAAGAATGTTTCAATAAACTAGTCCTATGAACTCAGTCATGTGAAAACCAGTAAGGTAGAGCCATGATTTGTCTGGAAAATGGAGAAGTCTTTTAATAAGAGAGAATATTCAAATAGGTTTTCTTTATTTAAACTAATACTTTTCTGTTCTAAGTAGTTTAGTACACAAATCAGCCAAGTCCTGCCGTCTCCTCCCTAGAGTCCCAACCTTAGAGACAATGATTTCTTTCACTGAGTTTTAGCTCTGCTACCAATCTATATCTACATAATATGCTTATGATGCTACTTACGTTTTTCAAAGGTAGCTTGTGTATTGTCTCACATCTATGGAAATGTGGACTTGACTTTCTTACTGCCTGGCTTCTACCGCCCATCTCTTTGAGTAGATGTTGGTTTTGTTGCTGTCTTTAATAGTGGAGGTTTTGTTCAAAGGTCTACAGACTGGCAGATTGTTCCTGTTTCAAGCTGCCTGGAACAATGTGTATAGAAGGGCTAAGCCTGTGGCTGGAGGCTTCCCTATGGGGGAATCAGGCAGGTGTCTTGACATTTTATTGGGAAGCTCACAAATGTCAATATTCTTATGTCTTTTGAGTTGATCAATTTCCCAAAGAGGAGTCCTATGTTTAATCTACTTGCCAGCTTTATCAGAGCCTGATCTTTCCAACTCCAGAATTCCTCAGGCTTAGCCTTCTTACGCTTAACCGTCTGGCTCCTGGGTGAAAATGGGTATTCACCTTGCTGTGTGGAGAGGCTGAAAAGTCCAGAGATCAGTGGCTTCTTCTATGTCCCACGAATCCGGTTTTCAGCTCCTCCCATCCCGCCCTTCCAGGCATCCAGTCTTTAGTTTTTGCTTCCTCTGGCTTCTGCCACGAGATTTACCTTTTTACTTGGCTCCCCAACACCTCCAAGCCCAATCCTTTTCTGGTCTTTGGTCACTGTGGGTCTGCTTTCCACATCCCCAAGTGTTGTTGAAAGACTTTTTATCAGTTGTCCCCTTCTTTTCTTTTTGCCCTTGTAGGTTTATGCATCTTTATAAAGAAGACTCTTTCTCTTGTTACTGGATAATCATGAGGGAGCAGACGAGACTGCATCTTCAATTATCCCTTTCAACATGGAGTTGTAAGTTAACTTAAAAGGGTAATTTATGGTTGCAGGCACCCTGCAATGAAAAAGGCATTTCAGGTCAAGGAAAGAGCAAGTCCAAAAACAGATTTCTGGAAGAGTGTCCGGGCCACAGTGTGAACCAGACACAGGTAGTTCGATGGCAAGGAAAAGAATAGGATGGATAGGGCCATAGGAATTGACTACCTCAGATCAGGGGCTATGGCTTCAGGACCATAAACACATTCTTCACTAGAATTTTCTCTTCCTTCTTAGTCTCTCCTTTATCTAATACCTAACAGAAAATTAATTGAGAGTGTCAGAGCCTTTCTTACTGTGTTCTCCAAGGTAGCTCAGTTCAAACAAAATACGATGTGAGCCATATATGTTATCTAAAAATTTCTAGCAGTTACATTTTTAAAAATAAAAAGAAGCAAATCCATAGTATGTTTCATTTAACTCAGTGTATCCAATATTTTATCCTGTCATAACAATTCAAAATTAATTAAAAGATGGAGACATCTTACACTCCTTTTTTGGTACACACCTTTCTTCACATTACAGTGTAGCTGTTAAATTTTCAGCACACCTTATTTCAGACCAGCTACCTTCAAGTGCCCAGCAAGCAGCCTTTGGCCAGAGGCTGTCACGGTGCGGAGCGCGCTCCGCTGGGTTTGCTCCGGGAACAGACTGTTAAGCAGCAGCGCGGCCAGCCTTCCACCTCCTGTACGCCCTGCTGGGCCCACCCCAGCTGGTCCTGGACGGGCCTCCTGGACGCCTGCTCTGATTCCGTCTTCAGGGACGCTGCCTCGGCTCTCCTGTCAGAGGCTGATAGGCCGCGGGGAACCTCAGTCTCCCGGTTCCGGCTCCGCAGGCCTCCTCTCCTTACGGTGAAACATGACCTCCGCAGCCCGGCTTGCGGGCGCACCTCGGAGCAGCCCCTGTTTGCCGCTCTCATGAATTGCTCTTTCTTTTCCAGGGCGCACAGAAACCCGGCCCCGACTCCTTTTACTTCCACTGCAGCATGAGGACGGCCGGCGGAGGGAGCTACACAAGGCTCCCTTGTTCCCCGCTTGGAGCTCTACAATGTACCTGCTTTCGATAAAAGTCTTTACCCTGAAAAGCCACTTTTTTTTTTTTTGGGTCCCTTTTCTTCCTTTCCCATTTTTACAAAGCCAACAATCAAACCTTCACTTTCAACGTTTAACCTTATAAAATATGAGCAGGTTTCGACTTTGGCAATGGATTTGAGAGTTTCCCAGCTCCCTGCCTGGGGTTTGGCTTTCCGAGAGGAAGGCTAAGAACTGGGCATGAGTTCTGAGGCTCTAGAAACGCCTTTATATTATGCCCCGTGATTATTTGGTGACTCTGTGCCATCCTCTTTTTTCTTATTAAAAATCTTGCCCACACTGCAGGGGGTGATGGCCTTTAAAGAAATAGGTCTGAAAAAACTACTGGGCAGCCAGGTAGTACAAAGAGAACCCGAGGCGGAGGGATGTAAATGCCCTCTCCAGGACGGCTCCGGCCAGTGCTGCGCCTTGGAAAAGGGAGCGCACGCCCTCGGCTCACCCGCCCCTCGGCTCACCCGCCCCACCTCAGCTAACCCGCTCCCAGGGGGCTGTGTGCAATGTGGCCCTGCAGGTCAGCGGTAACTTTGCCCTCTTATTTTAAAATAAGAAACCTTGCATTTACAGCACAGCAGGACAGTTGAAATCTTATCAAACGATTTTTCTTAGGTGCGCCTTTAAAAAAAAAACCCGCTGAAAACAAAGCAGCTCTGTGGAGGATACAGACAAGATGGCTTTTCAGAGGCTTATTACAGAGTCCTTGGACATGGGATACTTTTAATGTAGGCGACTGCAACTTGTACTTTTGGGGGAGAGCCTTGGTGTTATTGAAACCAGTTTTCCTCTGAAGGGAATGATGTTTGTTCCTTCTTTTCTTCTCTCTCTCCCTGTTTGATTCACTCCAGACTCAGCTCTCCCCAGGAGTGTGCCGTCGAGGTAGAGAAACTGCCCTGTAATTGGGACCAGCGCTAGTGCAGGAGGCCCAGGCAACACCTGCCTTCACAGCACCCCCAGCTCCCAGGGCGAATGTTTCATTTCTGCTCTTTAATAATTGTTCCCTCCTGAATCTCTAGACCATGGGTTGGCGAACTAAGGCCTAAAGGACAAGTTTGGTCATTGGCCTGTTGATTTGTTTTTAATTTTTTTTTCTCTAAAGAATTATGGTAAAATATATATAACGTGAAATCTACTATGATACCCATTTCTAAGCATACAATTCAATAGTGTATATTCACATTGTTTGCAGTCTCCACAGCTCTTTTTATCTCGCAAAACTCAAACTCTGTACCCATTAACCAACAACTCTCCATGCCTCCCTTCCCCCAGTTCCTGGTAACCACCATTCTGTTTTTTGGTTTCTATGAATTTCACTTCCTTAGGCATTTCGAAGAAGTGAAATAGTACAGTATTTGTCTTTCTATGACTGCTTATTTCACTTAGCATAATGTCCTCACAGGTTTAACCATATTGTAGCATGTGTCAGAATTCCCTTTCTTTTTAAGGCTGAATAATATTCCATTGAATATGTATACCACATTTTGTTTATCCCTTCATTCATCGGTGGCATTTGGATTGCTTCCACTTTCTTATTGTGAATAGTGCTACTTTGAACATGGGTGTACAAATATCTCTTTAAAAGACAGCTTTCAGTTATTTTGGGTTATCAACCCAGAAGTGGGATTGCTGGATTATATGTTAATTCTATGCTTAATATTCTGAGGAACCTCTATACTGTTTTCTACAGTGGCTGTACAATTTTACAACCCCACCCTATTACAAAGTGTTCCAGTTTCTCCATATCTTTGCCAACACTTTTCTTCTGTATTTCTGATGGTAGCCATCCTAATCTGTTTGTGAGGTGGTATCTCTGTGGTTTGGATTTAAATTTTCCTAAGAATGAGTGACGTTGGGTTTTTCATGTGCTTATCAACCATTTGTAGATCTTTTTTGTAGAAACATGTAGTCAAATCCTTTGTTTATTTTTAATTGGATTGTGCCAGTGGCCTTTTTGTGGAAATGAAGTTTTATTGCTCTTGATATATTCACACATAGCAGTTGATCCACCTGTTTTATTTCTTTTCTTCAACTTCCTCTTACTGAATCCCTCTGTCTTCTCATCTGATTTTCCAATTTTGGGGAATAGAGATGAGGTTAGGGGAAGGCACTAAGAAGCAAAATACAACATTTGGAGGGAAGAGGAAACACTTTTCCCCAAATGTAATCCCCACTTACTTTATTTTAAAAATCATTAGTTTATTTCCTCTGTCAAGGAATTGCATGTTCCCTTGGGCTGTATACCTGGGGTTTGTTCTCTGTCTCATGTCCAGTTATATACAGCTGGTAGGCACTTTTGCATCAATATGTGGTGGGATGGTGATGATGACAATGGTTGCACAGAAGATAATCAGCAAATGTCCCCAAATTACATATACATCATCATCTTGCAAAGAACAGAGGGCATCACCGAACAGGAACAATGGGCAGTGATGGTCTCTTTTCTGTGGAGCTTCCCACAATGCTCTGAAGATCCACATAGAAGCACACTGGCTGTGCCTGTTCTGAGAGCTTACATTTCTCCAGTGCTTACAACTTGCCAGGCTGTGCTGAGTGCTGTGCCTGCACTGTCCCACTGTTCATCTACACAACAGCCCTAAGAGACAGAGTTATTAGGACTCTCTTTTTCCAGAGGAGAAACCCCCCTTAGCTCACCCAAAGTCATGCAGTTAGTATCTGTGGGCCTCAGGAGTTGATCTCGAGAAGGCTGACCCTGGTGCCCCACGCCTCCCTCTATGCTGTACTGTTCCTAACCTTACCAGTCATCTAGGGGGTGTGGCACCAACCTACAGAGTAACAATAAGTAAAGTGAATACCAATGTGTGTGCAAGAAAAGTGTGCCACCTGTATCACGAGCAATGGACCATTGGGGTCTTTTTTTTTTTTGACAGAGACAGAGGAAGTCAGAGAGGGACAGATAAGGACAGACAGACAGGAAGGAGAGAGATGAGAAACATAAATTCTTCATTGTGGCTCCTTTGTTGTTCATTAATTGCTTTCTCACATGTGCCTTGACTAGGGGGCTACAGCAGAGCGAGTGACCCCTTGCTCAAACCAGCAACATTGGGCTTCAAGCCACCGACCTTTGGGTTTACATCAGAGACCTTTGGGCTCAAGCCAGCGACCATGGGATCACATCTATGATCCCACACTCAAGCCAGCAACCCCATGCTCAAGCTGGTGAGCCTGTGCTCAAGCCGAATGAGCTCGTGCTTAAGCCGGATACCTCTGGTTTCGAACCTGGGTCCTCTGTGTCCCAGTCAGACACTCCACTGCACCACCACCTGGTCAGGCATGCGATCTTTTTTATATTCATCTCAGTGTCTCCAGGATTGCCATGGGTATATTTAATTTAGTAGAACACACCATTTTCACAAATATGTCATCATATGTTCTCTCTATAAAGAAGACATAAAAAAATGTTTGGATTTAGCACTACCTATAAGGTTCTGCAAAATCAGTTTCCTTTTTTCTTTGGTCTTATTTTTAGACTTAACATTATGTCTCCCAGGTTATGTCTTTGGCACTGCTTTGCTTTTGTTAATGCTGTTACACTGCCATGATATAAATCCCTTCTTTTCCACCCCATCTAGAAGACACTTGTTCAACCTTATGGCAGTTTAGATATCACCTTCTTGAGGGACACTCTCCATGACCTTTCCAGAGGGTTCTGTTCTCCATGTTCTGCAAGGACACAATATATCTTGCCTCCTGTACCGTGTGTCTTCTGGTCTCTAAACCAACACTTGGCTCTCTGAAGATTTTGAGTAAAAGTTTATTTAATTAATGAACAAATAAATAAATGGTTGGATATTCTTAAGGAAACTGTCTCCGCCTTTCAAATTCCCCAGAACCACTTTTCCCAAATGAGAAAGTTTTCCAAAACTGTTTCCCAACCCCTCCTCATGGCTACCTTCTCCTATCTTCATTTTTTTATTCATTAAAAAGATTGCACAATGGAAAATGACTGACCCTAAACTTCTGACTCTTTTTATTATACCCAATTGAGTGCAAATATTCCATTCCATTACTTTGTTATTTTTTTCAATATTCAACATACATATTACTCATAAAAATGTGACTTCCTGCTTTATTTCCAGTGTAACACATGAAGGTTCCATAAAATCTACCGAGAAAATGAACTGTGGTGCAGACAGGAGATTTTATCTGTTCGTGTGGCTCCCCTCTGCCGACTCCTATCATGTAATTCTACTTAGCACTTCTGGGCCCATTTCCTTCAAAGTACTTTCCAAGCATTACCTAAGTGATGTAGTATATGTAAGCAGATGAGACGCCAGGAACCCGAGCTGTAAACGTAGAACCGTTAAATGCAGTTCTGAGGAAATTAGATTTTAGAGTTGGAAAAGAAATGTGGTCCTGACACTAACACCCTGTCTCAATTCAAATGACCAAACCTCCACCTCCACTCTGCCATCTCCTTTATGAGGACAAGGGGGATATTATATTAAATGGAAGGGTGACTGAGAAGTGGTGTTCCAAAGATTATGAAAAGATATAATCCCCACTGGGCAACCACATTAAAGAACATTTCTTTTTTCAGGATTGTCGGAAAAAGAACTGCCTTCACATCGTAATCAAGACATAGTATACTACACCTGGAACAGCCAGTAGGGTTCAAGAACAACCACTATTTTATTTTTTTAAGGTTTTTTATTTATTGATTTAGAGAGAGGATAAAGAGAGAGAAAGGTGGGGGGAGGAGAGGGAAGCATTGACTCATAGTAGTTGCTTCTCATATGTGCCTTGGCCAGGCAAGCCTGGGGTTTTGAACCAATGACCTCAGCATTCCAGACCATCACTTTATCTGTTGTGCCACCACAGGTCAGGCAGGGACAACCACTACTTTAAATTATAACAATAGCAGTCACTATTAAGTGCCTACTATGTGCTAGGTGTTTTACACATAATATCTTTAGTCCTTTTCACAAAATTTAGAAGAAGGTAATATTATACAGAATTAAAGAGTTTTGCTTGGTCCTGTTCTCTGTGACTCCTCTTAACATCAGTCTAGGAGGATTTTCTCACTTAAGAAAGACACCTTTTAGGCCTGACCTGTGGTGGCACAGTGGCTAAAGCATTGACCTGGAACGCTAAGGTCGCTGGTTCAAAACCCTGGGCTTGCCTGGTCAAGGCACATATGGGAGTTGATGCTTCCTTTTCCCCGCCTCCCCCCCCCCCCCCCCGTCTCTCTCTCTCTCCTCTCTAAAATGAATAAATAAAATCTAAAAAAAAAAAAAAGACACCTTTTAGAAAATGCCACCAGAAGCTAAGTATGGAATTTTGCTCACAGAATGAAGTATTACAGAGTTTTCCGATCTCATGAAAAAGTCTGGAAGGTTCTTGTTAGCACAGTCACGACCACTGTGGAGTGGGATTAGTGAGTGTTGAAAGAAGGGTTGCTTTCAGTTAAAATTCTGTATAGACTTCTGTATCACGTGCAATTCTTTAACAATATGCATGCGATTGATTTAGGAATTTCTTGTATTATAATGGGCAAAATATATAAAGATCTTTATAATCCAGGTCCTATTTTCATGTTCTCCCTCCCAGCCTGGTGCCATCTGCACTGAGCAGTCCTTCGATTCCAGCTGTGGGCGGAAGTGTGCTGTCTGGTTCTTCACCATATCTACAGCATCTAGCAACTGCCCAGGGCCTAGTGACTCCTCACTCATTCATTAAACAGGTGCTCTACAGGAATCTTAACATTTCTTTTCTCCTTTCAATTATCCTATAAAAAGTGAAAAATTCTAATTATCTTGAGACCAACATGGTATTTTGGTGCATGTGTTTGTATTTGTGTTTTGCTGCATGTGTTTGTGTTAGTGTTTAAGACTGTGCTTGTGTCCAGGCTAATAAGAAGAGAAAACTAGGAACTAAATGTGTAATGAGCTCTGGCAGGTTGGCTCAGCAGTAGAGCGTCAGCCTGGTGTGTGGAAATCCTGAGTTCGATTCCTGGTCAGGGCACACAGGAGAAGCAACCATCTGCTTCTCCACCTTCCCCCTTCTCTCTCTCTCTCTCTCTCTCTCTCTCTTCTCCTCCTGCATCCATGGCTCAAATGGTTTGAGGAAGTTGGCCTTGGATGCTGAGAATGGCTCCATGGCCTCACCCTAGATGCTAAGATAGCTTGGTTGCCGAGCAACAGAGCAGCTGCCTCAGATGGGCAGAGCATCCATCCCCTAGTAGGGGCTTGCCAGGTGGATTCAGTTGGAGTGCATGTGGGAGCCTACTGCCTCCCTGCCTCTCACTTAATTAAAAATAAATAAATAAATATGTAATAATCTGTATGCATGTGCTGAGCTAAGGCCAATGACACTGGATCAGGCTGTGGAATGATGAGGACGCAGGCGTGACCAGGCCCGTGGGGCTCAAAAGCACCCACCTGTCGCCATCAGGACCACATGAGGTAAACCAGTCATTTCGCTCACCCAAAGAACCTCACCTGTCACATTAATGCATTCATTCGACTTTCACGGGGTTTTGCATTTTATTTTTAACTTTTAGCTTCATAGTTATATAAAAGCCATAAGCTACATTTAAACTTGTTTGTACCTATATTTAACGTTATAATAAAAAATAATTTGTCAAACACTGAGAGTCTGTCAAAACGTTTTTAAAAAAGGAATTACATTGGAGAAATATCATTTCAGATTGTTATTAAAAATACTAAGCCAGACAAACCAAAGACAGAGCCCTATGACACGTACCTTGAATTATTAACCACAGTTTGGGTATGTTGGTTCAGTTGGGTAAGAAATGCACATAATAGCACGGTTGCCCACACCGGGCAGTGCCCTCATCCACAGGATGTAATCACTGACTTCATCGCCTCTTGATCAAAATCAATACACATTGTGTTGGGCCGCCTTCTCACCTATCAGATATTTAAATTTAATATGTAAAGAATGGTATTATCAGTATTGTCAGGCTGTTGATTTATTCATCTTTTGTTGATTTATTTATTTAGTTTTCTTTGTTCATCCAGCCAGTCATTTAATTAATATTTACCATGTAATATATTATACATTATGCCAGGCAGTGAGTTCTTACTGCTGCAAGTTTAGTTGATAAGAGTACATACTGCAGTTGTGGCAGTATGAATCTACAGTTTAAAATGTTCCTACCCTTTACTGAACCATTAATTCATCTTTTAGGAATGTATCCCATCTGAATAATCAGGCGAGTGTGCGGAAGCCCAGCTCGCCCGCCGCAGCGTGAGGGACCTAGTGGAGAGAGGCCTCGTCTCCCGCTACGCCACATCTCCATGTTTCCCCGAAGAAACGTGAGCTTCAAGCAATGGATTTTATTTTGAGCTGTGAAGTCTTGGGGTGGTTTGTTACACTGTGCAAGCTAATCGATAAGGCATTATTTATAATCGCCAAAAAGCAATCCAGTTATGTGTCCAACAGGAGACTGGTTGAATAAAATCTCATTCATTTATGCAATGAAAAATGAGACTACCATTAAGAATGATGAGCTTGATATATGCTTACTGACATGGGAAGCTATTCTTGAAATGCTGTTAAGTGAAAAAATAAGACGGTATGTAAAATATGATATCTTTTAATATCAAAAGCAAAAACCTAAACAAACTGAGAGTCTGTCTGGCAGATTATGTCCAGTGGTTATTTCTGGTGATTTAAAAAATGTTTTGGTATTAATTCTTTGTTTATCTCTATTGTCTCATTTGTCTACTTGGATTAAAAAAAATAATCCAAAGGGTTTTATTTTATGTAGAAGAAATACTGAATGCATTCTGATTTCTATGGATAATATTTTAATTGGTGACTTTTTAAAAAGACGTGGTTTGCATACATGCCCTTGTCCCCAGGCTGTGCTCGTCCTCCTCCTGGCCTTGCCTCTGCTTTGTGAACCGACCGTCCTTAGTGTCTCTGCTCTGGGTTCCTCTTCCCCGTCTCCCCTCTTCTGCGTTCCTCCCTGTGGTATTGGCCTCCATGAAACAGTCATTATTATTTGTTCTTTGCTCTCTCACGGCGCTTACCTGTCGCTGCTCGGGTTCCCATGCTGGGTTCGTGTTTGTGGATGAAACCTTAGAGCACTTGGCTACAGACATACTTTTGTCTTCTCAGTAAGTAATGAGATCAGAGCAGGGGTGGAACGAATGCTACCGTGCGCATGGATGCCACTGGGGTGGGAGGTGGAGATGGCAGGATAGTCGATGGGGGAAATGCTTTCATGCTCAGTGTCAACTCTCCCAAATGCCTGTTAGTATCTATATTATGGTTTTGACTAAGGAGCTAAATGAGTTTTATAGGGTGATTTTAAAAGTCTGATTAATTTCAGAGTAGGCTGACAGCCCCTTTTACTGATGGAATTATTGAGTACTAAAATTACTAAGTGATATGTCTGAAGGCAGAGGAAAGGCTAGTGTTAAACGTGGTCATCTGATTACCACTAGTATAGTTTATGTACTTTCAGACTCTCTGAAAGGAATACTGTGGCTACACTGCTGGATATTTCTACAAGTAAAACAATTTGCCATTAAAAAAATTAAAACCAATGAATGTAAAAGTAACAATTAATGGACTTCAATAAAGAAAATAATAGTAGGCCCTGGCCGGTTGGCTCAGCAGTAGAGCATCGGCCTGGCGTGCGGGGGACCGGGGTTCGATTCCCGGCCAGGGCACATAGGAGAAGCGCCCATTTGCTTCTCCACCCCTCCTCCTTCCTCTCTGTCTCTCTCTTCCTCTCCCGCAGCCAAGGCTCCATTGGAGCAAGGATGGCCCGGGCGCTGGGGGTGGCTCCTTGGTCTCTGCCCCAGGCGCTAACGTGGCTCTGGTCGCGGCAGAGCGACGTCCCGGAGGGGCAGAGCATCGCCCCCTGGTGGGCAGAGCGTCACCCCTGGTGGGCGTGCCGGGTGGATCCCGGTCGGGCGCATGCGGGAGTCTGTCTGACTGTTTCTCCCCGTTTCCAGCTTCAGAAAAATACAAAAAAAAAAAAAAGAAGAAGAAGAAAAGAATAGTAGTATTCATCACTACCTTTCTATATATCTTCCTCTCTGAATCCTGAATCCATCTTTCCTATGTAGATATCATGGAAACATGACATATATATATATATATATATATATATGGAAACATGAGATATATATGTGTGTGTGTATATACATACATACATACATACATACATATCCAGAGAGAGCCAGAGACAGGAAGGGAGAGAGATGAGAGGTATCAGTTTATAGTTGTGGCACCTTAGTTGTTCATTGATTGCTTCTCATACGTGCCTTGACGGGGGTTGGAGGAAGGCTCCAGCCGAGCCAGTGACCCCTTGCTCAAGCCAGAAGCCTTAGGCTCAAGCCAGCAACCTTGGGCTCAAGAAAGTGACCATGGAATCATGTCTATGATCTCATTCTCAAGCCGGCAACCTCAGTGTCTCAGGTCGATACTTTATCCACTGCACCATCACTGGTCAGTCTCATGGAAACATATTTTTAAGGAGTGAGTTTACACAGGTAAAGGCACTGTGTTTATGATGCATTTGGGGGCAGTTTCTGAGCCTTGGTATTAATCTTAAACCTATCAGGTTTTTCAAATAATCAAAATGCTAAGTGTTGCAGTATAATTATGTGGTTTTGTGAGCTTGAGGATAGTTTTTATTTTTAAATTGATTCAGCCCCATGTTTCCCCTAATGGTTACGCATGATTTGAGGCTTGGAGCTATGAAATGTTTTCAGTGGAAGGTAATCCTGCCCTGGTAGTCACTCACTGTGCCCGGGGAAAGGGAGTGTGTTCCATTGCAAGTGGTTGCACTGATGCTGAACTGTAGCCACTGTTGGCTGTGGGTGGGTGTGAGTCCATAATTACCATCGAACCACTCTCTTGTCATAACCACAGATTTATCTATTTAGGGTACTTTAATACCATGCAATAATATGGAAATGAATTCCTCAAGCTATATGAAATCAGACTAAAGCACATTTTTCTTAAATATGCTCTCAAATCTGTGTCTAACTATCTTTTGTTGGAAATCTATATCCTACTGAGCTATGCGTTCTTCTGGATTTTTTCTTTCCTTTTTTTTTGTGACAGACAGAGAGACAGAGAGAGGGACAGATAGGGACAGACAGGAAGGGAGATAGATGAGAAACATCAATTCTTTGTTGTGACTCCTTTGTTGTTCATTGATTTCTTTCTCATATTTGCCTCGACTAGGGGGCTACAGCAGAGCAGAGTGACCCCTTGCTCAAGCCAGCAACCTTGGACTCAAACCAGCAACCTTGGGCTTCAAGCCAGCAACCTTTGGCCTTAAGCCAGTGACCATGGGGTCATGTCTGTGATCCCACGCTCAAGCCAGTGACCCTGTGCTCAAGCTGGTGAGCCCATGCTCAAGCTAGATGAGTCCATGCTCAAGCCTGTGACCTCGGAGTTTCGAACCTGGGTCCTCTGCATCCTAGGCCAACACTGTGCCACTGCCTGGTCAGGCCTGGGTTTTTGTGTTTTAACTTATTCACCTTTAAATCCAAATATATTGAAGAAGTAGATAGCAGTGATACTAAAATAATGTGGTTTGAACTAAACACATTCTCTCTTTTAATCACATAGAAAGTGAGCTCTACCCCCACCCCATGAGTGAAGATTGGAGACTATATTACCACTATGGGGGTATGATGGGTGTCAGTACTTTATTAAACTCAAAGAAAGAATGGTGTGCCAAGTTACTAAATCAAATTAGTGCTCTCAAATGCTAGTTTCTTTGTCCTCAGGAAAATGTAATTGAAGTTTCATTGGAGACACAGACCAGCAGCTATATCTACATTACTGTGCAATGAGTGAAAACAGTCGAGGAAAGTGTTCATTACACTTATTTGGTTAAATTTGTTTGGAGAAAGCCAAAGAAGTCTTTATTCAGAGAATAAATAATTGTGGGCACAGTGGGTCCAATGCAGGTGTTGGAGCAAACAGATCTGGATGCAACTTGGACTTCTTAACCTTGGGTGGACTTATATCTACTCAGCTTTAGTTTCATTATCAGTGGAAATGTGGTAAATAATATTAGTGAGGAAATATGTGTAGAAAGCATAGCACTACCATTCATGGTATGTTGTAAATTCTCAATACATGTTACCATTGTTATGCACCACCCTCCCTTTATAGATGAGGAGATTAGACTGAGGCCTATGTTATCCCAGTTCACACAGCTGTTAGCAGAGTTGTAGGAACAGAGCAGTTTCCAGACTCTTAGTCCGTGTTTCTTCTGTTACACAATGACACCTGGGACGTGGAGAACACTCAGAAGCCTGCCTTCTTCTGGCATCTTTGTCCAGGCTGTGCCCTTCTGTGTAACAGCAAACGAATGGCCACATTTCCTTTGTACCTGAGGAAATGGCATTTTCCTGGTGGAGCTGGAGGTTGCTCTTCTATCTCTGTGAATTCAGTCCGAGATGAGCTAAGTGGGGAAATTGGATGGAGGAGAATGAAGGATAGACTGCCAAAGGGCAGCAATACCAGAGAAAGGCTCTTTATCCCAAGCCATGGTCATTGAAAACCCAGTGTGAAATTGGTCTCTTATCTTCAAAGCACTTCAGTCAAAGCAGAATTGAGTCATTTTTCTCCTCCGCCATGTCTTTGCATTGGGATGAGACCAGGTAGGGAAAGTTCTGAAACACTGACCTTAGCAGTCAATGGGGAGAACTTATGTCTAGAGTCAGGGATCTCAGGTGAGCCTCATGAATGGTTTAACCTGGGGGGACAATAAAGACATTGAAGAGAAGGAGATTTTTTCCAAGTTTGCTTCATTTGCAAAATTATGGCAAAATACATAAATCAAAAACAAAATGGCCCTCTGTTGGTGCAAACATCTGTGGAGTTCTTTAATAAGAGATCCTTGCACCTGTCCAAGGATCCAGAGTCCCCTGGGAGGCGGCAAGAATGCAGGTGGTTGGGGTTGAGTTTCTTGTTGATGCCAAAAGAAGAAATCACTGTAGGACCCTGTGCCTCCTAAATCATGTTGGAATTCTGAGAGCTGACCTGCAGCTGGTAATACCATGTCTTCCTGTTAGAAACGAACCAAAACGCCCTCCTTCAAACTCCATCCTCCCAGCACATTTTGATTTGTGCAGCATTCCATAGATTCCTTGCCTGGCCCTCCTAACACTCCATGCAGGTGTGGAATAGTAACATCCTCCTCCAGGTGAGGGCCTTGCCTCGCAGAGAGGTTAGTGATATATGCAGATGACAAAGCTAGTTTGTGGCAAGGCCATGACTTGACTTTAGGTCCTTCCGATTTCATGCCTAGTTGCTTTTCCCTGTGTTCTGCTCTGCTTTACTGTGTGTTTCTGTAAAGGTGGATTACCTCAGGCACAGTTGGTCAAAGGGAAATGATACTGGGACAATGAGGAGACGGTGTTGGTTCACACACAATTATCCTTTGCAAAGGGTTCTGGAATAACAAGAGTAGCATTACAACCTTCATGGGAGTGAGAACAGCCCTCCGCTTGCTGTTGCACTGGTAGCAGAAGCCCGGTCAGCTGTATTTTCAAAATATTCAAAATCGAAACTGAGCCCTGGCCTTCCACCTCATGCTTGCATGACCTCCCCCCGTGGCAGGTCTGTACTCGTGCTAGATCCGTCTTCTCCGGTTCACAAATCCACTTGTCAGTGCATTGTTTCATCTCCTCTCGGCCAGTCCTGTTTGCCAGCATTTCCACTCTGTTATTTTTATGCATTTTTGATATCTTAGGCAATAACCTCTAGCCCTGCTGAGCTGCCTACTGGGAAGTCCAGCTTTCTATGATCATTGCTATTGTTGGCACACTCTTTACAAAATTGCATAGGTTTTGAATGTTTTGCATCTAACCTTATGTTTCACATTAGTCTTGTTACTTGACCTCTTTGCTCCAGATAAAGAACATTCACTATATTAAACATTTTATATTCATTATCATAGGAATTCATGACAACAACAGGTAATATAAGGTGAATGTTATTACCGTATTTCCCCATATATAAGAACGCAATTTTTTTGGAAAAATGTAGGGTCTAAAAACTGGGTATGTCTTATACAGTGGTTGTAGATTTTTTACTTGCATTTTCTGCTTTTTTTTTACAGTGATGAGGAATTGCATGAATTTTATGAAAAAAACTTGAATTCAATAACTTTATGTAATACATTTCGGGCCCCAAAATTAAGGTGTGTCTTATACATGGGAGCATCTTATACATGGGGAAATGTAGTATTATTCCTATTTTACATAGGAGAAAACTAAGACTCTGAAAAGTTAAATAACATTTCCAAGTGACAAGATTCAAGTTAAACCCAAGGTCTCCTTGATTGTAGCCAAATGTGTGGCTAGTGGCTACCACCCTGGATAGCACAGCCTCAGACCATTGTGCTCTGCACCCTCTTGTCAGTTCTCTGAGCATAATGGCATTCTGGACTTGCAATTCATGACATTTTAAAATGAGGCCAAGTTACCTGCCATTTAGCAATGCAGAATCAATGCTAGAGTCATAGAGTGGTGGTTTTTTATAAGGAACCTCTTATTTTGTTCACATTTTTATGAAGTGTAGTGTTAAGCTTTTAAAAAGTATTTGACCTCTGTTTGTTTCTTCCAAGTCTACATAGATGTGGTTATAGACTAGGAGATATTATAATAGCAAAGTTTAACTATATGAAAGGCACTTCTATGAGAGAGGACTAAATTCTCTATGACCAAAGGGGAAGAACTGGAAACAATGGAGAAGACCACAGGTGAGTGATAGATGAAGTCAGCTCTATGGAAAGAGAGAGGAAGCCGGCTCAGAATGTAGTAGACACCTGGCATTGGAGCTGTTTAGGCAGTCTGGTCAGCCACATGGAGAGTATGTTGTAAAGCCAGCACTGGAACATAATTGGCCGACATTCTTACATCCCCAAGGTCTGTGAGTTTGGAATGGCAAAGTGTGTGTTTAAACTTTGTATGATCACCATTTAAATCTAAACATAGACCTCAGCATGTAGATTTTGGCACCAGAGTGAAGATGTCTGTCTAGACTAGGTGTCCAGCATTCAGGTAAAAGCACCCTTGGGTAAATCTTGGATTTCTTCAAAAGAAGATAACATGCCTTCTTGGATTATTTAGGAAACATTCAATAAGGATTCTTTAACCTTTGAATTGATGTTGTGATGTCAAGACTATACTACCAAAATGAAATCTTCATTTCTAAAGATGTGTTGTTGGTTTGTTATCAGTCCTTGGAAGGAAAATATGATGGCAATCTGATTATTACTTCTTCCAAAAAAAAATGATAGAAGGTGATCTAAAAGATGATAAGAGATCCAAAGTCAAGAGGAGCCTTGTTATTTTAATGTTAAGTACAAATCAGACCACAGCAGTCATTTTATAATCTCAGGATGACTTGCTATATATTTTGGATAGGATAGGTTAGGTCAGTATTCCTTAAACTTTAATATGCATAAGAATTGTTATGACTGAGTTGTGTCACTCCCAAATCCATATGTTGAAGTTCTAAACCTCAATGCCTCAGAATGTGCCTGTATTTGGAAATAGTGCCTTTAAAGAATTAATTCACTTAAAATGAGGCCCTTAGAGCAGGCTCTACTTTAATCTGACTAGTGTTCTGATAAGAAGAGGTTAGGATAAACAAGGGACATCAGGGATGCATGCACATGAAGAAAAGGCCACGTGAAGACACACAAGAAGACAGCCACATGCAAACCAAGAAGAGAGGCCTCAGGCGAAATCAATTATGCCAACATCTTGATATTGGACTTCAAGACTTCAGACTGGGAGGGAATAACTTCCTGTGGTTTAAACTATTTACTCTGTTGTATTTTGCTAGGGTAGTGCAAGCAAACTAATACATGAATTATGTGGTGATCTTCTTAAATTGTACATTCTGATTCAGTAGGACTGGAGTAGAGTCTGCATCGACATTTCTAATAAGTGTCTAGGTCAGGGGTCCCCAAACTATGGCCCGCGGGCCGTATGCGGCCCCCTGAGGCCATTTATCCGGCCCCCACCACACTTCCGGAAGGGGCACCTCTTTCATTGATGGTCAGTGAGAGGAGCATAGTTCCCACTGAAATACTGGTCAGTTTGTTGATTTAAATTTACTTGTTCTTTATTTTAAATATTGTATTTGTTCCCGTTTTGTTTTTTTACTTTAAAATAAGATATGTGCAGTGTGCATAGGGATTTGTTCATAGTTTTTTTATAGTCCAGCCCTCCAGTGGTCTGAGGGACAGTGAACTGGCCCCCTGTGTAAAAAGTTTGGGGACCCTGGTCTAGGTGATGCTGATGCTGCTGGTCCAGGGATGACAATGAGTAACTAGGAGCTACATTATGCTGTAGCAATGATTTTACCCTGAGATCCTAGTGGCTTAACAAAATAAAGTTTACTTCTTGCTATATATCTAAAGTGGGTGAGCTTGGGTGAGGGCATTCACATACCCAATCAGGAACCTAAAATGGCAATGGCTCCATTACCTGGAATGTCATTTGTTACCATGTCAGGGAAAGAATGTGTTAAAAGGCTGCTGATCAACTATTCATTACCTTAGTTTGAAGTGATGCGTGTAACTTCTGCTAATCTCCCATTGGCCAGACTAATTATAGCAAATCTTGGTAATATAGTCTTCCTTGTACACAGAAATGAAAAGATACCTGCTTTGAGGGAAATCTAGTAATTTTTACACCTCATTCCGATCTTACCCTTTTAGACACATCACTGTTATACAACAATAGTGCTGAGTGAAAAGAGGAACATACTTGATTTTCCATTTGAGAAAGGAAATGGTAGTATTTTATCCTTAAACTCATGAGCTATAATGTAAAACCAACATTTGGGGTCATGAACAAAATCTACACTCTCAAGATATTACTACAAGGCTTTCTCTGTCTTGTGATGGTTTTCTTCAGATACCATTCAAAATGCAAATTACTGGAGGAAATATTTAAGAGTTTAACTATCATTTTTTTCTAAGAGTGAAGTATAGGGTGCTTTTATGACATTAATGAAGGGAATAATTTGATTTTTTCTTAGAACTCTTCATGCTTAAATTATTGTGGATCCCAAAGAATATTTAGGGTTTTAAAAATTAAATTAATTGGGGTGATATTGGTTAATAGGAACTACTGTTATTACTATTATTCTTTGTCCATGTGTTTTTCTATGATTTTAGAAACATAAACTTATCTCCAGATATCCATTTCCTTAGAGGTTTAGAATATATTCCTAGAAGCTGTCTTTCAGAGAATCAGGCTGATTACAAGTCTTTGAGGAATTATAAAGTCTAGTTTACTTAAAAGGAAGAGGAGTTTTTAAGTAAGACCAGGGTTTGTGTCTTGCTTTTGACATGTGTATGCACAAAGAGAAGCTTAGAGACCAGAGTAGAGAAAAGTCAGGATCATGGAGAGATAGGCACAAGGTTCAGATAGCACCTTTTAAGGGCTGTGCTCTAAAAGGAGCAATAGTCCTAGTCTAGGCCAGGGAACAAGACTAAACAAGTTTAAAAGAATAAAAGTATATGCAGGATGCTCTCTGACCACCCAGCATTAAATTAGGAATCAATAACATTAAGCTATCTAGAGAATATCCAAATATTTTCAAAGCTAAAAATACAATAGTATATAATCTATGAAATTAAAAAAGTAATCACATGAAAACTAAATAGCATGTTATTAAATAACAAATGGGTTAACAATAAGATCAAAGAAGAAATAAAAAATTCCTAGAAATGAACGATAATGAGCATACATCAATTCAAAATTTATGGGACACAGCAAAAGCAATCCTGAGAGGGAAGTTCATAGCATTACAGGCATACCTTAAGAAGACAGAAAAAGCTCAAATAAAAACTTGACCCTGCATCTAAAATAACTAGAAAAAGAACAGCAAGTAAAGCCCAGAGGTAGTAGAAAGAAGGAAATAATAAAGATCAGAGCAGAAATAAATGACATAGAAGCTAAAGAAACAATACAGAGGATCAATGAAACCAGGAGCTGGTTCTCTGAAAAGGTAAACAAGATCGATAAAACTTTAACCAGACTCACCAAGAAAAAAAGAGAGAGGACTCAAATAAATAAAATTAGAAATGAGACTGGAGAAATAACAACTGACACAACAGAAATAAAAAATATTGTAAGAAAATACTATAAAGAACTGTATGCCAAAAACTAGACAACCTAGATGAAATGGACAAATTCCTTGAAACATATAATCTTCCAAAGATTAATCTGGAAGAATCAGAAAACCTAAACAGACTGATTACAACAAATGAGATTGAAACAATTATCAAAAAACTCCCAAAAAAGAAAAGTCCTGGGCCTGATGGCTTCACAAGTTAATTCTACCAAATATTCAAAAAACTAACTCCTATCCTTCTCAAGCTATTTCAAAAAATTCAAGAGGAAGGAAGACTTCCAAGCTCCTTTTATGAGGCGAGCATAATTCTGATTCAAAAACCAGGCAAAGACAACACAAAGAAAGAAAATTATAGGCCTTTATCCCTGATGAATTTAGATGCTAAAATCCTCAACAAAATATTAGCAAACTGGATTCAGCAACATATGAAAAAATCATACATCATGATCAAGTGGGATTTATTCTTGGGAGGCAAGGCTGGTACAATATTTGCAAATCAATCAATGTGACTCATCACATAAACAAAAGGAAGAAGAAAAACCACATGATAATTTCAATAGATGCAGAAAAAGCATTTGATAAATACAGCACCCATTCATGGTCAAAACTCTCAGCAAAGTGGGAATACAAGGAACATACCTCAACATGATAAAGTCCATCTATGACAAACCCATGGCCAACATCATACTCAATGGGCAAAATTAAAAGCAATCCTCTTAAGATTGGGAACAAGGCAAGGGTGCCCTCTTTTACCACTTTTATTTAACATAGATCTGCAGTCCTAGCCACAGTAATCATACAAGAAGAAGAAATAAAAGGTATCCAAATTGGAAAAGAAGAAATAAAACTATTATTATTTGCTTTTGACATGATACTGTACATAGAAAACTTTAAAGTCTCAGTCAAAAAACTACTAGATCTAAAAATGAATTTGGCAAGGTGGCAGGATATAAAATTAATATTCAGAAATCAATGGCATTTTTATACACCAACAATAAACTGTCTAAAAGAGAAATTAAGGAAATAATCCTCTTCCCTATTACAACAAAAAAATAAGTATGTAGGAGTAAATTTAACCAAGGAGGTAAAGGACTTGTACTTGGAAAATTATAAAACATTAATAAAAGAAATCAAGAAAGATACAAACAAGTGGAAGCATATACTGTGCTCATGGATAGGAAGAATGAACATCATTAAAATGTCTATATTACCCAAAGCAATTTATAAATTCAATGCAATACCGATTAAAATACCAATGACTTACTTCAAAGATATAAAACACATGTTCCAAAAATGTATATGAAACCGAAAGAGAACATGAATAGCCTCAGCAATCTTGAAAAGGAAGAATAAAGTGGGAGGTATCACACTTCCAAATGTCAAGTTATACTGCAAGGCCATTGTACTCAAAACAGCTTGGTACTGTCATAAGATCAGGCATATAGATCAATGGAACATAACAGAGAACCCAGAAATAAACCCACACCGTTATGGATAACTGATATTTGACAAAGGAGGTAAGGGCATACAATGGAGTAAAGAGAGCCTCTTCAACAAATGGTGTTAAGAAAATTGGACAGCTATCTGCAAAAAAAAATGAAACTAGACCACCAACTTACACCATTCACAAAAATAAACTCAAAATGGATAAAAGACTTAAATGTAAGCCGTGAAACCATAAGCGTCTTAGAAGAAAACATAGATAGTAAGCTCTCCGACATCTCTCGCAGCAATATATTTATTTGCCTATTTATCTCCATGGGCAAGTGAAATAAAAGACAGGATAAACAAATGGGACTATATCAAACTAAAAAGCTTTTGTGTAGCTAAAGACCATAAGAACAGAATAGGCCCTGGCCGGTTGGCTCAGTGGTAGAGCGTCGGCCTGGCATGCAGGAGTCCCAGGTTTGATTCCCGGCCAGGGCACACAGGAGAAGTGCCCATCTGCATCTCCACCCCTCCCCCTCCCCTTTCTCTCTGTCTCTCTCTTCCCCTCCCGCAGCCAAGGCTCCACTGGAGCAAAGTTTGCCCGGGTGCTGAGGATGGCTCTGTGGCCTCTGCCTCATGCACTAGAATGGCTCTGATTGTGGCAGAGCAACGCCCCAGATGGGCAGAGCATCACCCCCTGGTGGGCATGCTGGGTGGATCCTGGTCTGGTGCATGCGGAAGTCTGTCTGACTGCCTCCCCGTTTCCAGCTTTGGAAAAATACAAAAAAAAAAAAAAAAAAAAAAGAACAGAATAAAAAGACAAACTACACAATGGGAGAATATATTTGACAATATGTCTGGTAAGGGGTTAATAACCAAAATTTATAAAGAACTTATAAAACTCTACACCAGGAAGACAATCTAATCAAAAAATGGGTGAAAGAAATGAATAGACACTTCTCCAAAGAGGACAGACAGATGGTCAATAGGCATATGAAAAAATGCTCAACCTCACTTATCATTAGAGAAATGCAAATTAAAACCACAATGAGATATCACCTCACACCAGTCAGAATGGCGCTCATCAACAAAACAACACAGAATAAGTGCTGGTAAGGATGTGGAGAAAAGGGAACCCTCCTACACTGCTAGTGGGAATGCAGACTGGTGCAGCCACTGTGGAAAACAGTATGGAGATTCCTCAAGAAACTAAAACTCGAACTCTCTTTTGACCCAGCTATCCCACTTTTAGGAATATACCCCAAGAACACCATAGCACTGTTTCAAAAGGAGAAATGCACCCCCATGTTTATGGCAGCATTGTTCACAATAGCGAAGATCTGGAAACAGCCCAAGTGTCCGTCAGTGAACGAGTGGATTAAAAAGCTTTGGTACTTATATACTGTGGAATACTACTCAGCCATAAGAAATGATGACATTGGATCATTTACAACAACATGGATGGACCTTGATAACATTATACTGAATGAAATAAGTAAATCAGAAAAAACTAAGAACTATATGATTCCATACATAAGTGGGACATTAAAATGAGACTCAGAGACATGGACAAGAGTGTGGGAGTTATGGGTGGGGAGAGGGAAGGGGTTGGGAGAGGGGAGGGGCACAAAGAAAACCAGTTAGAAAGCAATGGAAGACAACTGGACTTTGGGTGATGGGAATGCAGCATAATCAAATGTCAAAATAACCTAGAGATGTTTTCTCTGAACATATGTACCCTGATTTATCAATGTCACTCCATTAAAATTCATTATAAAAATGAAATGAAAAAAGAAATCTGATGAGCTCACTGGAATGAGCAAAAAAGTCTAATTTAACCCTCTTTGAAGAGAACCGAGGCTAGAGGTTCAGCTCACTAGAGTAGCAAAGGGCTCACTTAAAAGGTCTGGCCAACATTTACTCTTGACTTTCAAATGCTGTTATTGCTCAGGATCAGTGGAAAGAAGTTATCACAAAACATATTTTTGTTTTCACACTCCTCATAAAAATTTTTTTTAGGTAAATCCAAAATGTAGAAGTTATTCATGGGTTATTTTTTTCTTTTCCTTTTAGAGTAATTGCGGGGGTGGGGGTTGGATGATGGATGCAATTACTAAGGACATTTTTAAAAAACTAAGGACATTTTAACTCTCAAGCAACTTTCAGAAGGAGTCAAAGTTTTTGCATCTTTCCATCTTCCTGTGGAATTGTTCCTGTTATACCATGAAGACAAACAAGAAACACCTCAGAATACAAAACACACAATTAACAACGGCTTCTCCTTCTGTACTGGAAAATATCTTGTTTTAACTTTTGACTCACTTGAAAATAAAAGTACGTATTTCGAAAAAAAAAAGTAATCATAGATACATTAGAAAATATTTTAAAATAAGTAACAATAATAAAAGGCAGTATATCAAAGTTTGTTGGAATAGCTAATGCAGTGCTTAAAGAGAAATTTGTAAGATTGAGTGGCTATATGAGAAAAAATGAATGTATAAAATCAATGATCTATGGTCAACTTTAAGTAATTGAATAAAATTAAACCCTAAATTAAATTTTTAAAAGGAAATTCTAAAAATAAGAATGGAAATAAATGAGAATAGAAAACATACGTGCAATAGAGGAAAACAAAAACATCAAAGCTAGTTCATTGAAAAGACTATTTAAAAAGGATTAAAAAAAAATGATCAGCTAGACTGATCAAAGAAGGAAATAAGAAAAAGAATTACTAATTTGGGAATTGAAGAACAGTTACTGTGACAGATCCCCATAGACATTAAAACAACAAAGGGAAAATATTATAAATTATATAAGGTCTACCAGAAAGTTCTGTCCGTTTTTTGAATAAAACAAAATACAAATTTTTCTTACCGTCAATAAACTTTATTAAATAATATAATTGCCATTATTACTAATGATTTCTTGCCAGCATGAGGGCAATTTGTATATCCCATTTTTGAAAAATGTTTTATCTTTTGATGCGAAAAATTGAACCAGTGCTTGTTTGATATCTTCTTCATTTTTGAATTTTTTGCCCTTCATAAAATTTTGTAAGGACAAAAACAAATGATAGTCGGAGGGTGCTAAGTCTGGGGAATATGGTGGATGCATCAGACATGCTTCTGTAGCATTTCTTCCTTGTTGAAATTCATAAAAATTACAGTGGCGTAAGTGAACTTTATCAGTAGCCATGGGTACACCATCACTTCACACATAAGACTAACGTGAATCAACTTTGTTTTAGTTAATTTGCTATGTCAGTATGTATACATTAAGTGATAAAAATAGAGAGGCACACATGCACCAAATAAACGTGCTTACGTGTCGAAACTTGTGATAGAAACGGACAGAACTTTCCGGTAGACCTTATATTATGGCAATTAATTTGATCACTTAGTCCAGGGGTCCCCAAACTTTTTACATAGGGGACCAGTTCACTGTCCCTCAGACTGTTAGAGGGCCGGACTATAAAAGAAAACTATGAACAAATCCCTAAGCACACTGCACATATCTTATTTGAAAGTAAAAAACCAAAATGGGAACAAATACAATATTTAAAATAAAGAACAAGTAAATTTAAATTAACAAACTGACCAGTATTTCAATGGGAACTATGGGCCTGCTTTTGTCTAATGAGATGGTCAATGTCCAGTTCCATATTTGTCACTGCAAGCTGTAACAAGCGATATAATGCGCTTATGGAGCGTGACGCGTGTGTCCTGCGTCACTGGAAGTAGTACTGTATGTGAGCTATGCTGTGCTTTGCGTCCTCTCACTGACCACCAATGAAAGAGGTGCCCCTTCTGAAAGTGTGGCAAGGGCCAGATAAATGGCCTCAGGGGGCCGCATGGGGCCCGCAGGCCATAGTTTGGGGACCCCTGATTTAGTCAGTGGTAGTCAACCTAGTCCCTACCGCCCACTAGTGGGCGTTCCAGCTTTCATGGTGGGCGGTAGTGGAGCAACCAAAGTATAAATAAAAAAACAGATTTAACTATAGTAAGTTGTTTTATAAAGATTTATTCTGCCAAACTTAGTGAAAATCCAACATAAAGTACTTGGTAAGTAATTATTATTATATGCTTTAATTTGCTGTAACTCTGCTTTATAAATTTCATAAAGTGAAGTTACTTCCCTACTTTATAAATCACCATTACTGTGGAACCGGTGGGCGTTTAGAAAATTTTACTACTAACAGAGATACGAAAGTGGGCGGTAGGTATAAAAAGGTTGACTACTCCTGACTTAGATGAAATAGATAGATTTCCTTGGAACATATTTTATCAGAAACTGACACAATAAAAAACAATAGGCTATCTCAATAGGCTGTAGCTGCTAAAAGCATTGAATTTAATTTAAAACTTTTCCAGAAAGAAAATTCCAGGCTCAGATGGCTTCACTGGTGAATTCTATAAAACATTAAGGAAGAAATAATACCACTCTCACACAATATTTTCCAGAAAATAGGATAAGAACACTCTCCAGCTCATTTGATGAGTCTAGCATTATATTGATATCAAAAACAGACAAGGTCATTATAAGAAAAGAAAATTATAGTAAATACCCCTTATAAATACAGATACAAAAATCCTTAAAAAAATTGCAAATCTAATTTAAAAATATAATAATTCACCAATGCATTTATCACAAGAATGCAAGATTGGTTTAATATTTCAAAATTAATTATTCACAACATTAGAGGAGTAAAAGAGAAGAAGTCTATGATCATTGCAATATATGGGGGGAAAAGCTCTTGACAAAATTTGATATTTCTTATTTTAAAAAATTCTCAGTAACTTAGGAATACAAGGGAATAGTCTCATTCTAGGTCACTATGAAAAACTTAGAGCTAACATCATACTGATGATGAAATGTTGAAGCCTTTCTATCCAAAAATGAGAACGAGGTGAGAATGTATTCTCTCTATACTATTATATGGCATGCATACAGATGCTGTGACCATTGAAATAATGGAAGAAAAAAAGTATACAATTTGGAAAGGAACAAGTTTAACTCTATCTCTTCACAGATAACATGATTGTGTATAAAGAAAATTCTAAGGAATATACCCCAAACAAAAAACACCACCAACGAAAAACAACTAGAAGAACTTATGAGCAAATTTAGCAAGGGTGCTGAAAATTAGAAGTTAATATATAAAAGTTAATTTTGTGTTTAACAATGAACAATTAGAAAATAAAATATAAAATTCCACTTGCAATAGTATCCAAAAGCATAATTGGAATAAATTTAAAGAAAGATATGCAAGACTTCTACACACAAAAAAACTACAAAACATTACTGAGAAAAATTAGAGGAAATGTAAATAAATTAAAATGTGTAATACATGATAGGAAGACTCAAAATTGTTAAGATGTCAATTTTCTCTAAAGAGATTTGAAGAGTCAGTGCAATCCCAGAGAAAATCTAGGTAGAAACTGAGAAGCCATTTATAAAGGACCTATAATGGCTAAAATGTTCTTGACAAAGAAAAACAAATTAATAGACTTATACTTCTTTTTATTTTTCTGAAGCTGGAAACAGGGAGAGACAGTCAGACAGACTCCCGCATGCGCCCGACCGGGATCCACCCGGTACGCCCACCATGGGGCGACGCTCTGCCCACCAGGGGGCGATGCTCTGCCCATCCTGGGGGTCGCCATATTGCGACCAGAGCCACTCTAGCGCCTGAGGCAGAGGCCACCGAGCCATCCCCAGTGCCCGGGCCATCTTTGCTCCAATGGAGCCTTGGCTGCGGGAGGGGAAGAGAGAGACAGAGAGGAAAGCGCGGCGGAGGGGTGGAGAAGCAAGTGGGCGCTTCTCCTATGTGCCCTGGCCGGGAATCGAACCCGGGTCCTCCGCACGCTAGGCCGACGCTCTACCGCTGAGCCAACCGGCCAGGGCCGACTTATACTTCTTAAGAGTAATAGTAATCAAGACAGTATGGAATTTGTAAAAGGACAGACAAATCTAGCAATGAAACAAACTGACAAAGAATCCAGACATTGATTCACATATATAAGGTCAAATAATTTTTGCCAAAGTTACAAAGGCAATGCAATGGAGATTGGAAAGTCTTTTTGACTAATGGTTCTGGAACAATAGGCTATTTGTATAACAAAAAATGAACACCATACACAAAGTTAATTTGAGATGGATCATAGATCTAAACATAAAAACTAATATTATAATGCTTCCATAAGAAATTAGAAGTATATCATTGTGGCTTTGGGTAAGCAAAGATTTCTTAGATATGATATGGAAAGAAATAACTGTAAAAGGAAAAAAATTTATAAATGGGATTTCACCAAAATTAAAAACATTATCATAAAGTGAGTAAAAAGCTATGAACTGTGAGAAATACTAACAATACAAATATTTAACAAAGGACTTGTATCCAGAATTTATAAAGAACATCTACATCTCAATAATAAAAAGAGAAATCAACTTAAAATAGACATTATCCCGGCCAGGGAACTCAGGAGAAGTGCCCATCTGCTTCTCCACCCCTCCCCCTCTTCTTTCTCTCTGTCTCTCTCTTCCCCTCCTGCAGCCAAGGCTCCATTGGAGCAAAATTTGCCCCAGCGCCGAGGATGGCTCTGTGGCCTCTGCCTCAGGCGCTAGAATAGCTCTGATTTCGGCAGAGCGACGCCCCAGATGGGCAGAGCATCGCCCCCTGGTGGGCATGCCGGGTGGATCCCGGTCGGGTGCATGCGGGAGTCTGACTGCCTCCCCGTTTCCAACTTCAGAAAAGTACAAAAAAAAAAAAGACATTAGACCTAAACAAACACTTCACAAAGGAAGATATGCAAATGTACACATGAAAAAGGCCTCAAAATTATTTATTATCAGTAAGTACATTTTAAACCTCAGTGAGATACCTTTTACACACGCACCCAAACTGCCTAAGTTAAAAAGTCTGACAATGCCAAGAGATGGTGAGAATATGGAACACCCAGTACTTTCACATAACCCTTCTGGAGAACTGTATGACAGTTTGTTATTAATTATTATACATCTGTCTAATGACCAAGCAATTCCATTGCTTATTTATTCAAGAGAAATAAAAACATGCCTACAAAAAGATTTGTTCATGAATGTTCAAGCTTTTCTCATAATAGCCCCAAACTGGAAGCAACACAAATGTCCATCAACAGGAGAATGGGTAAACAAACTGTGGTGTACTCATACTTTTGAACATGATTCAGCTGTAAAAATTAACAAGCTAACTACTGTACACAGTATAGATAAAGCTCAAAAACATTATGTTGGGTGAAAGAGGTCACAAAAGAATAGATACTGTATGAGTTCATGCATCTGAATTTCTAGAAAAGGTACACATAGTTGGTGCTAGATATCAGAAGAGTTTGGTGTATGACCGGGGGGAAAGTGGGTAGACTTTGGAGAGGTTGATAGGGGCAAAGGGCATTGAAAGCATTCTGTATCTTAATAAGAATGTGGATTATACAGGAGGATTCATTTGTAAAAGCTCATCACTGAAGATTTGATGAGGACAGTGGGTAAATTATACCTCAGTGAAACTTTATTAAGGTAATAAATGGTAGCAGGGGTTCTATCTTTATGGTCCCATCTTCCTGAGTACATGTAGGAGTAGTTTTAAAGGATCCTTAGCAGAAGTTTTCAGTTCTAATCTTCATTTTTTTAAAAGAAAGAACTGTACATCGAACGTGGTGAATCGAAGGAGCTTTCATTCCCCACCTCCCAGCCCCAGAATGTGATCGCCCTGTCAGCCAGTCCCAAGGAAATCTATAACCTGAGATGTGACACCAGCTTCGGCCATAAAACCAGTGTGACCTACAGGAGCAATGACTGGTTTTAGAGTATGGCAGACCTGGTTCTGATTCCGAGATTTAACACTGACCCTTGGACAAATGACTTAATTTATCTTAAACCCTGACATCCAATTTTGGAAAATGAGGCGTGTGCTTGCCTCTAATGTCATTGTGAGCAATAGTGTCCAGCTCTCTCCTTCGTTCACTTCTGTAAAATTGTTCCCAGTTTCTCAGTTCGTGCCTTCCCAGTACCACATGTTCATACCACTGTACTTTTCTTTCAAAGTACCCATCCTAGATGTGCTTTTGTATTTACTTGTGGGAATATGTGATTAGTGTCATCCATCCTCCCCCCACCCCCACAGACTATAAGCATCTCCAGCGTAAGGAGCATGTGTATTGTTGCCCACCAGCACCTAATACTGTGCCTGGCACAGGGCGGGTAAGCAACAACTACTTCCTGAAGAAACAATGACTGGCAAACACAAGTTCCTCCTCTAGTTCCAAATACATATCAATCCCCTCTCTCACACACACACTGCCGTTGGGACCTTTTTTTCTTTTGTCATTTGTTAGTTTGTTAGTACCACCTTTTACTTGTCTTACAATGTGTATGGCAAAAATAAAAATAGAGAAGGGGAGGGGGAGGCCGGGGTTTGGGGCATGTGGACAGATTTGTCTCTAATGGCAGCCTCGGAGAGATAACCCTGCTCTTAAGGAGCCCAGCCTGGGAGACTTGGACACAGTGATTAAGAAAGTTGCAGCCGCCTTTATTCCTTCCTAAGAGCTTTTACACTGGAGGGCACTCGGGGCCGCCTATCACAGCTTTCCATCACGGCTCTGGGTTTCATGTTTATCTGTGTTACTCATATGTTGATCTTGCACCGCCTCCCCGAGTGTTCTTAGGAGCCTGAGTTGTGAAACCCGCCTATCTTTTGGCAAGATTTGCCATGTTAGAAAGGGGCAACATGGCAATATATTGTTTCTCTGGCTTCGGGCTGCTTTTTTATCTTACGTTCCACCTTCTGGAAGCCGAGGAGAAAGTGCTATTAAGATCCCATGGACGGCTAGCTGATGGCAGCAGGCTCCTCTAGAGTGTCTGTCCTGGTTTCAGTGTTCAGAAGTTCAGATGGAACTGTATTTATTTATTTTTTTCAATTTCTTATTTTAAAATAATTGTACAGCCACAAGTAGTTGGAAAGAAGTGTTTAGGGAAGTCCCATGTACCCTTCAGCTTACTCTTTACTTTTATTTATAAATGTAATGTAGGAGCATTACACAATTCCAGAGTACAAAAGCCTATAAAGTGCAAGTTCCTCCTCATCAGCAGAGTGAATATCTTCCTAATATTTATTCCATGACTAATGAATCTATGGCTATCGTTGAGTTCTTTATCAGAAATAGGCTCATGAGATCCAGCAACCTCCTTTTCTTTGCCCAGAATCTATGTCAAAAAAATCTTTCTGTAGCAGTGGCCATAGCTGCCCATATTCTTGTAAACAGCTACATAAAAAGAAATATTTCAAATACTTATGTTCAATGTGGCCATTTTTGTAAACTAAATAAAAATTAGTGTAATTTTAGAACGAACACACTTCAAATCAAGACTTATCTTAAAATTAAAAAGCAAAACAAAAAGCCATGTTCAGGGAAGCTCAGACTCTGTTCCTAGTTTCCATCAAATTATCCTTCTCTGGAAGACACACCTGCCCTCAGGACAAGCTACAGGTGGGTCACAACTGGTGTGTCTCTCCAGTTTTAGTAACCTTTCTTTTAACTGTTCAGTCTCCTTGTTTGGGAAGGTAAGAAGTCTGCTACTTGTTTCAGAAATGGCCTTTGGTCCAGCATGCTGGCCCTGGTGCAAGGCATTCCCCTGGGAGCCATTAGGGTGGGCAAATCAGTTAAATGAGGTCGGGGCTGGGTGGGGGGAGGGCAGCAGTGGGAAGGCTGCCGCAAAGCTCTGCAGCAGGTGGTGGGAAGCCAGGTGCTCCCTAGTGGCAGGCACCACCTGGGCACCAGATCTACTTCATCCAGATTTCCTTCCAAAGGAGATGCCACAGGGCCACACACACCCTTCGGACGCCAAGAAGACAGAGAGAGAAGGTACTGCATTGCAGATTGTAGCTGACTGTTCTGATGGGCTCGGGTACTGGAGCTGGAAATCCCTCGTGGTCCTCACCTTGGATCCCTCTCTTCTCCTCTGAGCTCAGATACAGAGGGCTCTGAATTGAGGGGATTCAGTATATGACAGCATCAGAGGGTGAGGGCAAATAGCTCATAATATGGTCTCTCCCTGAATCCTCAGAGGGGAGGGAAAACTGGGACTGTTTCCTCCAGAAAAGAATTAGGATGATTTAATGACTCTTTGCCCCATTCCGCCTCATATGCCACATTCTCTTCCCGATCACCTCATACTGACTCTGGTCCCAGTGGAAAGCTCGCTGGACTTTCCTGACCCCAGCCCCCCTTTTCTGCCAGGTCTGGTTAAATTGTCTGGATAATGCGTCTGATTATTGGAAAGATTCACTTCCTATGATCAGCTAGATTTGCCATTCTCCATTATTTTTTCATTTTGGATCCACCAGACCCCATCCCCCATGCTTGGAACCAGGAGCCACTGTGACTCCCTTCCCCATCAGCCCACACACCCAAGGCCTGCGCCTCTGTTCTCCACAATCACTCTTGGAACCCATTACCAGGCTCTGAGTGTGGTCATTCATTTGACAAGTGTTTGAGTATTTGGGTGGCAGTCTCTGGACAGAATGGCGAGCAAACCAGACCTTGTCACCTCTGCTCTCTAGAATACATGGGTTAGGAGATGAGTCTTCGCCAGTTTTTCCTATCTCCTCACTGAGCTTCTCTCTTTTCTGTGGTAACCCAGTTCATTTCTGTGGAGTCTCTAGCACATTAAAAAACAAACAAAACTCAAACTGACTCTTAATTCCGACTCTCTCCCTGGTGGTAGGAGAAAAGAAGCACTAAAAGAAGAGGTGAGAGAGAAAAGGCTGAATTTTATTATCTCCTCCATTAACCATCCGTGGGAAGTCTCAGTTTCCTAACTTGGGAAGCAGAGTTGGAGCAGATTACACACTAAATTTATACTGATTTTAATAACTGGAGCTTGGGATGAAACTTTACATGGTCTTAGTTAATCCCCATAATGACCCTATGAAGGATGCTATTTTCAATCTCCTTTAATGGGTAAAGAAACCGAGGCTAACAAAATTGAAGTAACTAGTTCCAGATTATACAGCCAGCAGGTGGTAGACCAGAATGTAGGAATAACCCCGCAAAGGGGAACTGTTTCTCCACATGCTGCACTAGAATCTATTAGTACACTCATGAGCATTGGGAACACACACTCAGCAAGCACAGCATTAGATTAGATTTGAATTGAACACCAGGGCCAAAAAGTTAAAAATAACATAAATCACAATAAAATAGTTTAATAAAATGATTATCCAAATAGTATCTAAACTTGTAGGCTTCCTGACTGGTGACCACTCCCATCGATGGATCCCAGTGGCAGCGGGACAACCGCACAGTGTAGAGGATGCACAGAATATTGACAAGAAGCCGTCAAGATGCCTGCGCAGGATCAGTACCAGCAAAATGGGCATGGAGGTTCCTACTGAAGGCTACAAGCATACCTGAAGGGCTTTGTTTTGCTTTATTATTCTCTGCCCTTTCCTCTCTTTTTTCTCCCTTTCAGTATCTCTCTCTCTCTCTCTCTCTTTTACAGGGACAGAGAGAGAGTCAGAGAGAGGGATAGATAGGGACAGACAGGAACGGAGAGATGAGAAGCATCAATCATCAGTTTTTCGTAGTGATACCTTAGTTATTCATTGATTGCTTTCTCATATGTGCCTTGACTGTGGGCCTTCAGCAGACTGAGTAACCCCTTGCTCGAGCCAGCGACCTTGGGTCCAAGCTGGTGAGCTTTTGCTCAAACCAAATGAGCCCGCACTCAAGCTGGCGACCTTGGGGTCTTGAACCTGGGTCCTCCACATCCCAGTCCGATGCTCCATCCACTGTGCCACTGCCTGGTCAGGCCCTTTCAGTATCTCTTTATCTCTCTCTTATTTCCCTGATTATCTCTCTGTTTATTATAAGTCTTTTAATCTGTTTTCTGTGGGATAAGGAGTTATTTTTTTCTTCTGTGCTCTCATTCTCCTTTAAATATTAGCTATATGATTTGGATAAAATTGTGGGCCTCTATTTTCTTATCTGTACATGAAGTATAATGGTAAAAGCCAGATGGATAGCTGTATCCACCAGACATCATGTTAAGCACTTTACTGACGTAAACCGCATGTCCATTATAAGGTCCTTCGTTATTACCAATTCCATTTTCCAGATGAGAAAACTGAGGCACATAAGGTAAGTGACCTGCTTCAGGTCACACAACTGGTAGATAAAAATACTGCGCTGCACCTCCTGGCCACGTGGCTTCTGAGTCAGCCCCTTGACCACACCCATGCTGCTTCTCAAGGGGGCGGACAACGGTGCGCCGTCAAAAGTAGAGCGGGCCACACAGCAGCCTGTCTGCGAATGCTGGTGCCCTCTCCTCAGGGCAGGACGAGCCCCAGTGCACTCACCAGTGAGAGAGAAAGCGCTCCCGGGGCAGAATTAAGGAACAATTGGTGATTGCTTTGGACTAAAGATGTGGCTTTTCCCAAGCTTTTACTCTACTGGGAGGTGGAATTTGGGGGAGGCAGTAGAAGTGCATGGCTGAAACAAGGAATGGAGGAGACTGGGAATCAGGGAGAGAACCCTGGGCACAGGCAGGTGGAAGAAAGAATTTGGGGCGAAAACTGAGATTTGAGGTATTTCAGGGATTTAAGCCAGGTGAGATTAGTAATACTCTATTAATTTCCCCACAAAGCTTCCTCATTTGTTGTAATGCTTTGGGATTTTTTAATTCATTTTTTAACATCTAGTTAGCACTTAGACCTTTGCCAGGTGAGGTTGCCCCCCCCCCCCCCATAAGCCAGTTTGCCTGTTTCCCAGTTCACAGACCACAGCACACCTTCTTCTATTGCGCTTCACTTAGGTGCACTTCACAGGTGTTGCATTTTTTACAAAGTGAAGGCAAGACCTTCCACCAGCAAAAGGATGACAGCTCAGGGCTGCAGCTGCTGTGGGCTGGAACGGGCCCCAGTATCTCTGAGGTATGGCTGTAGATGGCAGGCTCAGAAGTTCCACTCGCAGGGAACACATTCCCCAGGACTTTGAATGGTGAGTGGCCAGCCCCTGGGTATGTATGTGTCTTGTGAATACCACCACCCCAATTCTGAATTTGTGTCCTTTCTGCCTCTGCCCAGCCCCCAGTCCCCTGTTCTCTGGCAGTCCCTGGCTGTGCAAGTGAAGGGCACAGCTTTGTCATTTTCTCCCTGTCCCTTTGTTCCCCACAGTTCACGTATTTGCACCTAAATGCTGTGGCCTCTCTGCCATTGGCTTTACCTTCCCCTCGCTTCCCTTGTCATCTTTTATCATTTCCCACTTGTGTTGTCAACCACTCAGAGGAGGTGTCCTCACAGCAACAATGACACGGACATGTCAGCAGAGACACTGTGTGTTAGCCATGCAGTGTGCCACGTAGAAGCCATGCCGGCCAACAAGCTGCCCCAACAGAGTGCCTGGAAGTGCCTGTGGGGGTGAAGTCTCGGGCAGCCCCAGAACCTGCCCACCACAGCAGCCGGACTCCCTCCTGCCTGTCACGGTTTCAGGTGAACATGGCTGTGAGATGAATGAGACAAAGACTGTGTCGCAATTAATCTCTGTAGCTCCAGTATCTACAGTGAGACCCCTGGCACATAGTAGGCATTCAGCAGTGCCGCAATGATCTGAGAAAAGGAAAGCAGGAGACTATGATTACCACTAATGGGCTCATTATCTAATCATTGCTAAAAAGGAAAAAATACAAATAAGGGTTGAAGACTGGGGTGGGGAAAGGGAGGGAGGGAGGGAGGGAGGGAGAGAGAGAGAGAGAGAGAGAGAGAGAGAGAGAGAGAGACAGAGAGAGAAGAGAGGAGAGAGAGAGAAGGAGGTACTGGGCTCAAGGGGTACTTCAAAGACAGAGGCCAGGCTGGAGCATTCCAGTTCCCTCCCTTCCCCCACCCTCTCCCACCCGCCGGAGAATAAACAAAACAAACGTGAGGAGGCAGAAACCAGAATTGGGGCCACGAGAGGATCAGCGGTTCTGTGGAGAGGGCAAGTCACTTTGCTGCCAGCGCAGTCAGGCCACCGTAGCTCCTGTCCTGTCTGAGGCTGCTGAGGCTGGCTGACACTGAATATAAAAATACCCGAAGGACACGCTCCTCACAGCAGTTGCTTTTCCAGTTTGGAGTTCACAGGCTCAAACAAGTTGCCTTTGCAGCCTCACACACACCGCACGCAGAGAAAAGAAAACGCCGGTAATAACAGCAATTTCTTCCCCCTGCACTTTGACCAAATCAGATAGGCATTTGTCCTTTTAAATTGTTTGCAGCCAATATAAATTCTAAATTTAAAAGTGACTCAGAGACTACTGGAGGTGCACACCGAAGAAAAAAATGACATAATGCCATAAGAGGGGTTGCTTGTTTGGGGCGCTGTTAAGAACACCGAAAGTCAATATTGTCACTCGTGGGGATGTCCTTGACTTTTTGTATTTTGGCAAAGGGAAGGTCAGAAATCCATCTGGTTGTATAGCCTGGATTTCTGATTGCAGTGGCATGACTCTTTAAGATACTTCCTGAAAATTTTTACTCTTTAGAAAAGAAAGACTAGTCAGAGCAATTTGCTTTATTAGTAAATGTTAGTTCCTGCTTTTTTGTGTATGCTGGTTGGATGAGCTAGTTCAAAGTCCAGGATGAAGCAACAATGATCCCTGCTGAGAAGAAAATGAACCCCCTTCCCAGAGGACTGAGAAGGACGAAGTGAGGAACTAAGTCCAGAGTGGGCTTATGGGCAAACCTCACCCTTCCAGTCTCGGTTTTACCAGGTCTTCCCGAGATGGAGGAAATAATGCTTCTAGGCCACCTTCAGAAGGGAGCCAGCACCGGGCCGATGGCCCCTGATTGAGAAACTGTTCCAGGCTGACTTACCCTTGCAAACTGCAGGGCTCTTCTTGAACAGTGATTTCAAAGAGTTAAACTGCTTCCATATGTCCAGCCTGAGAATGGAGTTTGTAGCCTTTGGCAACCTCGGCTGAATCCAGCTGCAGCTGCTACCTGTGTGTTCCACTCTGTGTGTGAGTGTGTGTGAGTGTATGCGTGCACACACCCGCACGCCCGAGTGTGCAGTGACATCTGAACCATGTTCCGACTGTGTCAATGAAACTGTTATGTCTTTGTTGGGGGAGATATTAATTCTGAGCAATTACAGCTCTCTCTCCCCTCACTCCCTCCCACCCCCTCCCCTCCCTTCATCTGCTCAGCAAGGACCATGGACCATGTCAAACAATATACAACAGAGAAGAATGCAAATAAACTTTAGTCTGCATAGCCCAGCAAAGCAGTTAGCCGCCCACTTGCAAGATACTTAACTCTTGTACACATGATACACAAAGAACGCTAGCTACTTTCACCAATCCCTTTAGACCAAAAAAAAAAAAAAAAAAAAAAAAAGGCAAAAGAACTGATCCTTGTCTTTCTATCTGTGAGGTTGCAGTTCCTCCTGCTAATAAAGAAGCTTTTCCCATGATGCAGTGTGATAAGGATTGGCCTACATGTAGTCCAGAAAGCAACCGCCGATGTTTCCTTGATTAGGTGTCTTATCTTCCATTGAGCTGCATCTGATGAAGATTGCTGACAGCATAATGGCTGGGAAAACATCGGACAGCTCCATAAAATGGCAGCTATGTTATGACATGTCAGCCAGGACCTGGTGGATGGTAAGTTTGGTGTGATAACATTTTTTTTCACCCACCCCCAAAACTTTCCAACCCCCCCCCCCTTTCTTTTGAGCTCCTCCTTTATTGTTACATGCACGTGTTATAAAGTTCGCTGCCTGCGGAAAGTTCAAGCTCAAGTTGTGGGAGCCCGGGGTGCCTCCGCACACCAGTGTGCTAGATAGGATTTCCCCCGCTATTGTGGCCAGGGACATAGGCCTTCTTTTTTTTAAAAAAAGAAAGGCAGTGTGAGTTTTTGTTCACTTAAAAAAAAAAAAGAAAAATGCAAATGGTGTAGTCTCGGCCCCAGGCTGGCTGGTGTGAAATGTATGGAGGTGGGGCAGTCAGTGGGGGACTGGAGCCTTCTTGGCTAATTGTTCTTGCATTAGTCTTAAAACAGCAACGTACTTCTCTCTTCGGCTCCTCTGAATAATGATTTGGATAGTGCATTGTATCATGTTGTGTGCGGTTCCCTCATCAGTATGCGACTGTCCCCCACGCTTCGCCTTAATTTGGAATCCACCTCCCTTTCAATGAATACTGTAACTGGAGCAACCACTGATTACTATGCCACTCAGCGTAATTAAATTTAGTTAATGAGGATATGCATATTCAGTTCATTACTTTTCTTTGCTCGGGCAAATGTGTGTGGGTTTGTTGTTGCTGGGTTTTGTTTTGTTTTTTTATTCCCATATTTGTTCAGCTGCAAATTTGGGGAAGAGAGAAAAAGCATAAAAATTCAGGACATTGATACATCCTGTGATTCAACTTTAAAAATAATATTGAGAGGAGTTGTAACTTTTTTTTAATCAGAATGCTGGAATTAGAGGCTGTAGTTTAGGGGGGGGGGGGAAACCTTTCAAATAAAAAAAGTACAACATGAAAAATTTCAATCTACTGATTTCTGCTGTGTGGACAATGGGCTCTTATACACAATAGTTGTGACATGAATGGGGAGATCTGCAGGCCACCATTCCAGTATGAATATTGAACTTATTCTTGGGTTAATTCATCTGAGCATTTATTTTCTTTCTGCTTTATCACTCTCTCTCTTTCATTTTTTTCTTTCATTCTTTCTTTTTCTTCTGCCAATTTCATTTATGTCTTGACTGTTTTTGCTTGCTTGCTTGCTTTGATAATTATTATGCTTACTGCAAGGGCTGTTTTCTCACACTTAGTACAGTGTGAGACAATGGGCACTTTATTCTGGGTGGGGAGGGGTATGGCCAGCCCTGTGCTCAGCCCACCCCAGTGCCCAGACAGAGGGAGCGCCTTTCGATTAGTCTGGCTTCTGGCACTGCTTGCTGGGCAAGACTGTTTCTTACCAATGTGTTTGAGTTTCCTGAAGGTGAACGTTATGCTGTTGCTTCTAGGATCTTCCTGACAGCCCATGGTACAGAGAGACGTCCCCGCACATGGCACTTCTCGTGCACTTTCTCATTAATGTGCTATGTATGAGCCGCAGGAAAACTTTTCTGCCGCTGCTACTTGTTGCTGTCTTGAGTACTCTGTCTCAGAAAAAAAGGCCAGTTCCTCCAGGAGAGATTAAGCCTGCCTCCCATTATTTCTCTCAATTATTTTATTCCAGTTGGAATACTTTTTATAAGTGATAAACACCTCTACAGTGGCAGGTTTTTATTTATGGCTGTATCTCCCATTGGACTTCAGCACGGTGTGTGTACATGGGTACAGTGAGCTCTTAAAATAACTGACAGAGATTTGGAGAAAGATACTGCAGTATGTTTATGTAAAGAATTTGCTTCGTGTGACTGTACCAATACCTGGAAGTGATGTTTTAATAGTTACTGCACGTCTTAACTATTAATTTAGGCTGTTGCCAGAAATGAGTTTTAAAATCAGTATTTTTACTGACAAACATTTTTCTTTTGGAAAATGCATAGGTTTTACTCTAAAATTTTTTACTAAAAATTGGGATTCATATGGGTATAGTATAAATCACTGTAAATATTTTACTGTTAAATTTCATCATTCTAGTTTTGCACAGAGAGATCATAGCTTTGTAAGAGAAGTGTGCTGTGTATATTATTGTTAAAGATTTGTGTCAGATGACTATTCATTTTTAAAGGTTACATTTCTTTACTGCCCAAGAGGATGCAGAATATGTACAGGGACGGGTTCAGAGGTAAAATGTTAAGTACAAAATTTTTGCATAAATTATTTTAATATTTACTCTTGTTTAGGTTACATGAGTGATATTAAGGTTTCTTATTCAGGACAGTTCAGTTTTAATAAACTTTGTTAATTGGGGGAATATGTCTGAGAGATTGATATTTAATGTGTCACTGAAAACTTGGAATGACAGATACTTTGTGGAAAATACAATGAAGCAAACGAAATGATTGCTTATGACTGGAAATATGTTGGAACAGAGGAAGCTGCTTTACCAATATTCCCGTTTTAGATTTAAGGAATATTTTTAAAAGGTGTTCTAAGGTTCTTACAAACTAGTTTATTGCGATTCTTCTCTCACCATGACACTGCTTCTTTTATTTTTACAATTACTCTGGGGTTTTTGTGTAAGAAAGGATAGCATGTCCTTTTGGCTTAATCAAATGAAATTTTAGTAACCAAATCCTGAATTCCAAAGCTGCAGTTTTAAAGTATCCGGCAATTGCTTCCTGACTTATTGTCTGTTTCACTTAGATTCTCTTATTGTGTGACAATGATCATAAATTCTACTTGACAGGGAAAAAACCCAAACAAGACGTAGTTGTCCAATTCTACATCTGTTTTCCTTCCTAGATAGGCATGTTTTAGTAAAACAGAGGGAGGAAAACCATTTTATTGAGACAGCTAAAAATAAACAAGTACAAGAAGAGTAAACTCGTGTGTGTGTCTGTGTGTATCTCTGTGTGTGTGTGTGTGTTAAATATCATCTACATACATGCAATTTTTTAAAATGCATATGTTTTACTTCTTTAGATTATTTTGCATGTAATTTTTAGGGGAAAGATCATTTGAACAGTTTATATTACTGTTGGTTGGTTGGCTATCTTTAGAGTTCTGTTGATGTTCTTTCACATTATTTACAATACCACTTGTAAGTAGTAAAGATGTATCAGATAAATAGCACTATAGGACTTCATTAATGGTTATTGATGATGCTGTAGTTTCATGTTGAACCACTGGAAAATAAAGTAAACAAAACCATTTTTGGACGCTCCAGTCCATTTTGTACTACTTTTTAAAGCTCTCTGTGAGACTTATTAGAACTTCTTTGTTAACTACTTGGAACATGAGGGTAAGCAGTATGCACAGTCTACATAGACATTTTTTTCTCTCTAAATTTCATACGTCTAATCCTTTGATCCCATCAGAACCAGGGCAGACATTTATAAATTTACCTTAATCATGAAGGGTAATTATTTAAATGTTAAGCCATAAAGTTAATTTGAAAAACAAATGGCCAGTCTATGAGATTTGAAATTCTCATATCTTGTAACTATTAATCAAAGCCAACGGGCATGTAAACGTAAAAACTGAACTAAATCTCACATACTCTAAGGCACCATGGTGATTCTTGATTGAGCACCAATTAATCTACTCAATTTTAACATACTTTTAATTTTTTTGAAGAAAATAATTTGCTTTCTGAGAAGTTGGTGTGTTAAAATATTAAACAGGTTCTTTTACGAGATTTTCTAATTTAAGGCAATATTAATAAGGTGACAAACGCATCCCCCTTTCTACTGTTTTAATAAATCAAACACTTAATACAAATTTTAATTAAGTAACTTGAAAACAAATTTTAATATAGGTACAATAACATTGAAGAGACTTCACAGCAAATACTTCTCTCAAGTCTTTGAGAAGTTGAGGTGAACTTATGTTTACTATGAATTATTTTTAACTGAAAATTCTAATGTATTTTATTAATGTATTTTCCTGCAAATGCTGGAACTTGTATATATTATTATCTATATTTTACATTACGATAAGCAAAAAACAGCCTAAACTATTTAATTAATATGCTAAAAATATATATGAGACAACGCTTGCCTAGACCAACATACACATTTAGACTTTTACAGTAATCAACCAGTCATGCAAAGAAATATCTGAAAATCAAAAGTCTACATTTAATTTCAAGATTTATCTCCTTTAGAAGTATAATTGACTGTAAGTGTAAAAAAAAATGTGATTGAGACTGCTAGGTGCCATACAGATCATAACGACAGCAATAGTTACTTGAAATACTATGTCTATGCATTCACTCTATTTCCGGAATTAGAAGCTATAAAATTTGTTTCATTCAACAAATATTTTTGTCAAGAACTTAGTTTATGCCATGCAGTATACTAGATGCAGGGATAATCAAGGCTCTCTCTCCATTCTGGAATCAAGCCTGGTCCCAGTGTTATAGGCAGGGGATACTCATACTCATGAAGGTTTGTGAGTATTTTCTGTTTTCTCTATAATGTCGGTGAATATGCAAATTTTACATGTGTAGATTTGTCTCTCATTTTCTAAGGTAGTTAATGCACCTTTTCAATATTCGTTCTTAGTCTCATAGGTGAATGTTAGTATTATCATTACTTAAGACATCTTCTGTGCACCTAATGATGTGGATAAAACGAATAACTTATTCAGTATAAATTCCTGTGAAATAAAACAACAACCGTGATGATGATAATGATGTCTCAGTAAAAAAACAACAACCATGTTTCAACATTTGTAAATAATGTTAACACATTTTTAACATTTCAAATTTTATCATAGGCTGATTGCACTTTTTTAAATTATACATCTTTCATACTTTATCCTTGATGCATTTTCATTTGTAATACCATTTTAGCCTATTTAAATAAAAATGAACAGTATGGAAGATGTGGTTAAATACATTAATGTTCTTCCAAGACATTCTCCGGTTCGTGAATGATTTTTATTTCATTTTCATGATCTATTTTCACTTACGTGTTTGCATAACAAATGCAACACATAAACTTTGGATAAAGGAAATACCCTTTGGATTATGTTTTAATAAATAGTGATTAAATGGTTGTCAATTTAATCAGAGAGTAAGGAAACACAAGCGCCTGTCTATCCTCTTTTCTACTTCTTTTTTGGACGCAAAGGGTCGTGTTCTCATGGAGTGTTATCTCTTTTATCTACGGGAAATTTGGTGTTGATTTTCCAGGGTAGAGACTAGTCAACAAAGAAAGATACGAGAGGCTCACAGCGTCGCTGAAACTACAGCATATTTCTGGAACATAGCTGAATGATGTCAGTCACTACCTTTAGGCCTTTTTAGATTCCCTGAGACGATTTTGTGACATTTTTTTTTTTTGTACTATGATTTGTAGTATATATTCTGAGGGATTGAGAAAATGAATTTGAACATAGGAAAATATACTAGGCTAAAGAGAATTACTGTTGCATTTTAATGTGTAAAATGGTCAAGTAATGCACCTTCAGTACAAAAATGCTTTTCAAAATAAAATGCTTTTCAGAAGAGTTTCTGTTAAGGAACATATACAGCTATAGCATATATTTCACTAACTCTAAGCATTTTAGATGTTATTGCATTTTTAAGTGCCTAGCAAAGAGCCAGGAATATAAAAGGTATTTGATAATGTGAATTACCATAATTATTATTTCACCTTATACTTATCATGCTTTGTAATGGGCCAGATTTAGCATATCTTGTAATGGGCAGTTTTAATAACAATAACAGTTTTATTTTTCACTTTCTATCACAGATTTTAACCTAGCAACTCTCTTTCACAAAGCAATTACTTTTCAACTTTTCGCTACCATGTTCATTTTCTGAGGTTATAACATAATGGATATGTTTATGAGCACAGGGCTGAATCCTGGGAAATGTAGATTTGCTGACCTCTGGCAAATGAATTTGCTCTTCTCATGGCTGCTAGAGCCAGCTGTAAAGTGCAGATAATCATACTCATTACTTGTCGCTCCAACCTGTCGTGAGGATGAATGAGATGGAGTCGGTGAGGCACCTGGTGAATGCGGTGTAAATACCAAGTTCAGGACACGTACCCATGGGGGCTAGAACGATCTGTGACTATTTATACAGGCTTGGCTCTGAGCACTTAGTAGGTGCTCCAAAAATACACGGGGTGGGTTACATGAATGGAACCGGAGCGTTTTCTATGGGGCTTTCATAACCATGTTGACTTTGTGAATTGATATACATTTTTGTGGTAACTGCATACATCACATGAGCCCTAAAAATTCAGTATTTTCCATTTCTAATTGTGGCAGATTTTTTAAAAAGCAGAGCCTACTCAAGTATTTCCTTGTGCCAAGTGAGATTCAATGGCTGTTACAACGTTAGCTGAATTTTAAATATTAAAGACAATGATTTTAAGAGGAATGAAATCAGCGATTATGAGGTCCTCCTACTTGCCAGATGTTTGCCAGGTACTTTGGGAGGCAGTATCTATCAGTAAAGTAGGAATTAGCAGCCCCACTTTACAGAGGAGGACCTGGACTGAGGTAAAGCTAATTGATAAAGTGAAGTCCATTAACAGAGGGTGAAGGGGGCACAAGAACACCGAATCTGCAAAGCCCGAGGTTGTCTGCTCCTCCTGTAGAACTCAACGGGAGACTGTTTCATTCAGCGACCTGGGTTGTGCCACGATTTGTAACCATGGTCAGGTGCTCTGACACGGCGTGCTCTGCACCTGCCTCCCCCTCCAACCTCTACCTGACCTCCTTCCAAGGCCCAGCTCTCCCTGTGTATTCAGTGGGCCAGTTTGCTCACCCTGGAGCGGCATCTGAGAATGGTGGAGCTGTGGGATTGGAGGTGGCTGGATTCTTTGGAAATGTGATTCCATTCATCTTTCCTCGAGACAATTAGACTCGCTATAGTCATAAGCCATCTGGGGGAAATTTTTTGGAAAGAAATTGGCAAGCAAAGCGTTTCCATTTTCAGGTTTTGATGATATCTGTTTACCTCATGGGGTTCTTGTGAGGCTCCAACAAGATAATACATAATAAATGACTTGAAAATTGTAAAATGCAAAACGAATTGAAGGTACACATATTGTTATCTGGTGGTGTTAAACATGGGTGGGTGAAGAAAAGCTTCCCAGAATTTTGCCAGTGTTTTGGATTGTGAGATAATGGCAAGTTTCCACCAGGCACAGAGAAAATGCTGTCTGTCTCTTACATTATATGATGCTCTTTGCAAATTGTACTGCTAAACTCGGAGAGATTAATCCTTCAGATAACAACGCACTACTGGTTCACCAACATCTCATGCAATAGCAGTGATAATAATGCCCACCACTTCGTGCTGCGTGTTTAATGCGAAGGCATGAAATAAGGAAAATTTCCAAAATGGTACCTGTATCATTTTAACAGTTCATCTCCCTGATTTTTCATTGATGTAAGTTTGCTCTTTAACTTTTCCTGAAAAAGACTCATTCTATAATAATTCTTTGAAGTTATTAACTCACACTCAGCATGTATTATAATGGGAAAAATATAGCTTATCACATAATATAATGGACAGCACCTTATGCTGTAAGTAGGATTTTTTCCTCTCATCTTCAGGATTGTAACAATATCATTAGCAACTGTTTGAACTGAAACACCCTTGCATATTTGATATGTTTTTATGAGGCATATAGGCTGTATAAATGTTCCAATACGAATGAACCTACTTTATTATATGATATTTATTAGGTATGGGTATAAGATTTGTCTTATGTTACTTAGTTGCTCAGATGTGCAACCAGAAAGTAAAAATTATAAGCCTTCAGAGAACGGGGCCAGGTTTTATTTACCAACTCTGAACAGAATTGTGCACATAAAAGACCCTTAATGAATAATGTTAAATTGCATCAAGACTGGTGCTATGCCTTTTTATTGTTGGGGACAGTGATTTTAATGGGTGCTCCAGTTCTGAGCTGATCAATGATACAGGCTCCTGATCTGTGACCCACATTATGAATCACCACACTGCCTTTTTCAAAATGAAACCTAAATGGGTTATAAGCATGTAGGGATTATGGTGAAATTAGCAGCAAAATTTTAAAACTGCGGGGAGAGTGGGAAGAAGGTCTGGACGCAAAAGCAGCAAATTGGTATTTCTGTTTCAGCAAACAGGCTCACGGTCATTACCATGGAGTAAGGCAGCAAACAAACAACGGTCTTTGCAACCACCACCTCCTACTTCCTTAATTCTACCTCATCACAGGGACTAAGACCTCCCAGGGGTCTGATAAGATAGAGAATTTGAAAAAGGCTAATGTATTTTGGGGAGTAAATATACAAAGCAGGGTGACTTTGAAATAATTGAGGTCTTATTATTTTTGATGAAATAAGTCTCATTTAAGAGGCTATTTTTCTACTCCACAGTTCCAGTTAGTTTTCCATGTGTGTTACCTTTCTTGCAATGTTGGGAAGAACCAGCACTGTGGCATTTTAACATTCAGTGTTTGGGAGGGCTCAGGGGAACCTGCTGAGAATGCTAAAAACCTAAAATGAAATGGGTGGAATATGGAATAATATGGGTCTTTGGAGAAAATGAGGAAGAAGGTACTCGAGCACTTAAGAAGTATCTGCATCTCGATGATTTTCCGAAGGACAGAAAGTGAAAAAAAAGGTCATCTGCGTGGACCAAGCCTTGTTTCAACCAGTCTCGGCCGGTGTTAGAAGAATGAAAACCGAGAACAGGGCTGCCCGATGCCAGCGCGAGTCTCCAGTGTTAGACACTCCGCAGCTCTGTCTTGAGAGCCTGGAAGGTCACCCACTCCGACTTCTGTGCCCCCTTTCCTCGGTGCTGTCACAAAATGAATTTGGGAGAGCATTCTCAAGTCCCCTGCCAAAGATGAGAGAGAGCCCTCTCGTCTGTCAGGGACAGAGCCACTGCTCTGGTTGCTTCCCCGCTCAATGCTTCTTTTCGGGTATTGGGCGGGAAATGATAGTGGAGAGACCTGAGAGGAGGGCTTATGGGGCATCACTTTTGCTCCGGAACACTCCAGGCCCTGCGGTGGCCAGGACAAGCGCTCTCCCTCTGAGCAGAGCCTGGGACTTGAAGGAGCCGCGAAAGAGCCAGGCCTGCGAGATAAGCAGTCCTCGCTCCACCTTCCAGGGGGTTCCTGTGTCTCCCCAGGTCTCCAGGGTTAACGCTGATGCTCACAGCTAGTCTGGTGGCATTATGCTAGGGAAATAAACTTACATTTTTCAAATTTGGATATTGAGCAGATAACAGGTAGGAGGTTATGAGAATAAAAAGACCAGCACATATGTTATAGCATTGCTTGCAGGGGACAATAAACACTGATTTTCTAGAATCACATGTAGTTTGCTATAATCGATAGACCTGAACAACCTCACACAAACTTCTTTCTCCTTCTCTGTAAAATTTCCTCAGATTTGCTCTTGGATGAAATTGTAGAATACATCAGGTCTTTGAATAATGTCATTTCATTCAACATTGTTTCATTATAATGTTGACAAGAAAAAAAGATTCCCGTCCCAGGGCCAGTGTCTGTGTGGAGTTTGCACGTTCTCTTTGTGTCTGCGTGGGTTTCCTCCCAGAGTTGTGCGTGTGAGGGGAACTGGCATGTCTAACTGTCCGAGTCTGAGTGGGTGGGGCATGAATGAGGCCTGATGGAAGAGCATGCTGTCCAGGTGGGCTCCCGCCCGGTGCCTTGAGCTGCCTAGACAGGCTTTGGCCACCTGTGTCCCTGAACTAGAATAATAGGGTTGGAAGAATTATCTTGTTTCTTTGGTGGGTTTTTTTGTTTGTTTGTTTGTTTTTTTACAGGGACAGAGAGAGGGATAGATAGGGACAGACAGACAGGAACAGAGAGAGATGAGAAGCATTAATCATCAGTTTTTCGTTGCGACACCTTAGCTGTTCATTGATTGCTTTCTCATATGTGCCTTGACTGTGGGCCTTCAGCAGACCGAGTAACCCCTTGCTCGAGCCAGAGACCTTGGGTCCAAGCTGGTGAGCTTTGCTCAAACCAGATGAGCCTACATTCAAGCTGGCGACCTTGGGGTCTCGAACCTGGGTCCTCCACATCCCAGGCCGACGCTCTATCCACTGCGCCACTGCCTGATCCGACCTTACTTGTTTTTATTTATCTTTCTTAAATGTGTGTATAGCTGACATTTATGTCACTGTAGAATATTAAAGTGTTTGGCCTTTATTCAGAAGTTTGGTGATGAAATATACCACAGGAACTTAACTCTCATTTAGCCTGTGATAAAATCAGTTTCGTTATTCCTCATTTTGCTTACAGCTCAGTTTCTAAGAACCTCTGGATGTTAAGTGAGAACTTACTGTATGTACTATGCAATACAGTAATGGCCACAACTTTGGAAGGGACAGTGTAAGGCCAGGGGACGCCGCCATCATCACGGCCATCGTGGCCATTCACATGCAGGTTCCCATTAGATTCGGGCAGATGGTAAAGAAACAGTGGAGCCCAAAATTGGTGGGTCCGTCCTTTATTCTAGCCTCGCAATCGGCCAGCGAGTAAACACACAGTGGGAAAACAGTTCTCTTTTCATTCAGGGCTCCCAAAGCCACTGACACATCCAGGTTTTCCTAGAATCATTGGCCCCCACCAGTCTTAGTCACCTCTGGTTCCCCATCTGCCAACATGGCTTCTTACTCTGCAAAATTGGCTTCTCTCTCCTTCCCTTCCATCTTGGCTGTTTCTTCCTCTTCTCCTTCTAAAAAGCTACCTGGGCCCACAAAGACCCCTCCTCCAGCATACATTAGCATAACAATGGCCCTTCCCAAGCAGGAATGCAATCTGCAATCAACTGCCCTGCTCTGAAGGCAAGCACACATGTGGTTACCCAGCGCCATTTTTAACAATAAAAATGAGCAAACTCAAAACTCATATTTTACAAACTTATTTTCCCAACAGATAACAATGCTTTATTTTATCCATAAGTAGAAGGAATAACACTAAATTGCCATTTTATTTTTCCAATAAGATAGTAATTATCTTAGGTGAGTCTATTCATTTTTCTGGCTCCAAAGATGTTTATAAATGGTACCCCATATAATACAAACCACATGTTAATGTAGCATGAATGTTCAATCAATTAGTTTACACACACAAATGCTGGGATATTGATGACACATGTTAGCTTTCAGTGGGAAAAAAGCCAACAGAGCTAATTTGATGCATTGATCCTCAGGACGTGCACACAGATGTGAACCTTTGACTTCATCACAAGTGATTTGGCTGACAAACAGTAGCTTGTAATTATTGTTGCGCCATCATAAATTAATTAACAAATCAATCAATCAGTTCAGAACCGGCAGCCCAGCCACATTTGCTGTTTTGGGGTGTTTCTCTTCCCTTTATCTCTCTCACATGTGCTTTTCTTATCAGATGCCTTGAAAGCATTTGCTTGTGCCATACTGGCTTTTTCTAAGCTCCATGCGGGCATTCAAAACAATAGTAAAGAAATGTTGCTGATGTATTGGTTAATATTCTTTTACCTCTTGGCCATAGGACTGTCAAGAGGTAAAACACATCATTAGTGAGCATTCAACAGTTTTTGGCCAAAGCCATCTTCCCAGGTAGGGATCCCGATCTCTCAGCAAATAGGCAGCTTTTAGGGAGCGCTAAGGTAGCAGGTCCTGACATTTTTACGAAACATATTTCTTTGGTTATGTTTCCACGCCTCGCCTGTATTTTGAAAGATTTCATTAACTGAACAAGTTGTGTTTAATTAACTGTGAGTTACTTCATTTTTCACACACAACTATTTAATAAGCACTTCTATGTGTCAGGTTCTCTGCTAGGGACTTTGCATCTATTATCTTATTTAATTCTTGCCACAACTAAAAAGTAGATTTAATTTCTGTTTTACAATAGAAGAAACTGCGTCTCCAAGGGCTTAAATGGTCTGTCCAAATTTACACAGCTAATAATGGGCAGTGGCATGATTAGCAGTCAGGTTGCCTCCACTTCCCACTACACCACTATTAACCAAAGCCAGCAAAGAACTTCTGAACAACACATCACAGCCCATGTAACCACATGGAGTTGATATCATTCTAGCCAAAGCAAAGGAACTTGATATTTTAGTTAGCATCCTTATTCTGTTTAAACTTACCATTTCTGAGAGGTTTTGTGAAATACTGAAAAATAGTTCTTGGATATCTAGTTATTTATTTATGCATTTATGTATTACTTTTCCACTTCTATTGAGATATATTTGATAATATGTATGTTTAAGGTATATAATGTGATAATCCAATACTGTATATATTATGAAATGATTACCACAATAAGTTTGACATTCAATCACCTCACAAAGTTACCGTGTGTGTGTTTGTGTGTGTGTGTGTGTGTGTGTGTGTGCGCGCGTGCACACGCTGAGAACATTTCAGATCTACTCTCTTGGAAAATTTCAAGTACGTAATACAGTGTTGTTGTAGGGCCAGTAGTCACAGCCATTGTCGTGGCCAGGCAGGTGCAAGTTCACATTAGATTTGGGAAGACAGTAATGAAACTGCAGAGCCAAAAACTGGTGGGCCATTCCTTTATTCTAGCCTCACACCCGGCCAGTGAGAAACACATCGAGGGGAAAACACTTCCCTTTCTTTTCAGGGCTTCCAAAGCCACTAACACATCCAGGTTTTTCTAGAATCAAAGGCCCCCACCAGTCTTAGTTACCTCTGGTTCCCCATCTGCCAACATGGCTTCTTACTCTCTGCACAAACTGGCTTCTCTCTCCTTCCCCTCCATCTTCTTCTCCTTTTTTCTTAAAACTTTTTGGCACGAAACTCCTCCTTCAGCACACATTAGCATAACAGTGCCCCTCCCCAAGCAGGAAGGTAATTAGCAGCTTCACCTGGCAGCACCATTTATGTGGGCAGCGCCATTTTTAACAAAGTAAGCAAACATAATCACATTTTACAAACTTATTTGCCCAACAGTAGTTAACGGTAGTTATCTTGCTGTGCATTAGATTCCCAGAACTTGGTTATCTTATAACTGGAAGTTCTTGGATACCTTTCTTGAATCTACCTCTGAGAGTTTCAAAAAGGTGGGAGACCTCTGAATCCTTTGTCCTGCTCTGTCCCTGTTACCTCAGAAACACCATCTACTTCTGGGTTAACAGGATGTTATTGTTTTCTTTTGTTTTGCTTTGTCTTCTTGTCCTGAATCAGCCGGGGCAGTGGAATGACAGACTGAGACCCAAAAGAACTAGATGGATGCCTCAGAACTGGTCTAAAAGCATAAGCAACCATTAAACCTCTGAATCTTGCCTACTTTGAACCATTCACTATAAGAAGCAATTGAAATGCAGTGTTTTCCAACTTTTCAGGCCACCCATCATAATCTAGCACAGTGGCCCCCAACCTTTTTTGGGCCACGGACCGGTTTAATGTCAGAAAATATTTTCACGGACCGGCCTTTAGGGTGGGATGGATAAATGTATCACGTGACCGAGACAAGCGTCAAGAGTGAGTCTTAGATGGATGTAACAGAGGGAATCTGGTCATTTTAAAAAAATAAAACATTGTTCAGACTTAAATATAAATAAAATGGAAATAATTTAAGTTATTTATTCTTTCTCTGTGGACTGGTACCAAATGGCCCACGGACCGGTACCGGTCCATGGCCCGGGGGTTGGGGACCACTGATCTAGCACACACAAACACACAAACATAGAGTGATAATTAAATAATCATAAAGCAATCTTTACTTCTAATACCTGAAATGTACTTTTAATAGTTTTATATTCTATTTCATCTTTTTAAAGAAAGGCGCTGTCTAACTAAATTGATATCTTGACCCACTAGTGCCGTGGTTCCAAATATGTATTTCCCGATGGCCTTAGGCGACCCCTGTGTTTTGGTCATTTGACCCCCGCTGGGGTCGCGACCCACAGGTTGAGAACCGCGGCACTAGTGGGTCATGGTACATGATTTGAACATTACGGAGTGAATGTGAAAGTTCTCTGTTGAAGCTGAATTCAACATCTGCATAGAAGTGCTTCAGATTCTTGTGTTCAGGGGGCCTGTTATTATTTGAGCCCTACCTTTGAAAGGAATGTTATACTCATTGGAAGAGAGTGATTATTTCGAGGACTGTGGTGTCGGTCTGTGGCCCCACTGTAGAATGTTGTACTGAGGTGGTTTTCTGTAGCTCACTCTTAAGGATGAAAGAGTCAATCTGGTCAGCCCTTGGATGAAGAATAGGAAGAAAGCTAAGTAGGTGATGGTTACTGGGCTGGGTCCATGTTTATAATGCGTTTTGAATTCTCATCTTCATCAGATAAATAGCACCTATTAGGACAGACCCTTATTTTGTAAATAAGGTGACAGAATGAGAATGCAGAATTTGAGAAATAAGAAATATGCAGAGCCTTTAGTATTTAATTGCCCCCGGAAACATAAGGAAATGGCCTTTTGGTGAAAATCAAATAAGATGGATAGAATAGGTATTTTCCTAAAGAGTTTCCCTCCTGAAATTTTTAATGGGAGGAAATCTTAGGTAGTATGAAAAGTTATATCTAATTTCATTTTATATATCTTCACGTAGAATGGAGGAAAGTTAAAAATTACAATTTTTTTGGAATATGAAAACATATTCTCACCAATCTGTATTTTACAGAGAACTGAAGGGCAGCTAAATTAAAATAGAAGAGAGCATGGGACATAAAAATAGCTTTTGGAGGATGTTTTACAGTATACTAAGAGTCCAAATTGCATCATGGTTAACAATTCAGGCTTCGAAGGCCAGATAACCTGGGTTCCTATCACCGATATGCTATTTTTCACCAGCTGGATAAACTTAGACAAACAGCTTAACTTCTCAGTTTCCTCAGCTTTCATACATGGAAATATACAATAGTAGCAGGATCTGCTTTATGAGGATTAAATGAGTTAATATAAAAAACACTCTGCCCAGTGTATAGCAAATCCTCATATTAATATTGACTGTTAATTGCAAATGAAATATAATTGCAATGCTTTACAATAATTAAGGTCTACAAATAAGGGGTAAATAAAAGTTAAACAACTCTTCTTCCCTGTCCCCTCCTCCCAAAACTCCCCAGAAACTGTGTGTTAGGGAAATTATTCTTAGCATTCAAGTCAGTGACTGTAGGGCCAACTAAGCCCATCGAGTTCCAGAAAGACTTCACTTATCATATTTGTCTGACAAAGTGGTTTCTCCTGGATTCACAGCTCCTGTCCATTTCTGTCTGTGTACTGCTATTGTCACTTATTTCATTTGTTCCCTGAACTCAATGGCGAATTTCTGGAGAACAGATCCGACCTTGCTCAGTTTTCCATTTCCTATTTTGAGTTCTCCTCCCAACCCCACGACCCTGTTCAGGGGTCATTCTGTAAGACTTGTTGAATGAGACTGAGCTTGCCTTAGGTTCCAGTTTCTTAGCTCATCATTAGTGCTTTATACCCACAATTCATAAGTTATATAAATATGTAATAGTAATGTATTGAATAATAATAAATATATAAATTTTAAAATAAAGTCAGTCTTGCTTTTCACAGATGTATTCCAAACACACAACTTACAAATGAGTTGTGCTCCAAAAGTTCACGTAGTCATTAGAAATTTTATAACATGTGCACTAGGTCCACAAAGAACCCATCAAAGATGACTTCACCCACAATGCATCAGGTACAATAGTGACTGCTTTCCACTCCAAAGGAAGGGCCCTTCCTCCTTCCAACAGCCTCTTTCTCAGCAGGGAGAAAGACTCCCTCCTCTCCAAGGAGCTGAGAGTGAATCCCACTGCTCTAGTCCAGGCTGTGGAGTTGAGCATTGGCAATATGGAATGAGGTCCCTGGGAGTGCAGAGAGGATGGAAGAGTACATAATATTTACTCCTCCCTCTTCCCTGTCTCTTTTCTTTTTCATTTTCCTAGTGTTGGCAAGAAAGAGAGGGAGTAGTCCTGCAGCCTTCCTTCACCTGTGACTTGATGTCCCTTTTTCTCCATCTTTCTCTCTCTTGGATTTGTTCTCATCGCTCTCTTAAGCCCAGAGGCTGCAGGACGGAGCCGTGGTGGTTGACCTCTAACAGATACCTTCATCCTTTTCCCCTTTGTCATTCTAGTCTATTCCTTCTATCCCACCAGTTCATCGCTGATCCAAGATGATGATGAGAGATGTAGGCTGAATAATGGGTGGTGCCAGTCACTAAGATTCTTACCAGTGATAGGCCTCCCAAGTGGTAGGGAATGGTCACAGAGGTGGGTATAGGAAGCAGGCAGAGAAGTTCCATTTTCAAGGCAGCTGTGCTCAGCCAGCTAGAGCTGTGTCCGTAAACATAAGCACCTGTCCTTTATTACTTATCTTGCCCCCAAACATAAGGCCATGGGTGGGCAGGTTCTTAACCTTTGTGCAGAACATAAATGTCTTTGTTGATGATCTTGTTGCTAATGTCTTATTTAGATTATCCATCTCTACAATGTTATATAGATCCAATCCTTTTCCTTCCTATTGACACCATATTTGCAAATGCATAAATCTTATTCTGTCAACAATTTATAGAGCATTTGCAGCAACAAAACAAAACAAAACCAAAACCAAAACTGTATATGAACAAGGCAAATTTCATTTCTTTCCTCGTGGAGCTTACATCCAGTGTAGAATGCAGTGTGATAAGTCATTTGTTGGTGAGTTACTGGCTGTTGTAAAACTATATAAGAGAGGTACCAAATTTGTCTTGGTAGGTGGTATATTTTCTCCAGATGCAAGTAAGAAGGGAGATGACTAATTTCTGCAATGAATTCAGTATGTGAAAAGGTCCAGCAGCAGGAGAGAGCATAGAAAAAGGTGTCATGCTATAAGTGAGGGTACTAAAATTGAGGAGAAAAATCCATGCTAAAGCCCCAATATTTTGTTGATTGATATAAAGGAAAAATGTCCAGGAGCAGAGCTATGGGCTATGAAAACATCTCAACATGCACACCACCACCACCATCACCATCACCATGCCACACTCCACACATCCACTGCAGGACAAGGATTTCATTATAGTGAAACTTCACAGACACAGATCAGATAACACAGGACAAGGGTCTAAGCTCAGATGGCTGCTGTTCTGCAAGTTTGTGGTTTACCCAGGCTATTAGGCTGCGGCCAGATGTACTGTGTTACCTACATAATCCTTATCAGCAGCATTCCATCTGTGTCACCCAAGTAGCAGGAATTAGGCAGGCACCCTTTTGGCAAGTGGCCCAAAGGGTACAGAACGCGCAGGTATGCCTTGGAGGCATGTAACCCACAGCCATCTAAGCCGGGAGAGAAGAAAAACACATTGAGTTTCTGCCCCAGATACTCACTTGAGTTGCTCCTGCATTCCAGAGAGAGGTGGGTGGGGGGAAATTTGGAGGTTAGCTGTGGGGCCTCGGAGTGATGATTACTTTGTAATGGAACAAATTAAATTATGTGAAATTTTAGATGCTTTCCCCCTGCCCCAGTGGCTCCCAATCTATTTAGGGGTAGTCAGGAAAAGGGGACCTTCACAACAGCTGCTTAGCTGCTTGAGCTCAGAGAGGAAAACCATAATTTGTCTGTAATCCCTAATGCCAACAGTTGTTCATTAAGAAACAAAACTAATGTAATCTTGATTATTTGCTCAGATTTCTACTCTATCATGTTTTGTACATCTGGCAGGCTAATGTAATTTTCCTCAGAAACCCAGAGCAATCTGGTGCTCAGACAACACCATGCAGATTTAGGTAAATTCCAGGCTCAGATTAGCATAATACTAACTAATCACGAATATCATTTGCATTCATTAGAGTGTTGTGAAAAAATTGTTTCTAAATGGCAGAAAATTGAAAGAAAGATTAAGGGCAAGGGCTTGAAAATCCTGTTTGGCACGATGCAACTATATTACAGATGATTTTTCTCTTACAAGCCCTAATATTTAATGTGCAAGTATTAATTAGAGTATTCGAAAAAGAGTGCATCTAATTAGAAGAAAACTAAGAGAGATTAAGGACCAGGCATACGGACTCGCTTTTGCTTGATTCAACTGTGGAACAGATCATTTCCCGTGCAATGCCAGGGAGCTTAAATATGTAAAAGATAGAGTGATTAATTTTTTTTAGAATGAGCCAAGCCTTTTTTTTTTTTTTTTTAAGATAAGGAACAAACACCATTTTGTCCCTTATCTTAAAAAAAGTAACAATTTATTGGTCAATTCATTTATGTTTATGATCAAGGAGAGAACAGAATTAAACTTCTAAGTCTGAAATATGGCCATAAAGCCCATGCACCAGGAAAATCTGAAAGTCACGGTAATAGATCTCAAATGATGTACAGATTAAAAAAATAATAGAAAGATCCCAACCCCCACGTCCTGGTGGTTAGCTATTTTCCTTGCCATTTCCCAGGCCCAGCCATTTGGCATAAACAGAACTGTTTACAGGCTGTGTGCTGGGGCCTGTGCCGGACTGTGGTTGTAAGCAATTGTCTATAAATCCTGTCTCTCCACAGCTCGGCTGCTGTGGGGCTAAATTCAGCACTGCCTTCCTGAGGGCTCAGAGCAGGTGCTGGTCAATGGCTTTGGCTTCTCCTTCTGACAGATGAGCAAGCTGAGCCCGCTGCCCTGGTGGGAAGCCAGCTGAGCAGCCATTAGCAGACATGATTTTGAATGCCCAGGGTAGTCAAGCTGCTTGCAGAGGCCTGAATACGGCTCAGGCTTTGGCCTCAGAATGGATGAGGGTCTGGGTAGCATGGTATCGGAGCTTTACTTACAGAGTGGTCTGGGAACCAGGAGCTTTGGCATCATCTGCAAGCTCGTTGGAAATCTCAGGCCTCATCCTAGACCCCCTGAGTGAGAATCTGCATTTACACCCGATTCCCAGGAGAAGCCTAGACTCATGACAGTTTGAGAAAAGCTGGTGTATAAGATACCAGGTCTCACACATATAGGGGCATAAATCTCACACTGAGAACTTGTTACCTCACATTCCTGTGCCCAGAGGTCCATGGAAGGCAGGGTCCTTGGCATTATACTAGAGAATCACCTGGGTAGAGGGATGAGCATGGGTGCAAACACACCTCACCTACTGTGTTAGTGGAAAGTTACTCAGTGGCTGTATTAATTTCCTCATTTTCACATGGGGAAAATTGCTCCTGTTTTAGAGGGTGGCTGTAAGAGTTGAGTGAGTTCATCTCTGCAGAAGGTTTAGCACAGTATCCTGTCTATTTCAGGCCCCGCAAAGATATTAGCTTTCTTTCCCCTCCTTTCTGTCTGCAACTTACTTCCTCCACTTGTCCCCCGGTCCTTCCCCTGGGCCCCCAAGTTGCCACCTTAGTGGCAGCTGCTCACTGGTTTTTACACCTTCACTGTGCAGTGCTGACCTCGGACTAGGTTGCTGGACGCCAAGCTTTACTAAACCTTCCTGCTTGTATCCATCCCATAGTTTATTCTCCCTTTTCTCTGCTAAACTGGAAGGTGACCTAAAGCTAATGGCTAAGGCTGTGTGGAGTGTTTTAAATAAGCCATTATCTTCCTAACCCAGTGTTTCTCAACCGTGGCTATACCCTAGAATTACCTGAAGATCATTTTTAAAATGCCAAGACTCTCTCCCACTGAGATTCTGATTTATTGTCTGAGATGAGTTCAAGCATCCATAGATTTTTTAAAAATTGCACGGGCAGTTTAAAATGGGTGCCAATATTGGGAACTAAGCCTCTAGGAACGGAATCAGGGAGACCAATTGGAAGGTTACTGTAGCTGAGGAAGCCCTGTGAGCATACAGAGCAGACCATGTCAGCCGCGTCTGAGATGACATGGGTACTAAGTGTGCACCCATGTCCCATTCAGTTATCCTCAATACCAGTTTTTAGGTTTTCTTCATGAGAAATGCGCCCTGGAATTAGTTTTAGAGACCAGGAGCTTTTTCTGTTAATTTTTTTAGAATGCCTGTAGGAAAGCCATTTCTTCTTTCAAAAATGAATGAGGAATAATAGGAATATCTGTTTAGTACCTAAATAATTCTATAATGTCTCCCTCCGGTTTTCTGTAAGCTAGTTTTTGGAAGAGAGTCAAGCAGGTATGCAAACCCAGGAAGATGGTAGTTGTGTGTGTGTGTGTGTGTGTGTGTGTGTGTGTGTATTCCCGCATGTGCACATGTATTTGTGTGCCCTTGAAAGAGAAGATACATAATAAGAAATTTTAGTATAGGGTTTTAGTGGAAGAATTGCAGAATTGGGTAACAGAACAAGATGTATCAGATTCCTGCATCTCCATATTAGAGCTCTGAAAACAAACAGCCACATTAATACAATGTCTAATAACCAATAAATGTAATTACCTTCCTCACTCATCTGTTTCTTAAAACAGCTACATTGTCATACATTTGATAAGCCAAATTCTCTAGCTAAAGTACAATGAAACTAGTAACTAATAAAAAAATCATTAAAGATCCAATAATAGGTAAATAGGATTCAAACTAAAAATACAAATTATTTTTAAGAAAATAAAAAAGTGGCATAATATTCATTCAGCACTTACTAGGTTGTCCATTAGAATTAGTTTGTATGTATTATCTCATTTAATTCTCTAGGAAATCTTAACATACTTTTGTCTTCCTTTTGTACTAAACAAACTGAAGCACAGAAAGGTCAAATAACTTTCCCAAGGTCATACAAAGAATATGTAACAGAGCTGAATTTGAGATAGGGCAACTGTCTGCAGAGTTTGTGTTTCTCACCAGTGTGCTATATCCATATCAGAACTTATGGAATTTGGTCAAAATAATAATCAAAGAAAAACTATGTTTTTTTATTATTATTTTTTTTTATTTTTTATTTTTGTATTTTTCTGAAGCTGGAAACGGGGGAGAGACAGTCAGACAGACTCCCGCATGCGCCCGACCGGGATCCACCCGGCAGGCCCACCAGGGACGATGCTCTGCCCACCAGAGGGCGATGCTCTGTCCCTCCGGGGCGTCGCTCTGCCACGACCAGAGCCACTCTAGCGCCTGGGGCAGAGGCCAAGGAGCCATCCCCAGCGCCCGGGCCATCTTTGCTCCAATGGAGCCTTGGCTGCGGGAGGGGAAGAGAGAGACAGAGAGGAAGGAGGGGGCGGGGGTGGAGAAGCAAATGGGCACTTCTCCTATGTGCCCTGGCTGGGAAGCGAACCTGGGTCCCCCGCACGCCAGGCCGATGCTCTACCGCTGAGCCAACTGGCCAGGGCCCTTTTTATTATTTTTTATGTCTGTTTTTATTTAAAATAAAAATAAATGATAAGTGAATAAGCCTTAAGAAGATGGGGAAGAAACAACAATATAAGCCTAAGGAGGAAGGGAACATGACTTTAAAAAAATAATTAATGATTTGGAAAAGAAAGAAAAATAATAGGATAAAAAATAAGAGTTGGTCCTTCTGGGAGAAAAGAGAAAACTAGCATAAATATGTAAAGATAGGCCCTGGCCAGTTGGCTCAGTGGTAGAGCATGGGCCTGGCATGTGGAGATCCCAGGTTCGATTCCTGGTCAGGGCACACAGGAGAGGTGACCATCTGTTTCTCCATCCTTCTCCTCCCTCAGCCATGGCTCAAATGGTTCAAGAAAAAGTTGGCCCTGGGCACTAAGAGTGACTCCATGGCCTTGGCCTCAGTAGTTAAAATAGCTTGGTTGTTGAGCGATGGAGCTGTGGCCCAGCCAGGCAAAGCATCACATGGTAGGGGCTTGCTTGGTGAATCCTGGTCAGGGAGCATGCAGGAATCTGTCTCTACCACCCCTCCTCTCACTCATTAAAAAAAAATTAAAAGTAAATAAATAAATATGTAAAGATAGAGTTAAGAGGCATTTAAAAAAAATAAAAATATTATCTCTGTGTGGGCATATTTGAACATCTAGATGGGAGTAGATGTTTTGTAAAGAATATGTAAGTTATCAAACATTGACACTAGAGCTAGAAAGCCTAACCAGTCATATCATCATGAAACCCCTTTCAAAAGTTGAAGAATTTTCTTTATTAAAAAATAGCAAAATTATTTGCAATACTTGACTTTATAGAAACTTTTCAAAGTTTCAAAGAGTTTCCATGTCAGGATCATAAACAAATATTGAAGACTACTCAATTGATTTTACAAAGCTAGCCGAACTCTGATTCTAAAACATGACAGAGAAAGGAAAGGAGGTAGGAATAGGGAGAGAAAGAAGGAAGGTAGAAGGTAAGAAAAACGGGAGGAAAGATAAAAGAAAATTTATACCAGTTTAAATTATAAGTAGTGATGTAAGAAGCTAAGTAAAATATTAATATTTAAATCCAGCACTATATTAAAAGCATAAGCAATTGGTGGATAGGTATTTTTAACATAGGGATTTGGGTTAATGTTAAGACTTTTATTGTATCACCCATTACATCAATAGTTCAAAAGAAGAAAAAAAAAGCCCATATAATTATCTAGATACGTGCCAATAAAGATATACTTAGAACATGAAGATACTTTATTAATAATATCAATATCTCTCAAAGAAATGGTCAAAAATTATACTTAATGACACTGTAGAGCAGTATTTCCTAGAGTGTATTCTGTAAAATAGAAGTCCCTGGTGAAACCTAAAATGCTCCTCAAAATTAAATTTCTATGCCACATAAATCTGGGAAATATTTCATACTATAACCTCCTCTAAGAGTTTCATCAGCCGCATGTACAGACAGTTTGAAAAATGTTTCTTATTGAACCGTGGAAACTTTTACTGATCATTTAGGATTATTTCTCCCCAGAGGACATCATGGGAAATACTGAGTTAGAAAACATAACGGGAAGAAATTCCATTCACACTTGTATAACATACATCTGAAATAATTGGGAATAAGTTAAATAAGTAATGTACAGGGTACATATGAAGATAAGTACAAATTTTACTAAGAAAAATTTTAAAGATTTGATTATAGAGAATCTCATTTTTTATTCCTAGATAAAAGTTTAATTTTATAAAAATATGTCTCCAAAATTAATTTATAATTAAATATATCCAACTCAAGAGAGCTTTTGTCTAACTTATAAAAATAATTCTAAAGTCTATATGGTTAAAGGAATAGTCAAAAAGATCCAAGAAGCCTAACGACGGGTGGCGCGTCGGACTGGGATGTGGAGGACCCAGGTTAGAGACCCCGAGGTCACCAGCTTGAGCACAGGCTCATCTGGTTTGAGCCCAAGGTCACTGGCTTGAACAAGGGATCACAGCTTGAACAAGGAGTCACTCGGTCTGCTGTAGCCTCCCAGTCAAGGAACATATGAGAAAATCAATCAATGAACAACTAAGGAACCGTAACAAAGAATTGATGTTTCTCATCTCTCTCCCTTCCTGTCTGTCTGTCCCTACATGTCCCTCTCTCTGACTCTCTCTGTCTCTGCCACAAAAAAAAAAAAATCCAAGAAAAAAAGAGAAAATATTCTCTTTTTTTAGTTCAAATACATTATAAATTTATAATAATTGAAACATTATGTATGTCTCTGGAGTAAAACATCAGACAAATCAGTTAATAGAATAAAAATCTCAGAATCAGAGGTAAAGTTATATAATACTCAGAATGCATTTGAAGCAGTGTAGCATAGTGGCTCAGGGTATAGGATTCAGTAGTCATACATACTGAACTCTAATTTCAACTCTGCCTCCTATTGTCTGTGTGATCTTGGGCAAGTCATTTAATCTTTCTGTACATCTGTTTTCTTCTATATAAAAGTAGGAGTAACCTACTTTTACCAAGTAGAAATAATCCTAATACTTTATAAAGTTAGCATGAAGTGATGGAATAACATTTATAAAATACCCAGAAATTGGTACATAATAATCATTCAGTAAGTGTTTGCTATTGTTATATAATTCTTATTATTATGTGACAAAAGAGTTTTTTAGATCAATGGGAAAAGATAGGTTACATAATATATAGATAGAGATGGGGCAACTGGCAAATTATTTGAAAAAAATTATTAGTTGCATTCAAATATATATACCATATACCATATACTAAAATAAACATTAATGGTTAAAGAGTAAAAACCAAGAATTAAAGTAAAAAGAAAAAAAACTATAAAATAGAGAAAAAGTGACTATTTGTCTAAGTGTATCATAAAGGCAAATCTATAATAGAAAGTCAATAAACTTGATTATGCAAAATATTTATATTGTATATAAGTATAATATTTTATAAATAATTATACAAATAATACATTTATATTATATTTAAATAGATCACAATTATATTATAAATATGTTATAAATATATAATTATATATTATATAAACATACAGTATATATTTAAATTAAAGAGTAAATAAGAAGTTTGTTTAATAGAAAGGATCAAAAGAATTTCTATACAAGATAATTAATTTTAAAATATTCAAAAATTATGAAAATACGTAAAGAAGCAATACAACACACAAAAAGGAAAAACAAAAGGTTAAAGAAGTTTTTTTCTGCTATAAAACTGGTTTAAAAAAATGGATGATTTCTAGTAATGGTAAGAGAAAGAGACACTTTCAAACATTGCTGCTGGGTGTATACAATGGTAGGCACAACACAGACTTTTTGGAGAACAGATAGGCAATATTTATCAAAAAACCTTTAAAACTGGCTTATCTTTTGACTTTAGCAATTCACTGAGGATATTCTTGCAGGTGCAGGACACAAATTTAGTTACAAGGAACTGAGGCAGCGTTGTTAAAGCTGGAATCATCTGAAATATTAATGCTGTGGGGGAAATCTTCACCATATACTACAAATAAAGGGAAAGGCAAAGTTAAAATTCAGCATTGCAGTAGCATCATTAAGAAGAAAGAAAAACACACAGAAACAAAGGCTGAAAAGATACACACACCCCCAAATATTTAACAGGCTTTTTTCTCAACAATGGCATAGAGATGACTGGTTCCTTAAAATGTGATTATTGTTTTAGAGTGCTTCTCTGAATTCTGCAGTTTTATATAATGAGAAAAGATGTCTTTTAACTGGTAAAAAAGACTTACTTTAAAATGGGTATGAATTTAGAGATTAGTTTGCTTTATAGAATGATTTCTAAACAGTTTTCTCTGTAGTTATAATACACATATGCAAAAGAGCTATAATACTACATGTATGGTTCTGACATTAATATCAAATTCTTCTCCAAGACTCTAGTTTAGAGTCTTTGTAATAGAACTTTGTTACAAACACAAACTCACACTTCAGTCAACAGTGTGAAAGATAAGTGTCTCTAGTCTAGCTCCGGCCGAGGGAGGGTTCTGGGGGGGTTCTCTGACACCTTCCTACTCTTTTCCTGCACCCACGGTGGTTTTTGTCTAGTGTGTGCAAGTCCGCACTAAGGTACAGGGCTGCTTTCTCCCACCAGGGCTTTTCTTGCTAACTGCAGATAATTCAAAGTCAATCACATCTCAGATATAAAATGAGTTTTTATACTCTGTTGTGAAGAAAAGCTGCAGCTTCAAAAACCCTCTGCAAACAGCCTACACCTGCTTTTTTTTTTTTTTTTTCTCTTTTTCTTTTTGACCAGGAAGAGCCCTTGTTAATGTGGGTTGGGTCCCGGGGCTTCCCGTCTTCTGACTCTTCTCTCTACATTTTGCCCTGGCGCTTCAGTGGTGGGAGGGTCGTTTCATCATCCCCTGGTCATTTGAAAACAGAATGATTTCCAGATTGGATCCAAGGAAATAAACTGCAGAAGAAGGGGAGTGGGAGCCGTGTGGATGCATGTGCTCCCCCCGCACTGTGCAAGTCACATTTAGAATCGGCCCAGCAGACTTTTACTGGCCTGTGCCAGTGGGACCAGTGACAGTGATAAAAGTATGTTTCAGGATGTACCAGAGGAGATAGCCGGTGAGAAATATTTTTTACCATGAAATTTTTGATGAAATGAAGCCCAGTTTAGCAGAGACAAGAAATGATATGTTCCTCACTGACACCGACCATAAGGAACTAATTTCTGCTCTGTTATGTTGGGTGGGAAAGTGGGTGGAAGGAGATTGTCATCATTCACCTTCTGTAGAACATGTGTGGTTGACCACTGGCAAAGGTGCCTATGCTTCCAAAATTAACCAGTACACTACTAGCTGGCATTCTAAATTATACAAAAAGTTCGATTGACTCCTGTAAGAGAAAGAGGCTAGGATACAAGCTGCACAGGTCTGCTTTGCTGATTGATAATATCCCCCAAACTAGGAGCAGTGCCCAGCACAGAGTACGGCCCTGAGAAACACTTGCTGAACGAATCAACTCATTTCAAGAAAATAATTCTTTTGAAACAATTATTTTAAGCAATATCTGTTCTATTTCCTGGGGTTAGCATGTCTGTGTTACTTAGACTTTCATCCTCACTGCTCTAAATAACTGATGTGCTGAATATTGGCCCTGAGGAAATATCAAACCATTAAAGAAAGCGTTACATGCAATGCTTCTTGTTTTTTAAGGTGGGAAACCAAACTAATAAGCTTTAGTGTGTGAATATGGTTGAAGTAAAGAGTTTTTAACTCTCAGTTAATCAAATATTTTAATTAAGCTGCATGTGAGACAGGACCCTTTTGGTTCCAAGGGACCCAAAGCAGCTTGAACTAGCACAGACAAAGGGGGCTTTATTGGTTCATGGAGCCCAAGGAAATGTGGAGGAGCTACAGTGTAGGAAGGAGAGGCACATCGCTGGGCTGGGCCACACTGGAACTAGATGCCAAATACTTCCCGCCTGCTCTCGGGCCCACAGCCTAGCTACACGTGTTCACTTCATTCCCACTGGCTAGGCCTTCTCTGTGGTGAGACACAGGGCCCCGGGGCTTCCTGGGCTTTATTTAGGTCATGCAACTCTTAACATCCAAGGGAAACATTGTTGGTTCGAGATTTTATTTAAGCTACTGGAAGAGTTTTCTGATTAGATTAGCTTGGGTTAGATCCTCACTCCTAAATGCATCAGAAATTTCCAAAAGGGGCCTAACCTGTGGTGGCGCAGTGGATAAAGTGTCGACCTGGAAATGCTGAGGTCGCCAGTTCAAAACCCTGGGCTTGTCTGTTCAAGGCACATATGGGAGTTGATGCTTCCTGTTCCTACCCCCTTTCTCTCTCCTCTTTCTCTTTCCTCTCTAAAAATGAATAAATTAAAAAATAAAATAAAATAAAATATTTTTCAAAAGGATGAGTTAATATAATACAAGGAAATGTCCCCAAAGACATCTGTGGATGAGGGGCAGTAGTTTCCAGGGGAAACGAGAGAGGAGGACTGGGCCAGAGAGCCCCGCGCGTGGGCTCTGTGCTCCGCTGGTGCCCTTGCCGTGACACGTCACTGATTTACTACAGAAGTATTTTGCGCATATGCCAAACTATTTGGATTTTTGTGCCTCACTTGTGTCACAAAGAAAAGAATGTTTTGTCACCCATCCATTTCTTAAGCAAGCAGCTTGTGAGATGGAGGCTGACAGTCCCGTGAGTCGCATGGATGGCAGATCCTCTGTGGGAGCGTTGGCGTGTTGAGATGGAGTGCCCTCGCTTGTGTTGATGGTTCCTCCATCCAATCAAAGAGTGTGTTTAAGAACGCTAGCCTTTTTCTTCTCTCTCTCTCTCTCTCTCTCTCTCTCTCTCTCTCTCTTGCGCGCGTCAAAAACCTAACAAACCCATGTGCCGTTCTTTCTATCAGAAATTACCCTTCCAAACGCACCCCTCCAGAAAGCACGTCTCTTCTCCCAAGCATCCTCGCCTACTTTCTCCCAAGCTACAGCAAAACCCAATGAAAATTTTGCATGTTACTTGGAAACCTTTATTATTTCAGGGGTAGAGAGTGAGGAGGGAAAATAGGAAATGGTAAGGGTGAGGGTATTTAGAATAAACCTACATATTCAGAACTTCAATGAACATGGGTTTCTAGCATCTCTTCCTATTTATTTGCTTCACAGTTTCTCCAAAAATAATCCCCTCTAATTATGTTTCATATTACAGGATCCTTATTAAGCCCTCATCTTCATCAAGTGTAGAATTACTACCCATTTCTTTTCAAGAAAGATTGAGGAGACATGACCATGAAACCTGATGCAGGACCCTGTCTGTCCTTCCTCCCCTCTTTTTTCTTTTTTTTTTTTTTTTTTTTTTTTTTTTTAATTTTTCTGAAGCTGGAAACAGGGAGAGACAGTCAGACAGACTCCCGCATGCACCCGACCGGGATCCACCCGGCACGCCCACCAGGGGCGGTACTCTGCCCCCCAGGGGGTGATGCTCTGCCCATCCTGGGCGTCGCCATATTGCGACCAGAGCCACTCTAGCGTCTGAGGCAGAGGCCACAGAGCCATGCCCAGCGCCCCGGCCATCTCTGCTCCAATGGAGCCTTGGCTGCGACTCCCCTCTTTTTTCAAGGGACAAGTTGCTCTTCCCTAAGGCCTGAACTTTGGCAAATCTTTCCATCCTCCTGAGCATGTTCATAACTGGTCATACCAGATCCTCCTTATGGGAAGTAGCTCCATGCATTTGAGAGGGTGAATCTTCAACTACAACCGCCCCGCCGTGCAATCTGCCCTTCCCCAACCAACGCAGAAATGCAAAGTAAAAATGCAAGGCTTCTGTTATCAGTCATGTAATAGTAGCAAGTCAGGTACATTAGTTTGTAGGATCTGAAACTCACGTAGTTTGGGGGGCCTTTGTAAAAATATAATAAAATGTTAATAATAGAATAAAATAGGCCTGACCTGTGGTGGCACAGTGGATAAAGCGTCAACCTGGAAACGCTGAGGTTGCCGGTTCAAAACCCTGGGCTTGCCTGGTCAAGGCACATATGGGAGTTGATGCTTCCTGCTCCTCCCCCCTTTTCTCTCTCTCACTCTCTCTCTCTTCCCTCTCTATAATGAATAAATAAAATCTTTAAAAAAATAATAGAATAAAATATTACAGGAACAAAATCAGGTATGAACATGACGAGTTCTTTTGAACAAGAAAAACCATACCAAATTACACACTCTTTTTTGATATATATCACAAACCTCACAAAATCCGGAAAAATCGCTTGTCTTGGTTTTGCCTGGCATGTTTCAATAATACGTTTTCTTCATATTTGGCTGCGTATTTTGTATTGCCCTTTTGTATGATAGCAGTTTTCTAATAACAGTTTTCTATGGAGATGGATAATTCAGGATTCTGTCAGTGTTACTAAAAAAAAAAGTGTTATTTACTTTATGGAAAAGTTTCAGCTTCACAACCTGTTTTCACTAATGATCAATCTACAACTGCTTCTATGGTTTCTTGCTCAGGTACTATTTCTCGGTGGGCTGGAGGCCCAAGCCCTTGAGGAATTTCAGCCCTTTCTCCCCAGGCCAGGCCCCCCTGGAGGCCGCTGTAGCTGGTCCCTCTCCACTGCGTGTCCCCAGCCATCCTTCTGCCCACCGCGGCCCGGAGGTGAGGGACTTCCAAGCAGAAAGTAGACTAGCCAATCCTGATTCTTTTTGGAGACAAACACAGAGTATAGATTGTTGAAGAGACCCACACGGGGCAGGTGGTCATGCGGCCTGGGGGTGGGGCACGTGCTGTTTGTGTTGGTGGTTCAGCTGCCCAACACCAGCCCCCGGCCCGGGTCTCAGAGGGTGGCGGCTCTTGACGGGGTCGCGTTCCCTGCTCCTTCTCCAGTTACTGCTTCCGCCCTGTATCCTTGCGAAAGGCCCGCAAAGTAATATACAGCCGCTCAAGTTTCATTGTGCTTCCCATCTGGGAAAAGCTATGAACTGTCTACCAATATTTATGGCAAAGTAGAGGGGAAGGAAGGAGAGTTAAAATTTCTTAATCACCTGTTGTGTGACAAATGCACAGGCAACATCCGTAGACATTTTATAAGGAACTGATTTCTTGACTGAATGGAATCCGATGGGCTCGGGGCTCGAACTGTCTTGCCAACTCCAGTGGCGGATTTCCTACCCCTGGAGGGCATTTTGGGCAGATGCTTTAGCTTCTTGGGTCACTTTCAGGCTCCAATAAACACCCTCATTTCCAGGACTCTTTCATTAAGCCCTTATCTGCAATTCTGAAGTTCCCAAAGTTCTTAAAATCAAAACATTTTTTAGAAGTTGCTATAAAGTCATCTGGTGTAACCAGCTATAAACTGCTGTGAGGGTATTGTCATTATGTCCAGTCACCTTGTGTGGATAATAATATATTTGCTGTAGAAATATATCCTGTTTGATTATGGGGAGCTGTCTTATACCCACTTATAACAGAATATGCCCTTTCTAAAAATTATAAATGAATTCTGAAATCTATCTGGCCCTAAGGGTTGTGAATAAGGGAGCTCTATTTGAATTGTCAATGTTTTTTTTAATATCAAAACATCAATTTCTCATCCAATGTAAAGTTTCTCTCCCTGGGCAGCATAGAACTGATGCATGAACTGTGCAGAGCAGTGATGAGAACGAGGTGAGGCGGTCCTGCTAGTTCGTCATTATTCTTCCATCTTGTTTTCCCTCCATCCTCACCTGCCCAGCAGCCTCTGCCGCCTCCGAAGTGGGGAGTGAGGAGGAAGGACAGTAATGTCCCTGATGCTGTTGTAATCTGAACTTGGTGACCTCTGTGGCTCTTTCCTCTGCGATTCTTCCAAGAATCACCCCTGCCATGGGCCATGGAGTCAAGGGCACAGAGGCTCTGGGGGAAATCCTGCTTAGCTGGTTCAGACCTCTGCCTAGAATGGGTGAGTCGCTGCTCTCATCTTTGTTCTTGTCTTTGGAGTTTGAGTTTCAACAGAAACAAAGATATGACCTATTTGAAATTCTGTTATACATCCATACCGCATTTTTAATGCTCAGAGTTAACCTGTGATGTAAGTAGAGTCCATTTTACAGGTGAAAAGACCAAGGTAACAGAGCATTTACTCATGGTGGTAAGTATAGTGATTAAAAAAAAAAAAGAAAGAAAAGAAAATCAAAATGCGAAGATAAGGGGCCCTGGCGGCTGGGTAGCTCAGTTGGTTAGAGCATCATACCAGTACTCCAAGGTTGTGGGTTTGATCCTTGGTCAGGGCACAAACAAGAATCAACCAATGACTGCATAAATAAGTAGAATAACAAATTGGTGTTTCTCTCTCTCTCTCTCTCTCTCTCTCTCTCTCTGCTCTCCCCCTCTCCCTCTTCTCACTTTCTCCCTCTCTCACCCACCCTCTCTCTAAAATTTAAAAAAATGCTAAGGTTAGGGAGTACAGGGCACAAAGTTGCTGTGAAGAGAATCTTTATGTCAAGGAAGCCAAAAGGGGTGAATTTGAAGGAACCTGAGCGTTTGTAGTTTTTGAGCAGCCACAGATAAAATAGCTTTTTTGGAGGGCAAGGGAAACATTTGTCTCTGAAGATTATAACATAGGAGGAGAAAAGGGTGTGCAGTTTCTAAAGAACCACATCTAGACAAGAGGGAAAAAAGGACACGCTGAACAGAAACTACACCACTGTGTTTTCTGAAACTTTCTGTTCCCACTCACTACTCATCAAAACCCAGAAAAAAAATCTGTAATCTTTAAAAGTCAGAAGTGGGTTTGAGATCCACTGGGATGAGTTTAGAAGCCCCATTGTGCTCAGAGTGGGTCTAAATTTGGAAGTAAACTCAATCCCACAGATTCATTATACAGTTGGCATGATGAGGAGAGGAACTGAAAACTTGCCTTGTCTGAATTTCTCACTTCTTTTGAGAAGGAGACTTAACAGGAGAGGCTGACATTTCAAAGACATAGCTTAGCTGCGTTTAGAAATCAGGGAGTAGGCGGTTTTCAGAAGGCACCTGTAAACACCATGTAGATTAGCTGTGGGAAATGCGTGAGAGTCCCAAGATGGCATGGAGGGAAACAAAGAAGAATATTCTTTTCCCACCAAGCGAAGAAAAATGTAGGACTCTAAGGAGGCAAGGAATGTTTCATTCACTCATCCATTCATTCAAGAAATACTTATTAGGTTGGGGTTTTGCTTGGTTGGTTGGTTTGTTTTCTGCCATGGCTAGGCACTGAAATACAGAAGAAAATAAAATATTAACCAAAACAAACAAACAAAAAGTGGGCATATAATTACAAACTGAGATAAGTGCTCTAAAGTCTGACTTTTTATGAAAAGGTGTAATAAGGGGAACTGACTCAAATGTGCAAAACAAGAAGTTTCCCTGAGGAACTGGTTCTTGATGTGAGCTCTGTGTGAATAACAATGATGGCTAGTGTTAATTGATCCAGCCATCTTCTAATTGCATTTTATATATAAATTCATGCAAGCTTCACAACACGATGAAAACACATGTTTTTGCCTCGCTAAAATGTTCTCAACTGTTTGTTTACTGAATGCCTTGGAGAAGTCAGTGTGCTAGGAAGATAGTCCTTACTGATGCACTGACTTGCTGTGTGAACTTAGGCAAGTTACTTAACCTCTCTGTGCCTCTGATTTCTCATCTGTTATGCTGGGATCATGCTAATACCTATGTATATGTGTGGCAGAAATTTAAAGCAGACAAGTTCGACTAGTGGTGTGAAATGTAGCTGGAGAGGCAGGAAGGGTGCAGATCTTGAATTTAGCAAAAGTTGACTGCCTACTATGTGACTGGCTCTGTTATCTCAGTTGACTGCCTTTCTTAAAGGAAATGCTCATTAAGCAAATTAGTGGATGAGTAAAGAGCAATTATACTTTTTTAAGGCTGATGGGGACACACTGCCTACTGCTACGATTCTTCTTCAGAAAGGAATGGTGCCCCCTGAATAGCACTCTTTGATTGTTAATTAGCCTCTTTGCTCATCCAGTTTCAATGGCAGAGCCTCCTGGGTTGGAACAGAAGTCACTTACGCAGAAGACAGGAACTTTGCACCCAAAAGACTGGGGCTCAGGTGCCACTCCTGGCCTGTTCCAGGATGTGTGAGCTTAGGCAAGTCAGTTCCCTTCCACGAGCCTCATTTTCCATGTCTGAAAAATACATTAATCAGAGCTCCTCTTCCAGCTATAAAGAAAGAGCAGGTGAGATCCATGTTTACAGTCTATAAAGCACCACATAATGTTACTGACTAATTGGTTACCCACTGAGAGTTGACTTCTTCCTTCTGCCCTGTGCCAGTAATTGTACTGAGCCCAAACTAAATGCTTCATGCAAGTCAGGGATTCAGGAGTGGAGGGGGCACAACTGTCTTTCACAACCTTGCCAGCTCTCATTTCAGAAGCTCTTTTTCTCCTTGGCCCAGTCCTCCTCCTCCCGCCTCTACCATCCTGGTCCTCAGCCCAAGGCTTTCTGCCAGTCATCAGAATGTCTACTTATACAGGTGTGCTTAAATAGGCAAATACTCTTTCTAGAAGTATTTTTCATGTAGTTGGCTGTCTAGAAGGAAACAAATCTGTACAAGCATCAACAATGGTTTTGAAATTTGCGATATCGACACTCCATCCAGATCGCTGTATCAGTCTCTGTCTCTCTCCTTTCTGTCTCCTCTTTCTGTCTCTCGGTCACATGCATGCTTATATATACAATGCACAGAGATACACAAACATAGTCACACAATTGGCAATGACCGCCACACATAGCCTCCCAACTGTAAAACTCCTGAAGGTATACTGGCTAAATTTCCAGGGTTCAGCTCAAAGCCTGACAGTTAATAGGTGTCTAATTAATGTTTGCTGAGGAAGTGAACGAATGAATGAAATGATCAGTGTGACCACGAGTGTTTCCAGTTCTGTTCATGGTTGCAGACAATTCCTTGGCAGGCTACTGTAGCTAGTATTTTCCAATAACTCTCCCCTCCCCAAGAACCCCGTCACACTTTCTCTGATTCAGAACTACCAAACATTCTAATTTCCTTTGAAGTCTGTTCCCTACTCCTCTGTACATCTTTAGTATTCAACCTGGGAAGACCTGAGTTATTTCTCATTATTTGAAGTTGTCCTTAGGTGTATTCTTAAGGTGTGGTTGTTCATCTCGTTCTAAAGGGAGCTTATCCACTTGTCTTTCAGCTGGGATTTAGTGTTCTGCTGGTCCTTGTCCCCGCTGCTCACCCAAGCTGCCCAGCGGGAAATTAGAGTCACTCAGTGCAGGCAGTTTGGTTCCATTCCAGAGCCTTTGTTGGTAAGCTTTTCTGATCAGGTTCATATTGGGTCATACCAGATGTGAAGTCTACCCTTTGTCTGTTCTGCAGTAATAAGTCAACTCTTGGAGAATTCAGACATCTGGAAAGACATCCATAGCTTCTCCTGACTTTTCTAGGCGGGTATCAGGATAAAAAAAGACAAACTTTGGAGACAAAAAAGATCTGGATTTGATCTTAGCTCTGCTACCAGGTGGGGAGGGGGCAAGAAAATGTTCTTTTATGAGCCTTTGTTTATTCCCTCATAAAATGAATATAATAGCTCTTTCATTTGTCTAGGACTCTTTTAGTTACAAGTGGCATAAACAAACTGGATTCAAGGAGGAAGAAACGTGGAAAATCAATGGCAGTCTGTTCAGTTTCAGGCAAGGTTAGCTCAAATAGTCTTCCCAAGTTCTGGTACTTTCTCTATCTCTCAGTTTTACTTCTCTCTGTGTGTTATTTTATCCTGAGGATGCCTGTCAACAGGTGGCAGGAGAAATGTCTCTTATTCAGCCAATCAGGAAAAAGAGATCCTTGCTCTTCTAGCAGACATAGCTCATAGAGGAAATCTGCTTAGTCCATCCTGGACCAGATAACCACCGCTGTGTCCAAGGACTTAGGGCTTGGGAATTGACAGCTCACCAGGGCTAAGGGAACAGGTGAGAGATGGTAACTCTGTGGAAGGAATGATGGAAGATGAATCCAAGTTCATTACAGAATTCCCTCAATGGGGTCCTCATGAGGCATATAGAAAGTACCTCATGTATTACAAAATGGTATTTGAAAAGTCTCTAAATTTAAAGTTAATGTTCTAATAAAATTAATAGTAATAATAATAATAATAATAAATCCTACTGACAAAAATAAATTAATTAAATTAAAAAGGCCCTGCCCGGCTGGCTCAGTGGTAAAGCGTTTGCCTGGCGTGTGGAAGTCCCAGGTTCTATTCCCGGCCAGGGCACACAGGAGAAGCACCCGTCTGCTTCTCCACCCCTTCCCCTCTCCTTCCTCTCTGTCTCTCTCTTCCCCTCCTGCAGCCAAGGCTCCATTGGAGCAAAGTTGGCCCGGGCACTGAGGATGGCTCCACGGCCTCCACCTCAGGCACTAGAATGGCTCCAGTTGCAATGGAGCAATGCCCCAGATGGGCAGATCATCGCCATCTAGTGGGCATGCCAGGTGGATCCCGGTTGGGTGCATGAGGGAGTCTGTCTTTCTGCCTCCCTGCTTCTCACTTCAGAAAAATACACACACACAAAAGCCCTGGCTGGTTGGCTCAGTGGTAGAGCATCTGCCTAGCATGTGAAAGTCCCATGTTAGATTCCTGGTCAGGGCACACAAGAGAAGCAATCATCTGCTTCTCCACCCCACACTCCCCTTTTCTCTCTCTTTCTTTCCCACAGCCTTGGCTTGGGAAATGTTCCAGCAAATTGGCCTCAGGCACTGAGGATGACTCCATAGCCTTGCTCTGGAGCTAAAATAGTTTGGTTGCCGAGCAACAGAACAATGGCCCCAGGCAGACAGAATATCATACGGTAGGGGGCTTGCAGGGTGGATCTAGGTCAGGGCTCATATGAGAATCTGTCTCTCTGCCTCCTGCCTCTCATTTAATAAGAAAAAATAAATAAATTTAAATTTAAAAAAGTCTCTAAAACCATGTCAGGAGTTCAATAGACTTTTTTTTCCCTCTCATTCCCATCTCCTTTTTAAGATGAGAGATTCTCAGTTATGGATCTCCAAATCTATGCTATGAGTGAGATATTCTCTAGGACACAGCATCCTAGAAACTGATGATTGCCATTTAGGCAGAGCCACCAGGACTACAGTAGTCAAAAAAAACTTGAACCAAAGACACTGCTTGCAAGAACTTTTATTTTTGCATGCGTGCCCCTTGACGCCTGTCCCAGGGTCAGCTCATAGGGGGTTTCGCAAAACGCAGTTGGGTGACACTGATAGAATATAGTATGAAATAGTCCCAAACAAAGTAACATCGGGCAAGGTTGCTTCCTACTACAAGATAAAAAACAAATATAGATACCTAGAGTGTAACTTAAGGCTCATTTCCCAAAGTATTTTTCTATTAAATTTGGCATTCATTCAAGTAGTGAAAATTGGGCAAGGTCAAATGATATGCAGATTCTCATAACTTTGAGGGTAACTTGTGATTTATAGATTTATTATATGGTACCTCTGAGTGCGTGGAACATTGTGCAGCTTGGTTTTAGAAAAACTGCAATGAACTAAGCTCTGTTGACCTGGTGACCACCTCAATTTGTAGAAAAGGAAATACTTAGGTTCCATTTAAGGTATCACAAGCTAAGCAGGGAAAATACCAGTAGGCCATTTTGTGTTCATAGAAAGCAAAATAAAAGACCATGGTTGATGTTTTATTTCCCAAGGTGCCTAATAAACTCCCTGCCGACAGTTACTGGCTGAAGTGAGAGGACAGCCTTGGGGAGGACTCTGGCTCTGGGAAGGGAAGTCTTACGTGTTACTAATTAGCCTTTTTTCTGAGGAACAGTAAATGCCAGAGGGATTGCGTGGGTACCTCACTTATTAGAAAATACGAAAATAGCTTGGAGCGGCTATGAAATGCAAGGTGCTAAGGTTTCCCAATGTCACTACAAGAAAAAAATGAGCTGGTAAAAGAGAACTATGGAGAGTGCCCAGATCCTGAAGATGAGCTTCATACGGTTTCACTTCTGCTGAGGTCAACCATAATCATCCAAATGAAAGAGCAACGAAAGAGAATGCTCAGTAAGTGCTCAGTGCCTGCCAAGCCCTGAACTTAGCACTTTAGATGCTTTGTCTTTTTTATTTTTTATTTTCATCTTTCATAATAGCCACTCTTTTTTTTATTAACTTCAATTTATTGTGTTTACATGGATTTAAGTGTCCCACTGGATATAACTCCCTCACCCCCCAACCCCATGTCCCTCCTTATATCCCCCTTGACCCCCTCCCCTCAACTCCTTCCCCCCTTCCCTCTAGGACAGGGGTCCCCAAACTATGGCCCATGGGCCACATGCGGCCCCCTGAGGCCATTTATCTGGCCCCCACCGCACTTCTGGAAGGGCACCTCTTTCATTGGTGGTCAGTGAGAGGAGCATAGTTCCCATTGAAATATTGGTCAGTTTGTTGATTTAAATTTACTTGTTCTTTATTTTAAATATTGTATTTGTTCCCGTTTTGTTTTTTTACTTTAAAATAAGATATGTGCAATGTGCATAGGAATTTGTACATAGTTTTTTTTATAGTCCGGCCCTGCAATGGTCTGAGGGGCAGTGAACTGGCCCCCTGTGTAAAAAGTTTGGGGACCCCTGCTCTAGGACTTGCTGTCCTGCTATCTATATCTCTGTGTTTTGTATATATAATTTCATGAATCCCTTTACCTTCTCTGATCCCATCCCTTCATCCCCCTTCCCTCTGAATGCTGTTCCTCTGGTCCCTATGATCCCTCCTCTGCCTCTATTCCATTCCTCAGTTCACATTGTTCATTAGATTCCACATTTAAGTGAGATATTTGTCTTTCTCTGCTTGGCTTATTTCACTTAGCCTAATAGTCTCCAGGTCCATCCATGCCATTGCAAAAAGTAAGATTTCCTTTTTCACGGCCACATAGTATTTCATTGTGTATGTGTACCACAGCTTTTTAATCCACTCGTCCACTGATGGATACTTGGGCTGTTTCCAGATTTTGGCTATTGTAAACAGTGCTGCAATAAACATGGGAGTGCATATCTTCTTTTGAATCAGTGATTTGATGTTCTTAGGATATATTCCTAAAAGTAGGATAGCTGGGTCAAAAGGTACTTTCATTTTTAATTTTTTGTGGAAACCCCATACACTTCTCCACAGTGATTGCACCAGTCCCACCAGCAGTGCAGGAGGGTTCCCTTTTCTCCACACCCTCACCAGCAGTTATTGTGTGTTGTTTTGTTGATGAGCGCCATTCTGACAGGTGTGAGATGGTATCTCATTGTGGTTTTAATTTGCATTTCTCTAGTGATTAGTGATGTTGAACATTTTTTCATATGCCTATTGGCCATCTGAATGTCCTCTTTGGAGAAGTGTCTGTTCAATTCTTCTCCCTATTTTTTAATTGGATTGTTTACTTTCCTGGTGTTGAGTTTTACATGTTCTTCATAAATTTTGGTTATTAACCCCTTATTAGATGTATTGGCGAATATGTTCTCCCATTGTGTGGGTTGTCTTTTTATTTTCTTCATACTGTTTTTGCTGTGGAAAGTCTTTCTGGCTTGATGTAGTCCCATTTGTTCATCCTGTCCTTTATTTCACTTGCCTGTGGAGATAAATCAGCAAAGATATCGCGACGAGAGATGTTGGAGAGTTTACTTCCTAAGTTCACTTCCTAAGTTTTCTTCCAATCTCACAACAACCTTACCAAGTCACTTTTATTATTCCATTATGCAGATGAAGAGATTGAGACTTACAAAGTTTAAGTAGTTTGCCTAATGTTTCACAATTAGTAACTATAGCATGTGGGACATAAACTCTATTTGGTGCTACAGCCTTAACCATTGCACCATAATACTTTCTGGATTAGAGCAAGTGAGATTTAAGATACTCAATTTGTGAAAATAATTAACCCTTTGAGTAGTGAGTTTTTTTCATGCTTGGCTTACTCCCAGGAGTGAATTTTTTTTTCAAAAAATGAAATTAGTTCCAGTTCCAGTTTTATTAACTTAAAAACATGTTGTTTGATAACCAATTTATGGAAACAAGAAGAACATACATGTGCCTTTTTTTGGTGTTGCCTAACACATTTTTAAAATAAATCGGTCATACTTTGGATGGTCAGGAGGCATGAGGACGTACATGAACGTTCATACTATTCAAAGGGTTTTAAATACAGGGAATATACCAATAATAGAACTTTCAAAGCCCGTTGTTTTTACTTTTTCCCCCCATTGATTTGAGGGGGAAAGGGAGAGGTAGAGAGATTAATTAATTGTTTCACTTAGTTCCATTTTGTTGTGTATTCATTGATTGCTCAAGGATTGAACCCACAACCCCTGGTGTGTCGGGTTTGATGAGTTACCCACTGAACCATCCAGCCAGGGCCCAAGCTCTTTATCTTTAAATATAGTTCTGGTCTAAGAGCAGGTTTTTCTTATACACTAGCTTCATTGGCTTCCCATCTGTGTGTGTGTTTAATATAGATAATTAGGGTCACCTTGGTTCACCCAGACCTTCTTATGGATAATTATAGTGCACCTGGAGACCTGAAAGAATGTACAGATTCAGCTCAGCTCCAAGCTGATGCCTGGGATGGTTTGCCTTGCCTCAAAAGGACAAGTGATCCTTAGTGAAGATTTCAGGAAATTACGTATTAAACCCATCCAAATAGTCCAGCAATTAAAATTGGTCTCAAGCTCTTTGTCTCTTAGACACAAAGTTCCTTTCTCTTTTCTTCACTCTAATGCTGCTGTGGTTTTGGCAAGTACCTAGTAGCTCCACTGATCCTGAATCCCTGTAGGTGCCTTTGGGATGGATGACATTAGTTTGACCTTTCTTTCTTCTAGACCCCAGCATGTCTCTTTGGGAATCTCTCAGAACTGTAAGCATGACATCACTTGCCCTTCAATGTTTCCCACAAGCTGTGGATACAGTCAACTTGCAATAGTAACTGTGCTTGGACCACAGCTCTGTCCCCAGCATTTTATTTCACAGGAAGATGAATGTCAACAGGACCGTTGTAAATAGAGAGAAGACCAGGTAGCAGATCATTCTGTCTATATCACAAAAACACTAAAAGGTTCTACAACAATGCAATCTGAAGATATTTTAACATTTCTCCCCATTTGGAGATTTAAAAATAATGTGTTTGGAATCAGTAGAGTAAATTGCTTTTCAGAAAGTTAAGAGCCATTGACATGGTTCAAAAAGAGAAAATAAAGTATTGTAGTGTGTACTCTGTTGGGATGATGTTAAGGAGGGTTCTAGAGAGTTAGTGAGGGCAGTGAGTGGGCGAGTGCACAGGGATCACCTCCTGCATAGGTGACTGTGCAACTGGGAGGGTCAGTCAAAGGGCCTCTGAGGGACAGAGACCCAGAAGAAGCAGAAACATAACCTGTCCTTCTGCAGTAAGGAGGAGAGGACCCAGGTAGTCTCTGGGCCCCTGTAGGTTTTGCTAAGCTGAAATCATTGGGTAGGAAGAAAAAGATATGTTGAGTGCCTCTTTCAGAAATAAAAGCAGAAGTAGAAACGTCCCACAGAAGGAGTCAGAACCGTGGAGACATGCTCTAGGAACCACTATTTTGCCAGTTTTGTAGCATTCCATGTAAGTAACATTCCTGATGTGAAAAAAGCCTGTCCTCCTGACCTGCGAAAAGAGGAGCCCCGAGGAAACCAGTCCAGATGCAGAAGGGCCTCAGCACACAGCAGCACCTAAGTGACCCTTTCATAGTTCCATAATGTTGGTGGAAAATTAATATGTATATTTGTCTTCAACATGGAGTGTGATAAAAGTGCCAAAAATGAAAAAAGAAATCTGACAATAATTCAGAGAACATCCAAGATTTCCTAATAAGAACTTTGAAGATGTTGAGTCAAATCTAAAAATACTATTTATTATCCTGAATACAAAGTCCATCCATGAGGGAGGGATTGTTATTATTCTTGTTGTCTTTGCTTTTGCTGAATTTAAGCATGAAAAAAATATTATTTGCCTAACGAGTTGAGGATTGCAAATGTGAATTCCACTCCAAAATCCCACCAGGAACCCTTAAAATAAAATAAAAACCAGAAAAATTCCCCCTCTATGAAACCTCTCATGTATCAGCCAAACCCTTAGTGTTAAAGAAGAGGTATATTTCCACAGGTATGCTCAATGCTGGTGCCTTTCATTGATGTGAAATCTGATCTAACTTAAAAGAACTGATCTACTTCAAAGGCAAAGCTTGTCCTCTCTGATTCTGCTACTTTAATTAATGAGAAATAAATAATAATCCTTTTGCCTCAGAAGACCTTCCCTATATTGTGAAACAATCTTTACCCACAAGGCAAAGAGTAAGGAAGGAAGAAGAAGGAGAAGTAGCCTCACATGGAGATTAAAGAAAGTCTTTCATAGTTTTTAACTTATGCCAAATTAAAAAGCAGGGAGCTTTAATACACTAAAGCCCATCCTGGTCCCGCGAACAGTCCATTCAGCCATATTTTCACTCAAGATTCAATAGTCATCCAAGAAACATTTACAGACACCTCCTGTGGGTTGAGTAGGAGCACAAAGTGTTCTTCTGTTCTTAGTGTTGAACCAATAAAGGAGTTGCCCCAAGGTGTTTATTTCATAATCTAATACAGCTTTGAAATAAATGATTTAAGCATTAAAGCAATGCTATTATGAGAGGATTTAACAATGGAGTACATTGAGGGATTGTCCTCTTTTAAAAGAGCTTCTGAGAGATACATAGGAAAATGCTTTTCCTTTCTAAAAATCAGTGGAATCACATTTCAAAAGCAAAAAATAAATAAAATGCTTCTGTCTCAATTTTCAGTGCTTATTCCCAAGACTAAAAGAAAATTTATAACACTCTCCATTCATATACTGTGATGTGGCAATTTATGTTGAAATAATGACATTTCCTGAAACATGGTGGCAAATATAAGCCCTAAAAATAGGAGCCAGACCAAATTGTTTAGTGACTTAACAAATGAGGTCCTGAAGGGTCTTTTATCCTGTCTTTATGAACACATCTGTGTCATAACACAGCAGAAAGAGAGAGAGAGAACACTGACTTAGTGTGAGATGAACTGGGTTCAAACCTGAGCTCTGCCCCCTGAACAGGAAGAATAATAATCACTGCTCTCACACTACTGATACAATGGTCTATAACTTAGACAACCCTGTGAGGCATATTCATCATCCCTTGTCAAACATTAGGAATATGAAGTTCAAAGAGATTAAATATTAGTTTACCCAGCTGATAAGTAGCAGAGTCACAATTTAAATTCAGAACTGACTACAGTAAACACACCCACTTTCACATCAAGGCCCTCAGTCCCTTTACCTGTAAAATGGACCTGACAAGGCCTCTCTCACAACATTATCAACAGGAACAAATGAAATGCAGTAGTGAACTTGAAAAGGCCTTGTAAACAATGAAGTGCCTTAGCAACACATGAGATTCTGAGACATGCTTCCCGGGGATGAACAGTCTATAGAACATGGATTCAGAAACAAAATATTCATTTGTTTATCTCTCCATGATTATGATTTTGATGTTTTGGGTCTCCTTAATGGAAAAATGAAAGCAGATTTTATAGGGCAAATAGGAAAGCACATCTCATTACTATCTTTGAATTTTAAAAAATGGGCCTTAATAATTAAACTTCTGGCCAGTATCAGAAGGACAGGGAAATCTCAAGATAAGGAGCAACTTTCACAAGATAAGAACTTCTAGGTTATTCCACCAAGGTTTGTCCCTTTCTAATACGGAACGCTGTGAGTGTCTTGAGAACGCCACACTGTGACGGACTCGCTGTGGATTCTTGAGGAGCCTGCTGCCCATCACCGGTTCCTGTTCATGCCGGGACCCTGGCTTGCTCTCAGCCTGTCTTCTACCATTCCCCCAACGCCCTCATTCTCTGTCCCGGAATGCTTATCCTGAAACAGCATGCTCTTCCATACTCCTGATGTCACATTTCTGCCCGTCCTCCTGGTTTCGGTACAGGGTTTTTTTTCCTGGGTTAAGAATCCCCCCTTCGGCTCTGTCCCCATTACCTGGGCTTGCCTGCAGACCTCTGCCAGATAGCTTGGGGAGATAGGTTGGGACACTTAACAGCAGTTTCCTAGCTCAGAAATATTTTTCTCTTTTAAAAGTATTTGATTTCTTCTAGTCATGGAAGGATATGTGTTCATTAAAAATATATACTTTTGCAATTACAGAAAACTAAAAATATAGAAGAATCTTCTCATAACTCCTTCATTCAAATGCTGCTAACCTTTGGGTCTTGGTCATGCTGGTCATATCTCTTGGCATGGGTTTCACCTGCCTTTTCACGTGTGTTACGAGGATAAATGGAACAGTGCTAAGTGTCTGCACTCTCGTCCACCCCTTCCTCTCTTCTACCGCAGTCTAAGGGAGTTCTGTCTTTTGGGAGTAGACCTCTCCCTTTTCTTGTCCCTCTGCTCCCCCTTCTACCCTAACTTCTAAGGAGAGTCAGAGTTTTCTCCTCATTTCTTTTTTTTTTTCCTCAGTAGATGCAAATTTTATTATTCATAATATTTTAAAAGTAGATGTGTTCAGGACATTAACTTATTTTACACTTTATGCCCCTGTATTTGGACAGTACTCTTTATGGAATGCTGAATTTTCCAAAACACACCATAGATCCTCAAAATCATGCTTATTTTAAGGTATATAAAGAATGCAAGAATGTATTTTAAATTTTCCAATGTTGCTGGTATTCAGAATTGCATTTGAAATTGCAATTCTATTTTTTTTTTATTGAATTTACTAGGGTGACATTGGTTAATCATCCGTACATTAAACTGTGTGTTCACCATCCAAAGTCAAGTCTCCTTTCATCCCCATTTCCCCCTTTCACCCTATTCTACCCCCCACCACCACTACTTCCCTCTGGTCGTCACCACACTGTCATCTGTGTCTCTGAGGGTTTGTTGTTGTTTGTTTAATCCCTTCGCCTTTTTACCCAGCCCCACAGTCCCCTTCCCTTTAACAACTGTCAGTCACTCTGTATTTGTGAGTCTATTTCTAGTTTATTAGTTTATTTTGTTCATTAGGTTATACATATAAGTGAAATCATATGGTATTAGTCTTTCTCTGACTAGTTTATTTCACATACCATATGTTCTCCAGGTTTTTCCATGCTGTTGCAAAAGGTTTCCTTCTTCTTTACAGACGAGTAGTGCTCCATTGTATATATGTACCACGGCTTCTTTATCCACTCGTCCACTGACGGGCACTTGGGCTGCTTCCAGATCTTGGCTGTTGTAAATAACGCTGCAAGGAAGACAGGGGTGCATATATTCTCTTGAGTTGGTGTTCCATATTTCTTCAAATATATCTAGAAGTTGAATCGCTGGATCATAAGGCAGTTTTATTTTGAATTTTTTGAGGACTCTCCATACTGTTTTCCACAGTGGCTGCACCAGTCTGCATTCCCATCAACCAGGCATGAGGGTTTTCTTTTCTCCACCTCCTCACCAACACTTGTTTCTTGTTTTTGTTTTTATGATAGTCATTCTGACAGATGTGAGATGATATCTTGTAGTGGTCTTAATTTGCATTTCTTTGATGATTAGAGACATTGAGCATCTTTTCACATGTCTTTGGGATTCAGTATCTCCTCTTTGGAGAAATCAGGTCCTTCACTCATTTTTAATTGGATTGTTCATTTTGTGTGTGTGTTGAGTTGTATAAGTGCTTTACAAATTTTGGAAATTAACCCCTTATCAGATGTATCATTGGCAGATATATTCTCCCATTCAGTGGGCTATCTTTTCATTTTGTCAGTGGTTTCCTTTGCTGTGTAAAACTTTTTAGTTTGATGTAGTCTCATTTGCTTATTCTTTTGTTTCCCTCACCCAAGGCAATGTATCAGAAAAACATAAATTGTTATGAGAAATGTGAGAGATTTTACTGCCAATGTTTTCTTCTAGGATTTTTATGGTTTCAAGTTTTACGCTTAAGTCTTTAATCCAATTTCAGTTTACTCTTGTGTGTGATGTAAGAAGGTGGAATAGGCCCTGGCTGGTTGGCTCAGCGGTAGAGCGTCGGCCTGGCATGCGGGGGACCCGGGTTCGATTCCCGGCCAGGGCACATAGGAGAAGCGCCCATTTGCTTCTCCACCCCCCCTCCTTCCTCTCTGTCTCTCTCTTCCCCTCCCGCAGTGGAGGCTACATTGGAGCAAAGATGGCCAGGGCACTGGGGATGGCTCCTTGGCCTCTGCCCCAGGCGCTAGAGTGGCTCTGGTCGTGGCAGAGCGACACCCTGGAGGGGCAGAGCATTGCCCCCTGGTGGGCAGAGCATCACCCCTGGTGGGCGTGCCGGGTGGATCCCGGTCGGGCGCATGCGGGAGTCTGTCTGACTGTCTCTCCCCGTTTCCAGCTTCAGAAAAATACAAAAAAAAAAAAGAAAAGAAGATGGAATAATTTTATTTTTTGCATGTATCTGTCCAATTTTCCCAACACCATATATTGAACAAACTGTCTTTACCCTAATGTCTTTGCTTCTGTTGTCAAATATTAATTGACTATGATGCATGGGTTTATTTCTGGGTTCTCTATTATGTTACATTGATCTATATGTCTGTTTTTATGCCAGTACCATGCTGTTTTTATTATTATGACCTTGTGACATGGTTTGAGATCAGGTAGAGTGATACTGCCAAGTTAGTTCTTTGTTTCCAAGATTGCTGAGGCTATTTGGGGGTATTTTGTGGTTCCATATAAATTTTTGGAATATTTGTTCCAATTCTATAAATTATGCCATTGGAATTTTGATAGGAACTGCATTGAATCTATAGATTGCTTTGGATAGTATGGACATTTTAATGATGTTAATTCTTTCTATCCATGAACATGAATCATGATTCCACTTATTTCTATCTTCTTCAATTTCTTTCTTCAGTGTCATAATTTTCTGAGTACAGGTTTTTTACATCCTCGGTTAAATTTATTTCTATGTACTTTATCTTTTTGATGCAATTGTAAATGAGAATGTTTTCTTGGTTTCCCTTTCTAATAGTTAATTATTGGTGTATAGAAACAAAATCTATTTCTGGATATTCATTTTGTATCCTGCTACTTTACTGAATTCATATATCAATTCTAGTAGTTTTTTCATGGAATCTTTAGATTTCTTTATATACAATATCATGTCATCTACAAATAATAAGTTTTCTTCTTCCTTTTCAATTTGTATGCCTTTTATTTCTTCTTGTCTGATTACTGTAGCTAGGACTTCCAGTATTGTGTTGAATAATAGTGGTGAAAGCTGACATCCCTGTCTTGTTCCTAATCATAAGATAACACTTTTAGTTTTTATCCACTGAGTATAATATTGGCTATAAGTATGTAATATATGGCCTTTATATATTGAGGTATGTTTTTTTCATTCTCACTTTGCTGAGCGTTTTTTTTCATAAGTAGATGCTGGATTTAACCACATACGTTTTCTGCATCTATTTATATAATCATGTGAGTTTTATCCTTCATTTTTTTTAATGTGATGTATCATGCTTATTGATTTGCAAATATTGTACCCACCTTGCAACCCTGTAATAAATCCCACTTGATCATGGTGTATGATCTTTTTAAATTATTGCTGGATCTGTTTACTGATATTGTGTTGAGGATTTTTACATCTCTGTTCATCAGAGTTATTGGTCTATAATTTTTTTGCAGTGTCTTTATCTGGTTTTGGAATTAGAGTAATGCTGTTCTCCTTTAATAAACGTGGGGTCTTCCTTTTTCTTGAATTTTCTGGAATAGTTTAAGAAGGGTAGGTAGTAGTTCTTCTTTACATGTTTGGTAAAATTCACCTGTGAAGCCAATCAGTACAGGACTTTTGCTTGTTGGGAGTTTTTTGATTACTCCTTCAATTTCATTAGTTGTAATCTGTCTAGTTGCATTTTCTAAATCTTCCTGACTCAGTTTTGGAAGATCATATTTTCTAGGAATTTATTTATTTTATCCAGATTGTCCAATTTATTGGAATATAGTTGTTCATAATATTTTCTTAAAATTCTTTGTATTTCTGTGGAGTCAGTAACTTTTCTTTCATTTCTGATTTTATTTGGGCCCTCTTTTATTCTAGAGGAATCTAGTTAAAGGTTTGTCAATATTGTTTATCTTTTTGAAGAACCAGTTCCTGGATTCACTGATCTTTTTTATTGATTTTTTAAGATTCTATTTCATTTATTTCTGATCTGATCTTTATAATTTCCTTTTTTCTACTCACTTTGGGCTTTGTTGTTCTTTTTCACATTCCTTTAAGTGTAAAGTTCATTTGAGACTTTTCTTATTTCGTGAGGTAGGCCTGTGATGCTATGAATTTTCCTCTTAGGACTACTTGTGCCATGCCTAATAGATTTTGGGTTGTTGTGTTTTTATTCTCATTTGCTTCAAATTATCTTTTGAGTTATTCATTAATATCATTGTTAACTCATTTATTCTTTAATAATATGTCATTTAAGGGATTCTTTTTTTTCCATCTGACTTAAAATCCATCTGGGATTTCCCTTTCAAATAACAAAAATGCCATTTTAGATAAAAACAAAAATATGTAAACAAACACCAAAAGGCACCTATTGTAAGACTCCATTTATGGGAAACATCCGGAATAGGTAAAGGAACAGAGATAGAAATCAGATCAGGGGTTTCTAGGGGCCAAAGGATTGGGGAGTGAGTACTTTTACTGCAGGGTATTCTTTTGGGGTGATGGAACATTCTGCAAGTAGATAGTACTGATGCCTGTACCACTTCATGAATGTACTTCATACTGAGGAATGGCACAATTTAAAATATAAGTAGTAACTTTTTTTTATTACTTAAAATAAATCATTCCATGGAAAAATGAGAGTCAAAAAAAGATTTAAAAACCCTAAAATCCCAAATAATAAAAATAAAATAAAAAACTGATTCTTGTCATGAAGAAAATAAAGCATAACAATTGCAGAAAAGAAAAAAAAGGTCAAAGAGAGAGGGTAAAACATATTCTTCTCATGGCAGAGAGACACCTGGTCCGACAACGAGCAGCTCTAGAGCTGGCCCCGTCCCATTGCCCAGAGGCGGCTCCTCCTCGCTGGCGGGGCAGGTGTGGGAGAGGCTTCTGCAGGCAGGGGTGGTGGGGCCTCAGTGTGGGCAGGACACTGCCCTGTCCGACCCTGGCTCCAGAGCTGGCCCTGTCCCATTGCCCAGAGGCAGCTCCTTCTCGCTGGCAGGGCAGGTGTGGGAGAGGCTTCTGCAGGCAGTGGTGGTGGGGCCTCAGTGTGGGCAGGACCCTGCCCTGTCCGACCCTGGCTCCAGAGCCGCGTCTGGAGCAGCTGCTGGAGGTCTCATGACTGCTGGAGTTGGGCACCCCTTCAGGTCTGCCCATGTAGCTGGCTCCTCAGGATGTCCCACAGATGCTAAAGCAGGAGCTGGCTCTGCCCCCTGGGCTGGTGCTGGAGTTGGGAGAGGAAAAAAGATCACGCATGTGCCTGTATTTTCAGTTTCCCTCCAAAGATAGAGCACAGCTGCATCACAGGACCCACCACAGGATGTCCTCCCTGCTGGCTGTCCAGCAGATGGGTGGTCTGAGGTTGGTCTTTGCTCCTGGCCAGCCACTGGGGTGCTCCCTGTTTTTGGCACCAACCCCTCTCAATACTTGCACTTCCACCTCCACTCCTCCGTTCTACCATCACCTCCCCACCTTCTCACCTTGAGCTCAGCCTCCTTGGGCTCCAAGTCGTCTAGCCCAGTTCGTTTAATTTGGCCCCAGTGCCCCAGGTTGGAGTCAGAAGTTGTGGGTTGCTCATGGAGCTTGGACAGATTCGGGGGAGATGGCAGCTTCAGTGGCAAAGTCTTCCTCCGGCCGTCCACAGGCCCTAGTTCCCCAGACACCCAGGTGTCCACAGTCACGTCAGGCCTGCTTTGGGCCTGAGTGGCATGGCACATCTGCCCCTCACTGGTGGGGATGGAATGGAGGTAACCTTTGACCAGCTGTTGCTCCTCAGTGTGCTTGATTGAGCTCTGTAATTACAGTGACCAGCAGCCAGTAGGGAGGCCTCAATCCCTGCCTGGACCTAGGCCCTGCTGTTTCTGCCCTTGGACCCCTGTGTCTGCACAGACTTCTACCCTGGAGAAATCTGATTCACCTCCAGGGCTCAGCATGAAACCTCCGGCTAGGGCACTGCCCACACTTCGTGTCCATACATCCAGCCTTGACCTGGGGTGTGAGCATGACAGGCTTCTGATGCTTCTTCAGTGTGTTCCTCCTCTGGGCAGGCCCTCTCCATGTGACTCCACCTCTGTACACCCACACCCACACCCACACCCACACCGGGAGGGGACATAGGGCTGCTCAGGTGGGATCAGAGTAGTGGTCTGGCCCCAACAAAACTGCACTGGACCTCCCTGTTCCTTCTGGGTCCCTCCATGAGAAGGGCCATAGGCATCTGGGCTGAGCCTGGACTCAGTGGTGGCTGTGACTGACACACCATTATGGCTGGCATTTTGGAGCCACAGCCATAGGGCAGGGGCAGACAGCAGGAGAACATCCTGTCTCTGCCAGTGTCCTTAGCCAAGTGAGGTGGGTAGGGGTTGTTTCAGAGGTTCCAAGTTCTGTTGGGGTCTGTCATCAGGAAGTGAGGTCTCTGCTCTTGTTTAAGGAGATGCTTGGGGTAGGGACCCAGGCAGTAACCTCATTTCTTAATGTTGTTTTGCTCAGGCGGGTCTAGAGAGATGTAGTTACATTTTCATAGATAGTTGAATTTCACCTGTGGAAAGAGGAGTTTTAAGGACAGGTACTAAATATTAACAATACTGAGAGTAAGAAAAATGGGAAAAGGGAATTTTTAAAGTACCATTTGAGGTTATAATTTGGATCTCTTTATATCACTCCACTTAGACTGCTCTACTGTACTGTCAAATTTCTAAATCTTAGTTAGTGGCTTACAGCAACATTAATTTTCATTCACATTACTTAATTTTGGGCCACCTCTGACTCAGTTCTCTATACTCTTCATTGCTGAACTCAGGCTGAAGGACCAGACCTAACTGCTCTTATGACATAGAGGAGGAAAATAAAGATGGTAGAACCACTGTTTGATGGCTGTTAAAGCTTCTGCTCATAGGTGGCATTTGTAATTTCCCACTTTTCTGTGCTCAAGTGACATGAACCAGCCTGACATCAACCAGTATGGTGATTTAATACTTGCACAGAGTGGGAAAGCCATGTATTTGCAAATAATAACCTATCATGCAATAATAAATTGAATCCCTTAGGAAACAGGCTCTTTGATGGAGATTTGTTTGCAGGAATTTCACTGGCGGGTGGGGGGTGCTCTTGGAACAGCACCAGAGAGGGAGTAAGGGAAACAGGATAGAACAAAGGGAAAAGGTGCACGATGATGCAGTCCTCACAAAAGCATCATCAGATCCCCAGGGGCATTCTGAAAGTGAAATGGCCCTTCAGGATTGTCCCACATTAGGTAAGGAGGTTGAATGTGTATATGACAGCACAAACCAGCCATTGAAAGAGACTGTCTCCTAGAATGTGGGCATGACTTTGGGCAGGACAGTCCCTGTGGACAAGGGCAATATTCTTGGAAGCTGGAAGAATGAGTATCTTTGGTCAGGAGGGGACAATCTAGGTGGTACGCATGTCTGTACACATACTCTGTAACATTATTTATGAAACACTTATAAACACTTCAGTTGCTTTCAATTATTTTTTTTTGCTTCTGAATAGTATCCCCCTGATGCAACAGCAGTCAGAGGCTACCATGGGGCATCTACCTATTTGTATAAATGTGAGCACAGGGCATATATAAATAGGTATCCTGCTTTCCGTTGTGTTGTTATAAAAATCTTCTTAAACATTGTCCTGTGGTTGAAGGAAACAGAAAATAAGTAAATAAAGAAGCTGAATGTGTTTCTTCATCTAATCTAAGAGTCCTTGCTTCTTAGAAAGTTTGCAGGAACTCATGAGTAGCTGGGAAGGCTATGGTACTGGCTGCTGGGTTAGCCAGCGGAGGTCTGTGGGGTATACAAGGAAGAAAGGATGCATTCTGCTTTCCTCTTTATTCACATGACTGAGCGGTTCCAGGAAGGAACTTAAATGTCTTGATTTTCTGTTTTCTCGTAGGAACCACCCAGTTGTCGTCCCTCTGAGGGTCTGTTAAGGGGGATGGGGGAACGGAGAGCATCATCAGGCTATGACGACTGACCCTTCAGTCAGCGGGTTCCCGAAGCCCGTCTTCTGTCATCTGAATGTGTTACCAGTTTATTTCCCAGAATATCTTAAAGTTTAAGAAACTATTTTTTACCATTATATCTGAAAAGTGTATCTCTCTACCAGATATTTGCTTTCTCTAAATATTCTAACTGAAAAAGAGTGACTATGATGCAAACTAATTATTTTGAGTTTTCTACCCTTTTACCAGTATGGGCAAGGCAATTGTTATCTTAACAATTTGTTTTTTTTTTTAAATCCCTGTTCTACAGAAAGGGAAGAAAGGCAATGGAAAGGCAGTTTTGGCATGTGTTCAAAGCTTGTCTGAACCCAGGACAAATTTTCAATATAATAATCACCCCAAATTGGAAGATGTCTTTCAGCTTCCTAAAATTGGTTTGTCTTATGCAGACAAAAACTTCCCTGGTATCTAAGTATGTGAAACATTGCTGGTTAGGGAGGGGAAAGACAGAAAAAAGCATTTGGATAAACTGACATGGAAATAAAGCTGCATTTATTTTAGCTCATAGATGAAGCAACCAGCGTTGCGGCTTTGATACCTGCCTTGCATCCCCTGGGAAAATCAATTTTAAAAACAAATTTTATTGCTTTTATGATTGCTAGTCTAATAACTATTCAATGTAGATAAGGACAAAAAATGGATATTATCCCATTGTGGTTAATATTTTTTTGGTCTACCCTGTACATATTTAAGTGTGTGTGTGTTTGTGTGCAAATGTGTGCATGTACTTATATGAATACATACTGCATGCCTGTTGCAGTTTTGAACACAGAAAGCCTCACCTGGGGCTTTCTAATCAAATTCCCTCTCTTTGGGGCCAACATGATAGATGGGAGCAGGGGAATCACATGTCTTCCCACCACTTCATTAAAACGGCTCTCCTCACATTTGTCAGCCACCTTCTTTTCCTTTTTGCTTAATCCCTGGGCACTTCTCCCTCCTTACTTTGAGCTTTTGACTAAGGCCATCACTCTCCCCTTTTGGAACAGTCTTATTCCTGGACTTCCATGACAGCGAACCGTCCTGGGTCACTTACTAGTTATGGCAGGGGTCGGGAACCTATGGCTCGCGAGCCAGATGTGGCTCTTTTGATGGCTGCATCCGACTCACAGACAAATCTTTTATTTATTTATTTATTTATTTTTCTGAAGCTGGAAACGGGGAGAGACAGTCAGACAGACTCCCGCATGCGCCCAACCGGGATCCACCCGGCACGCCCACCAGGGTCGAAGCTCTGCCCACCAGGGGGCGATGCTCTGCCCCTCCGGGGCGTCGCTCTACGGCGACCAGAGCCACTCCAGCGCCTGGGGCAGAGGCCAAGGAGCCATCCCCAGTGCCCGGGCCATCTCTGCTCCAATGGAGCCTTGGCTGCGGGAGGGGAAGAGAGAGACAGAGAGGAAGGAGGGAGGGTGGAGAAGCAAATGGGTGCTTCTCCTATGTGCCCTGGCTGGGAATCGAACCCCGGTCCCCCGCATGCCAGGCCGACGCTCTACCACTGAGCCAACCGGCCAGGGCCTCACAGACAAATCTTTAATAAAAAAAATAATAATAACGTTAAGAATATAAAACATTCTCATGTATTACATTTCCTACTGCTCATGTTCATGGTTGTGGGTGGCTGGAGCCAATCACAGCTGTTCTCCAGGACAACACCAAATTTTTATTGGATAATGCATAATGTACACGGGTCATTGTATGGCTCTCATGGAATTACATTTTAAAATATGTGGCGTTCATGGCTCTCTCAGCCAAAAAGGTTTCCAACCCCTGTTTATGGCATGGACTATTCTCTCCTATTTTTAAATGCTGCGGCTTGCTCCTCAGAGTTCTGTCCTAAGATTCCCTCCCTCCTCATGCTCTATACATACTGTACTCCGTTGGGTTTTCTTAAGAACCCAGATCTTCTGTTACTCCAAGTTTTCCTTTATTTTAGTTCTTCCTTGCTTCTGAAACATATCCCCTTTACTCTGTGCTTATATGCACACTTTACCTGGACTACTCTTACTTACCTGTAAGGATTCAGTGTAGACATTACTTCATTTGGAAAGTCTCTTCTGACACCCCAAGTAGGTATGCTTCTTATGTGAACCCCTAACATTCTGTCCCTTTTCTTCCTCCAGCCATTCGAACAGTGTTATGTTTGTTCTTACCTATTTGTTTGACTGATGTTTTTAAACTGCAAGGCAGAATAAAGATCATCTTATTAGTTGTCACTACATCCCCAGCTGCTTTAGTCGTCTCGCAATATTTATTGAATAAAGAGATGCTAACACAGCTATCAACACCATTTTCTGTGGTGTGCTGTAGTTTCATCAGTAAAGATTGGCACAATTTCTGTTAGCTGAATTCCTTCATCAGATGTGCCTTAGTCCATTCAGGCTGCTGTAACAAAATATCACAGTCTACAGCAGGACTTTATTTCTCACAGTTCTGGAAGCTGGGAGTCTGAGTGCCAGTGTGGTTGGTTCCTGATGAGAGCCCTTTTCCCGGTTATATCCTCACATGGCCTAATTTAGTCATCGGTGGGGGTGGGGAGTATCAGCCTCGTGTCTCTTATAGGGCATTAATCTCATCACAAGAACCTTACCCTTGTGACCTAATCTAACCCTAATTACCTCCCAGAGACCCCTTAAATCCCGTTGGATTGGGGATTAGGGTTTTAGCATGTAGACTTTGGTGGGACATAGATATTCAGCCCACAGCAATGTGATATATAAGGATTTTTTAAAATTGAATCTCCTTTGAGGACAAAATAAGATAAATTTGTCTTTGTCTGCAACCTTAGGGTTTGGTCAAAGTACTAAATAGTGAGGGACTTTTAACCCAAGACCCAGCCTTGAAATGAACATGTAATGTCCCTTCCCTAAAGGTCTTTGAATATTGGACATGCTTTTTTGAGGCCTCCGAACAGATACAGGCTTCCAGAGGGCATTGATTTAATCCATCTTGTTAACAATTAATCCGTCCACATTGAATAGAGTCTGGCATATTGCAGATGGTCAGTGATTATCTGCTAAATTAGCGAATGAAGTTCAGTGCATTATAGCTCTGCAGCTGAAGGGGGAGGTGATGGGAAGTAAGACTAGTTGGCCATTCAAGATGTAGGTGGACTTAGTTTACAGTTATTTGAACCCATTGTTGGGTTTGTTTATTCATTTCTATGATAAATTTATAAATTCTTAATAAGCTTTGTTTCTCCCAAAAGCTGTTGATGTTGTATATGGAAACCACATTTTGCAGCAGAATAATACAGAACTAGATAAGAAAAGTAAAGTGAAATTAGTGTACTAGGTTGTGTGCTGTAAGGACCCACATCATTTGACTCTGAACTTGCTAGAAGCCAAAACGAGGAGTTAAAGCACATTGGTTATAAGATTTTCAGTTTCCATAAAATAAAAATAAACCCAATGCCAAGGAGTTAGAATGTAAACTGCATTGCATAGGGCAGGGATTTTTGTCTCTTGTTCACTATTGTGTTTTCAGTACCAAGAATAGTGTCCAACAAAAGCTGAGAGAGATACAATTTTTCAATGAGTTAAAAAGTATTTTTCCTGTCTTAATCACCAAAGGATCTTCACAAAGGGGAAACCCTATAATAAAGCACATAGCAACCTCAAGACATCCTTATGGTAAAGACATATTCAGTTCCCTCGAGCCGTTTTCTTTTTTTACTTTAATGTAAACTGATGGCATGACATAGAATTCAACAAAATGAAGTCAATAACATCAATTCTATAAGTTCAGTTGTAGCTTTTTGAAGATCTGTCTTGAGCAAAGGATAAAATGTAGGCTATTTTCAGACAATGTTCCATGAAGGTTATTTCTCATAATTTTGATAAGAAACAGGCAGCACAGTGTCTGAAACAATATTCTGCAGCAAGAAACCAAAGTGCAAGTACTCTTTATTGCTGATGGAGAGCTGCCTGCTTTCTCAGTCAATGGACGGCGAGGAAGGCAGTGCGGCTGCTGGATTCTCACTGCTGACTCGATCGAGCAACTTGTCTGTGCTGGATGCTAGGCCAGGAGTTTCCTTTAATCCTCTCAACAAACTTAGGAGGTAGTAGTATCATAAAACCCCCATTTCACAGATGACAAACCAAGGCTTAGAGAAATTAGGAATAAAAATTACAGAACTAGTAGTGGTGTTAGAGGCAAGATTTGACCCAGGATGTCTGGCCTCTTAACCAATATCGATGCCTATGTGACAATTCAGGATGAGTCTGAGATGTGTCAGAATCGATACTCTTCTTTTTCTCCCTGCCATCGGAAACACGCTTGACCAGTACTCTCTATAAGCAGTGGTGTGACTTTCCTCAGAACCCTATTTGGGACCTTAATATAGTCTATATCCCATGTAGCAGAGAAATGACTGATATGATAACAATATAACATGAGACTAATAATATCTTAAATCTCCCAAACATATTTTGTTGTTGAAATTTTAAATAATTTTACAACCACAAAATGAAACTGAATAGAATTTTAGAAACATACAATTATGTTTATTTTCAAACTGCCTAAGCAGGAGTTTCTGATTCAATCCACAGCCCAGTTCCAAAAAAGCCATTTTCCCGTGTCTTCTCCTTGAGTAAATAATGCACAAGATGATCATTGTCTGAGTGCAGTATCATAATGGGTTTGCTTTTTATTTGAATTTTCATTTATTGATTTTGTTTCTCTTCCACATGAATAATGCATCCTTTCAGAAGGCTTCCAAATTCACATTATTTGGCATGCTAAATAAAAAGTTCTTTCTTTTGAGCAGTAACAAATACAAATTATGTAGTCAATGTGTTTTTAAATTGTTTAAATATGTATTTACAGGCTCAACCGAAGCATTATTGTAGTTGTTTGTAAAGCAAGTGGAGTTTTAAATTGTCCAAATATCTGTTCATCATAATAAAATAACTTTAAATGCGTCTTGTTGTTCATTTGGGGAAAATGGCATATTTAAATATTGATATAAACAGCATTCCCTGTCATAACTAGAAGGGGGTCATAACAGATTAGGCAAACAATGCAGGCCTTTAGAGGGTCTGCACAGATTGAGACACTTGAGTAATGCATTGTAGCAGTTTTTCCAAGCGTTCTTTGCTTTGTATTCTTCTATATAATCAAAAGAGAACCTAAATAACGTCCAAACTGTCCACTCCCAATTCATCTTCCACAGAACAGCGGAGTGCCTGTGGGAGGGTCCTGTAAACATGAATCCGTGAAGGAAACTAGCAGTATGCCAGGAGGGGGACACGCAGCTGGGCGTGGGGTGAGCAATATAGGCCCTCCCGCCCCAGTGCCGTCAGAACCGGGTAGAGGCGGAGATACGGTGATTTCATTGCGAACAACGCCCTAGGCCACGACACTGTATTTGGCAGAGATTTCTTTGAAAGAAGAGGAACAGAGAAAGCTGTTTTTGATACAGGCAAAGGAATTTATCAGAAGTGACATACATGAACTAGGAAGGATTTATTCAGCTCAGTGATCAAAACGAGTCTTGTTTGTGGGAGAAAGGCGTGATCTTCTGCATCACAGCATTTCAGGAAGAGGACGGTGGTCATTTTCTTTTATAGTTGTCCCAGTATCTCAACTCTTAGAAGATTGGGGTGAGGTCATTGGTAGTAGAAACTGTGAACGGGTTGGGGAGAATTTAGCCAGACTGGTGCCTAGAGGAGAACCACAGGTGAAAATGGCACCCATGCAGGGAATCAGTTGAGGAGAAAGACAGAAGAATCAGCAAGCTGAGGAAATAACTCCTCGTAGCACCGATTGTTGGGGACCACAGAACACAATTCCTACCTTGGGTGAGACTCTGGCAGACTCTGATGCCCTATAGGTCCCAGCGTCCTGCCTGCCCAATCCTGGCATTCTCTGTGTTGCCATATTTAACTTTTCAGGTAAAGAGAGACCTAATGAATGCTACCATCTATCTATAGGAGTGGCCATGGAGCAGGGACGACTTAGTTTATGGCTGGCAAAACTTCAGGACCTCAGGAGATTAGTCAACTGATAGAGGAAAAGTTCTGAAGGGATAAAAGAAATTCAAAGTCAACAAAAGGAATTATGAAAAAAGGCCAAACAGCTTATTTTCCTAACGACCATTTCCTTTTTCATCCAGAGTGTGTGAGTCACCCTCATCTGGTTTGGGTCTTTCCTGAAGAAGACTCTGAGACAAAGATTCTTATGCAAGTAGACATTTGGGAGCTAATCCCAGAAAACAGCAGGAGAGGAACGGGGGAGTGAGACAGAGAAGAGAAGGATGCCAATGCCGGGCGCCACATCATAGCAGTTGCTGAGAGCTTGAGAATTCTGGAGGACAGTGTGGAGCATGCCTCTGTTATCCCAACGCTGGGATGCTGATTGATATATATCAGCACATTCTTTGACTATCTGTTCATCAAATTAGTAATCCATCCAGTCATTGCATGGGAGCAGCTTCGAGATGGCAGCAGCCACTGGGTTTGCTCTCTAGCACTCCCTGCTTGCCTTGCGTCAGTTCTATCATCCTCCCAAACCTGACAGAATCCCCAGGGATTTTGCTTACAGGGGTTGCAGTGAGCATCCAAGGGGTCAAGAGTAAGACACCAACAAAGCCTGATACTATCTTTTATGTTTTTAATTATATTAAAAACTTGGGTCAGAGATTTCTCAACTCCTCTTGTTATAAAATGATCTCCAGCAGGAGTGGTGTGAAAGGCAGAAAGGCTTTGTTCTTGAGAAAGAGGATGTGGATAAAGGTACCAACAGATGTATTTCCATCCCAGCAGGAGACAGCCATGTTTCTCTAAGTGTTGATTAAACTGTCCCCCATGGTGGTTCCCTTGTTGGTCTCATTCATGTTGTTCTCATTTACCTCCTTTTGCTTTGGGAATTTGCCAGTGTGGAACTTGTTTCAACATCTACACTGATTAGATACAAGCTTATGTTAAGCTGGAAGCCAATAAACGTTTGGCTGAGGAACTTATGGGGTTCATTAACTCAAAACAGGGTTTTGGACTGAAAATGCAAATAGACACAGGAAGGTTACAATGAGTGTATAAACACTAGACACATAATGGACTGTCCTTCTCAAGCAGGGACACTTCACTTAACCTTTGATGGTCAACATCAAGGAGAACCTTCAAGTTCATCAACATCGAGTCTTTAGGGGAGACTGAGTACAGGGGTCTGGTGTCATGGATGATTCTTATACTTGCTTTGAACTTCTGACTAGGTCTAGAGGTGGTATGGTACAATGGACAGGGCTCAGGTTTAAGAGTCAAGAAGGCCCCAGCTATCCCACTTTTAGGAATACAGTGGTACCTTGAGATACAAATTTAATTCATTCTGTAACTGAGCTCGTAAGTCAGTCAACTCATATATCAAACTGCCGATACTGGACCCGTGCACCAATGCATCAACTAGCGGCAGCTTCCCGAATCACAACTAGTATCTCAGAATTTTGCTTGGATCTCAAACAAAAATACAGACCGAGTCACAGCTCGTATCTTAAAAAAGAATGTTGGTCAGTTCGTATCTCAAGGTACCACTATATATCCTAAGAACACCAAATCAAGGACTCAAAAGAAGATATGCACCCCCATGTTTATTGCATCATTGTTTACAATAACCAAGTTCTAGAAACAGCCCAAGTATCCATCAATGGACGAGTGGATTAAAAAGCTGTGCTATATATACTCAATGGAATACTATGTGGCCATGAAAAAGAAGAAAATCTTACCTGTTGCGACGGCATGGATGGACCTGGATACTATTATGTTAAGTGAAATTAGCCAGGCAGAGAAAGACAAATATCATATAACCTCACTTATATGTGAAATCTAGTGAACAAAGTGAACTGAGGAACAGAATAGAGGCAGAGGCGGGGTCACAGAGAGCTGAGGAACAGCGTTCAGAGGGAAGGAGGATGGATGAGGGGATGGGATCAGAAGAGGTGAAGGGACTTGTGAAATTATATATATATATACATAACACAGAGATATAGATAGCAGGACAGCAAGTCCCAGAGGGAGAGGGGAGGGTGTTGAGGAGAGGAGAGCAAGGGGGTGGGGAGTGAGGGAGTTATATTCAGTGGGACACTTGAATCCATGTAAACATAATAAATTAAAATTAATAAAAATTTTTAAAAAGAGTCAAAAAGACTTACATTCAATTCCTGAGCAAGGTAATTAATTGACTTGTGACCTTAAAAAAGGTATGAAACTCTCATTTTCCTAAAAACTCGGGGTAATAATTTCTGCATCTCAGAGTGTGCAAAAGATGAGATTAAGACACCATAGCTAAAGAACTAAAGAGAGCCTGGCATAAAATGTACTCCAAATAAGTGATCTTCCTTCACCTTTTACTGTTTTTCCAGTTTAAAAAGATGTCTCTTTTCCTTTTTCTCTTTTTTTTAACCATCAGTGGTTTCCAGTATATTCACAGGATTATGCAACCACCGTCACTGTCTAATTCCAGATTTATTTTTCTTTTGATTTGTTGACAATGGGTTTTGTTTGTTTTGCCATGGTATTTACAAAGAACTGTAAGAGAACCCCCTTTGCTAACAAAGCCTTACTGAACCTGAAATCCAGTTTGTGCTAAAAACTACATTCAAACTTTTGAGTACATACCTTTGTCTGGAAGCTACATGAGGTATTACAGAGCCTGTTTTGCAGGTGAGATATTGAGAGGTGCCTAATAATAAAATATCTGTGAAGGGGAGATATTAGGTCTTGTGTTTCCATTCCAGAATAGTACTCGATGGTAACATTTTACCCCAGAAACTTGGCCAACACGTGCGAGGCAACGTCCTGTGGATGAAGCAGATTGCAGCTCCCAGGGTGAACAGTATGGGCAGCTTGTCAGAAGGAATGTGGCCACCGGCTCAGCAGACCCACACCTACAGATTTCCAAGGGTCCTCTGTTACTCCCACAGTACTCTTTCATCGTGGTCTTCATATCTGAAATCTGTTAGAACGGATCTCAGTACCATGACGGTGTTTCCCAATAATAATAATAATAAAAAAAAAAAGACAAGGGGGCTCCACTACTACTAGCTGGAGCATTGACTCACGGTCTCGGGCCTCTTGTAATTATGTCACAAAGGTACTAGTCTGAACCTTTCCTTCAGGGTTCAAGGTCAATGTCCTAAGTTTTGCAACCTATGCAGACTCTAACCTGACCTACATTCTCATTTCATTTTCTAGGTCAAGGATTTTAGATCCCTATTCAGTTTTATTTCCTATCATTATTTTTCCTGTTATGTAGATTTGCACTGGGTTTAAAGTCAATGTTTAGAAATTACTTCTTGGTGTAATCCCAACCATTTAACATCTACAGTGATGGTGTAATATGCTAGTGACTGTTTAAAATTGTCATAAGAGGTGGCCCTGGCTGGTTGGCTCAGAGGTAGAACGATGAGCAGTGTGTGGATGACCCAGGTTCGATTCCCAGTCAGAGCACACAGGAGAAGCGCCCATCTGCTTCCCCACCCTTCCCCCTCTCACTTCTCTCTATCTCTCTCTCTTTCTCTTCTCCTCCTCTCCAGTCATGGCTCAATTAGAGCGAGTTGGCCCCAGGCGCTGAGGATGGCTCCATGGCCTCCACCTCTGGCACTAAAGAATGGTTGTTGTAACAGAGCAGTGCCCCAGGTGGAAAGAGCATCGCCCCCTAGTGGCCTTGCCAGGTGGATCCCATTCAGGGCACATGCAGGAGTCTGACTCTGCTTCCCCTCCTCTCACTAAATTAAAAAAAAAATGTTATAAGAGGCTTTAAAATTATCCCTGTGAATGTGTACCCTGTTGATGGGAATGAATACATGTGCCATTTTGTAAACAGTTTGAGAGAATCTACTGAAATTTTAAATGTACTTATCTCTTAACTTCTAATTCTACCTCTAGGGTAGTGGTGGGATTCAAATAATTTAACAACCAGTTCTCTGCCCTAATGACTGTTTTAAGTATAAAAAGAGATACACTGAAAGTAGTTTATTATTTCATGCATTTTAATACTTAAATAAGAACAATAAGAGAGGTACACAGAACTGGAGTATATTATAAGACAGAGTTTTAAAATATTAATGAAAAAATACCAATACCTGACAAAAACAATAAAATTATTATTTAAGGTATTTCCAATGACAGCTTGTCACCCCCTGGTTGTTTGGCACTTTTTCTCTTTACGTTGTATGTTTGTATACTGAAGTAACAAATGTGAGGGAATTAAAATGTAATAATTCTTCAAAGGTATAATGAGTTTTATGAAATGAATAAATAAATATTACAAGCAGAGTTCTATCGATTTTTTTTCACCTATGGACAGAATAAGCATTACTATGGGTGCTTAGAATGCACTGTTGCACAGATAAACATTAAAAAAGAGTAAGGAATGTAAATTTGTGATTTCCACATTGGGTAGCTGCCCAGGCGCCCACTGTAGAGAGAACCCTGATTACAAAGTGCCATTTTACCAACTGGTTTGCCAAACTCAACAAAAAGTTAGGTATTGGTTCTGCCAAACCCATGTGAACTGGCTGAATCCCACCACTGTTCTAGGGGCTTGTTCTACATCAGTCCACTCATCTAAATGTGAAAATACCATGTGCGAGAATGTTCACCGCATCATTTTATTAGTGAAAAATTGAAGGAAAAGCTAAATATATATTGATTAGCTAAATGGGATTTCTGCATACAATGTACTATGAAATACTACCCACTAGGTTAATTTAAACGACATGAAATGTTATATATCACTTTCTTTATCAGCATGCGAGATAAAAAAAAGCAACTTGCACAACAAATATGTATCATATGGTCCCAGCTTGTTAAATATAATAATACCAAAATAATCTGTATAAAAAATCCAACTCTTTTGTTTCCTTTTTATAGTTGCAAGGTCTCTGGTGGGGGAGTCCTGTTAAAGATTCTACTCAGCAGTTTAATGAGTTTGGAGATGCAGATCTTGCAGAAAGAGGTGAAGAAGTCTAACTTGTTCTGCATGTTTGAAGGTTGGAGGGGAGAGCAGAGGAGATAAGAAGGGGGGAAGAAAGAAGGCAAGAATTGGTGGGAAGCTGGGAGCATCCATTGTAAAAGCAAGTAAGAAGCTTCCTTGGGCAAGATGGATGAAAGTACTTTGAAGAGCAGAAATAGTTAATGAACAATTTAAATTGTTTGCTGTGTACTTCTTGGTAGGAACTCTGCCCCATAACTCTCAAATCATTAGTAAAATCACTATTTCTTTGTACAAACACCTCTGTGTGAGTAAGTATGAGTATGAGGGTATGTGTGTGGGTCTGTGAGGGAGGGTGTGGATGTGGAGTAAATCCAAGAAGGGGCCTCACTGTTCATCTAGGCCAAAGTTGCAGAACTGAGACAGCGGGTATTGAAACAGAAGCCCTGCTTGGCTTTGGTAACGTTCTATTTCACCCCCTCCACCCTTGTGAAAATTTGCAGAAATCTTGGGAAGGGCATTAGACTTCCCCAGAGCATGAATGGGGCGTTCCAAGTCCTTCATCTAGATCTCATGGGGCTGCAAGACATCAGCCCACATTAGGGTTACAAATGTAGTAATTTATTTTTTGCCAGTAATGTTTGCAATATGACCAAATTAATCTAGAACTACTAGTCTTAATTCAGAAGAACTCAATGCATTTTCTTGGTTTCTCTTTCTATTATATGGATTATATATAGTTAAGAATAGGACACGGTGCCTGACCCTGTGGTGGTGCAGTGGATAAAGCTGCAGAATGCTCAGGACCAGAATGCTGAGGTCGCCAGTTGGAAACCCCGAGGTTGCCAGCTTGAGGGCGAGGTCACTGGCTTGAGCACAGATCATTGATGCAATTCCAAGGTTGCAGGCTTGAGCAAAGGGTCACTGGCTCAATCTGAGCCCACAGATTTGATCCCTGTTCAAGGTACAGATTAGAAGCAATTAGTGCACAATGAAAGTGAAGCAACTACAAGTTGATGCTTTTCACTCTACCCCTCCCCACCTACACTATCTCTCCTTTCCTTTCTCTCTCTTTCTCTCTCTCTCTCTCAAAAAATAAATACAACAAGCCTTGCACGGTGGCTCAGTGGATAAAGTGTTGAGCTGGCACATCAGAGGTCACAGGTTTGACCACCTGTCAGGGTACATATGAGAAGCAATCAATGAATATACAACTAACAGAAACAATTGAGTGACACAATGAGTTGATGCTTCTCTCTCTCTTTCTGTCCCTCTCCTTTCAGTCAATGGAAAAATTTTTTTAAAAAGAATGAATATGGCAATTTGTACAATTCCAATTCAATGCCTTAAATGTTATTGTTGCTACAAAGATAGCCCCAAAGCAGCTCAACTCATGAATCACCAAAAGACCACCAACCTCCCTGCACAATATTCCACCCAGTGAATCTCCATGGCAACCAACCAGTGCATCCCCATATACACCACACACCACAAATTGAATAAATAAATAAATAAATAAATAAGTAAATAAAAATAAATACTACACTCTGATTATTACTTGGCATGATAGTTTAAATAATCATTGCAAAGGATTCTTTTAGGTCAATTCCATAATGTGCTGGTAGATGGTGCTGATGTTCATAAGCTTGAATAATTAATGTATATTATTTAGATAAATATTTACATATATATGCCTAGAAAAAGATTTGGAATAATACCTACTACCACTTCAGATGAGAACTTTTGAATTTCACCTTATATTCTGTGATATAGCGTATATTATTTTATCATTAAAATAATTAGAGAGAGAAAATGTACCTTTTGCCCTCTAGCACAGCTGCCCTATCCCGTCCTTGGTAGGCAGTCAGGCCTCTTGATTGGACATCCTCTGGGATCCTGTCCCACCACGTTACCTCAGAAAGAATGAAATGTCACGTAGGGGATCAGCTGTAACGATATGCTATTTCTTTTAAGAAATTTTAGACATCCTCTAACTTTTCATTGGACCATTAGGATGAGCACTTCTCATAGCAATGGCAAATATCCCTAGAAGCACAGAAAGAGAAATTAATATTTTAAATATTTATTTTTCTTTATTATTTTTAAATTTTATTTTTCAATTATAGTTTATATTCAATATTACTTTGTCTTAGTTTCAGGTATGCAGCATAGTGTTTATACAGTGTGTCCATAAAGTCATGGTGCTCTTTTGACCAGTCACAGGAAAGCAACAAAAAACAATAGAAATGTGAAATCTGCACCAAATAAAAGGAAAACTCTCCCAGTTTCATACCTATTTAGTGCAGTTCGATGTGGGCTCACACACAGATTTTTTAGGGCTCCTTAGGTAGCTATCCTGTATAGCCTCTATAGACTCGTCACTGACTGATGGCCTACCAGAACGGGGTTTCTCCACCAAACTGCTGGTTTCCTTCAACCGCTTATCCCACTAAGTAATGTTATTCCTAAGTGGTGGCGCTTCGTTATAAATGCGCCGATATTCACATTGCACTTTGGTCATGGATTCGAATTTAGTGAGCCACAGAACACACTGAACTTTCCTCTGTACCGTCCACATCTCGATTGGCATGGCCGTAGGCTGCTCCGCTATATACATGGTATTACGTCATCATCTGCGCATGCGCACATGCTGCCACATCATCCTACAGAAACTGGGAGGGTTTTCCTTTTATTTGGTGCAAATTTCACATTTCTATTGTCTTTTGTTGCTTTCCTGTGACGGGTCAAAAGTGCACCATGACTTTACAGACACACTGTATAATCATCTACTTTAGAAAATGGTCCCCTGATATTTCCAGTACCCACTTGGCCCCATACATAGTTATTACAATATTATTGACTATATACCCTATGCTGTGCTTTACCTCTCTGTGACTATTTTGTATCTACCATTTAGTACTTCTTAATCGCTTCACCTTTTTTACTCCTCCCTCCCTGCTCAAGTTCCTTACCCTCTGGTAATCATTAGTCTGTTCTCTGTATCAATTTTGTTTGTTCATTTACTTTGTTCTTTAGTTTACATGTATAAATGAAATCACATGGTATGTGTTTTTCTCTGTCCGACTTATTTCACTTAGCATTATATTGTCTAGGTCTATCCATGCTGTCGCAAATGGTAAGATTTTATTTATTTTTTGATGATCAAGTAATATTCCATTGTAGGCATGTACACCACCACTTTATTCACTTGTATATTGATGGGCACTTGGTTGCTTCTTTATTTTTGGCTATTGTAAATATCACTGCAATGAACATAGGGGTGCATATATTCTTTTAAATAAGTGTTTGCATTTCTTCAGATATAACCCAGGCGTGGAATCACTAGGTCATAGGCAGTTCCATTTTTAATTTTTTGAGGACACTCAATACTGTTTTTCACAGTGGCTGCACCAATTTGTATTTCCACCAACAGTGCATGAGGGTTCCCTTTTCTCCACATTCTTTTCAGCACTTGTTGTTTGTTGACTTAATGATGATAGCCATTTTGGGCGGTGTGACATGATATCCTAGCATGGTTATAATTTGCATTACTCTGATGATTAATGGCATCAAGCATCTTTTCATATGCTCATTGGTCGTCTGTATGCCCTCTTTGGGGAAGTGTCTATTCAGGTCCTCTGCCCACTTTTTTTTTTTTAAAAACTTTTATTTATTTTATTTTTTACAGAGACAGAGAGTGAGTCATAGAGAGGGATAGACAGGGACAGACAGACAGGAACGGAGAGAGATGAGAAGCATCAATCATTAGTTTTTCACTGCGCATTGCAACACCCTAGCTGTTCATTGATTGCCCTCTCATATGTGCCTTGACCACGGGCCTTCAGCAGACTGAGCAACCCCTTGCTTGAGCCAGTGACCCTGGGTCCAAGCTGGTGAGCTTTACTCAAACCAGATGAGTCTGCACTCAAGCTGGCGACCTCGGGGTCTCGAACCTGGGTCCTTCCTCATCCCAGTCCGATGCTCTATCCACTGTGCCACCTCCTGGTCAGGCTCTGCCCACTTTTTAATTGGATCATTTGTTTTTTTGGTTTTGAGTTGTATGACTTCTTTATAGATTTTGGATATTAACCCTTATCAGATATGTCATTGGTGAATATCCTCTCCCATTTAGGTTGTCTTTTCATTTTGTTGATGGTTCCCTTTGCTGTGCAAAAACTTTTAGTTTGAGGTAGTCCTATTTGTTTATTTTTTTGTTTCCCTTGCCCCAGGAGATATGTCAGAAAAAAAATATTCTGGCTTATACTGTTTAAGTTTATTACATGTAAACAGTATGAACCAGAATCTACAAACTGTGTCCTTCCTATCACTTTGCATATGAAACAGTTTCTGTTTCTTCCCAGAGTTTTAATCTGAGAAATGGCCTTGGACTTTAACAATTGAGGAAATCATGGGAACGATATCACCTCCATGTTTTATTCTAGAGGATTGCTTTTTTGCTCTTTTTGGTGGTTGTTGCTTTTTTTTTCAAAAGCTTAAATTCCCAATGTTATTTGTAATGTTAATAGTAAGAATGGAATCAAGAATTTTATATGATGAGATTCCAAGGCAAAAAATCCTGAAGTGATGAAAAGCCTCCGGAAATTAGCCAGAAGACTGTACATAACAGCATAAGAAGATTTTGAATCCTATCACAACCTATTAATTTAGCTTTTTGAAATTATTTAGAAAATTAAATTTAACAGGGTGCCATTGATCAATAAGAGTATATAGGTTTCAGGTAAACATTTCTATAGCATTTGAACAGATGATTATGTGTACCCATCACCCAAAGTCAAATGATTTTCCATCACCTTATATTTGTCCCTCTTTGCACACTACCCTACACCCCCTCCCTTACCCCCCTCCCCATACCTCCCTCCCGCTGGTAACCACTGCACTTTGTCCACGAGTCTCAGTTTTATATCCCACCTATGTGTGAAATCATACAATTCTTAGCTTTTTCTGATTTACTTATTTCATTCAGTATAATGTTCTCAAGGTCCATCCATGTTGTCCAAATGACACTAGAAATCATGAGAGGCTGATAAGCCACTATCTGATCAGGAAAATCGATCTGGTTATATCTCTATGCATGTTTGAGGAGGGGAGTCAAGATTCTTCAGTGAGTGCCATCAGTATTCCTTGTTATTTAAAGCAGTGGTCTCCAACCTTTTTTGGGCCACAGACCGATTTAATGTCAGAAAATATTTTCACAGACCGGCCTTTAGGGTGAGACGGATAAATGCACAAAATAAAATTATGCGACTGGCGTAAAAACTGTGGTATTTTTAAATATAATTGTCGAACTTACGAGACAAGTGTCAAGAGTGAGTCTTAAACAGATGTAACAGAGGGAATCTGGTCATTTTTAAAAAAATAAAACATCATTCAGACTTAAATATAAATAAAACAGAAATAATGTAAGTTATTTATTCTTTCTCTGAGTACTGGTACCAAATGGCCCACGGACCGGTACCGGTCTGTGGCCCTGGGATTGGAGACCACTGATTTAAAGAATACAAGCACATGAACTATTTTTCTATTATTTTTTCTTATTACCAGCTTCATTGAGATATAATCGACATATAACATTGCATAAGTTTAAGGTGAACAACATGGTGATTTTACATACATAAATTATGAAATAATTACCACAATAAGGTTAATTAACACATTCACCACCTCACATTCTTCTTCTTTTTTTATATATGTTAAGAACTTTTCAGATCTATTCTTAGCTACTTTCAAGTGTAGAGTATAATGTTGTTAACTTCAGCCACCATACTGTATACTTTACCTCCCCAAATTATTTATAACAAAAGTTTGTATTTTCACCACCTTCACCCATTTCTCCCGTTTTATTATTTTTCAAAATTTTAAGACTGTTATTTTTTTAAGTGAGAGTAGGGGAGATACAGAGACAGACTCCCTCATACACCCCAATCAGGATCCACCTGGCAACCCCCGTCTGGGGCCTGTGCTTGCCCATCTGGGGCCATGCTTGCAGCTGAGTTGTTTTTTAGTGCCTGAATCAGAGGCTCCACAGAGCTATCCTCAGCACCCTGGCCAATGTGTTCAAACAAATCAAGTCAGCAGCAGAGGGGAAGAGAGAGAGAGAGAAACAGGGGAGGGGAAAGGGGGTATGGAGAAGCAGATGGTCGCTTCTTCTGTGTGCCCTGACTGGGAATTGAACCCGGGACTTCCATACAAAGGGTCGTCACTCTACTGCTGAGCCAACTGGCCAGGGTCTTTACATTTGTTTAAACGAAAACAACAAAATCCCAGTGTATATATTCTCATACCTCCCATTCCCCACCTCCGGCAACCACCAATCTGTTTTCTCTATCTATAAGCTTGGGTGCTTTTTCAGTTTTTGTTTTAGATTCTATATATAAGAGAAATTATATGGTATTAATCTTCCTCTGATTTATTTCACTTATCATAGTGCCCTCAAGTTTCATCTATGTTGTCCCAAATGGCTATATTTTATTTTTTTTGAGGCCAAATAATATATCAGTGTGTGTGTGTGTGTGTGTGTGTGTGTGTGTGTGTGTGTGTGTATTATCCATTTATCCATGGATGTCCACTTAAGTTGTCCCACAACTTGGCTATTGTAAATAATGGTGCAATGAACATGAAGGTGCAAATACTTTTCAAGTTAGTGTTTTTGTTTTCTTCAAACAAATACTCAGAAGTAGAATTGCTGGCTCATATGGTAGTCACACTTCTAATTTTTGAGGAACTTCCATATGGTTTTCTATAGTGACTGCATCAATTTACATTCCCACCAGCAGTGCTCAGGGCTTCCCTCTCCTCCCCATTGATGCCTGCACTTGATCTTTCCTGTCTTCTTGGTAATAACTATTCTAACAATATAAGGTGATATCTTATTGTGGTTTTGATTTGCATTTCCTTGTTGATTAATGATGATTAGCATCTTTTAATGTACCTGTTGGCCATTGTATGTCTTCTTTGGAAAAAATGTCTATTTAGATCTTTTGACTATTTTTTTATTAAAAATTTTGGGGGGCTATTGAGTTGTAAGATGTATTTTGTTTCTTTCTTTTTTTTAGTATATTTTTAGTATTATATCCTTATCAGATATGTGATTTGCAAATATTTTCTCCAATTCAATAGTTTGTCTTTTTATTTTGTTGATGGTTTCCTTTGCTGTGCATAGTTTTTTGGTTTGATGTAGTCCCATTCGCTTATTTTTCTTTTGTTGCCTTTACTTTTAGGGTCAAATTTAAAAAACCATCACCAAGATCAAATAGGAGCTTTCTGCATGTTTTCTTCTAGAAGTTTTGTCACCTTCAATGGTCAAAAAGTTCTTACCTCTGTTTTGAATTTGTGTCTTCTGGGGAACCTGAGAGTCAAAACTTTGGAGACATATATGTACCCTGATTTATTGATGTCACCCCATTAAAGTTAATAAAAATTTATTTATAAAAAAAAAAACTTTGGAGACAGACTACTAAAGTTCAAATCCCAGCTCTTCCACTTCCTGCTGAGTGACCTTGGACACGTCACTTCCCCACTCTATGCTTTGTTTTCTCATTTGCAAAATTAGGATGATAATAACAGTACCTCCTTCATGAGCTTTTATGAAAGTTAAATTAGTTATTGAGCACATGTTAGATGCTCAGTAAGTGTTAGGGGAAACTATTCTTGAAAGCAGAGCACTCGGTGTACATGTTACAATCGTATAGTTTGAAGTTGAGGTCAGGGCTGTGTAGCTTCCTTCCCTCCTTACACCGTGTCCGCAGCAGCCTGATGACTCTGCTCACCCCCCTCTGTGGAGTGGAGTCAGCACCTAGGAAGAGACAGTGAAAACCAAGAGCAGTTACTAAAGAAAAACTATGCGTTGCACGTCAGAAATCTTTTCCTAACCAAAAAAATAAACCTATAAATTTTATAGTAAAAGTGATATAAAGAAAATTATTATGGGCCTAGATAAAATGAAAAAAGAATGAAAAGCATGTGAATTCTCTTTGTGAAAAGGTTTTGAGAGCAAGTATGGCAACAGCCGTGCAGTAGAGGCGTGGAGCTCAGTGACTGGTGCAGAGGCTAGGGACGGGCAGGCTGGACTGAGTGGAATGGGAGCAAGTTTGGGGCCAGTGTTGCAGAACTTGATGCTGGGAGAGGAAGCTACAAAAACTCAGCATAGGAATAGTGAAGAAGTCACTCCTTTTGCTGATGAACAGGACCAGGACCTGCAAACAGTCCATTTTTAATAAGATGGAATTGGCTTCCTTACTGAGCTGGGAATTTCCTTAAGGCTTTCTTCTCTATAAATTATTAAATGACAAAATCCAAAAGAATACCTTTAATTCTAAACTTAGTATCTTGGCCATATGTCAGATGACCATTGACTTTTTTGCCACTAGGTTAAAAACTATCTCCCCTGGTGACAGAGTATATGTATAATCTTTATTGCACAGTGGGATTTTCCCAGGGATCCCTTCTGAGATATACCCTTTCCTCCAGTGCTTCCCTAGCAGTATCAAGTGGGATTCTACAACACCCCAGGTCTCTGAGAGCCTCTAAGAAGTTTGATTCCATCCGCTGCAGAACCATGATGATCCCCTGTTCTTGAGTGGTGTCTAGGGTGTGGGGAAATCTACATGATGAGATGCTGAACATTGGGTTCTCTTTCTAAGACCTGGATGTTAAAGACAATTCACTTTGTACAGTTCAAGAAAGCTAGAAAGAAAAGTTGAAATAATCCTAGAACCGTGCTTCTCAAACTGTCTGTATGGAGAACTAGTTTTAGTTTGGTTTACTGTTTTCAGTCTGTCCCAGATGAATACTTTAATAAATTGTAATAAATGTGAATTACTAAACAAATTAAAATTTAAAAGTCATACAAGTACAAGCTCTAAATTTTTTGTGTGTATATGACAGAGACAGAGAGAGAGAGACAGAGAGAGGGACAGATAGGGACAGACAGGCAGGAAGGCAGAGAGATGAGAAGCATCAATTCTTTGTTGCGCTCTTTAGTCTCTTTAGTTGTTCATTGATTGCTTTCTCATATGTGCCTTGACTGGGGGGCTACAGCAGAGCAAGTGACCCCTTGCTCAAGCCTGCAACCTTGGGCTTAAGCCAGTGACATTGGGCTTCAAACCAGCAACCTTGGGCTCAAGCCAGCAACCTTGGGCTCAAGCCAGCAACCTTGGACTTCAAGCCAGTGATGTTGGGCTCAAGCCAGCAACCATGGTGTCATGTCTATGATCCCACACTCAAGCCAGCAACCCTGCACTCAAGCTGGTGAGCTCCCTGCTCAAGCTAGATGAGCCCACACTCAAGACGGCAACCTCAGGGTTTCAAACCTAGGTCCTCCATATCCTAGTCCAATGCTCTATCCACTGTGCAACTGCCTGGTCAGGCCAGGCTCCAAATTTTAATTACCGTGTTCAATGGACAAAAAAGTCACTCTGAAAAATTGCCATAACATTAAAGCCTTGCTCTTGATTTCTGTGCTTGTCCTCACTCTGGACCTGATCACAAGGTTCTGCAGGTCGGCATTAGACTATAGATCATCACTTTGAAAATCCCCAGGCTAGAGAGTATTGAGAACAATGGATTTTTATCCATGACTTGGACCTAGCCTGTGACCATTTCAGAACACATAGCAACGTGTGCACTGTTAGTGCTCACTTAAATGAGCATGTCATCAGAATGGCACTGTGTTGCAAATTATTTTATTGTTAGGGATACAAAGTTCATCTCAAAATTTCAGTCAACCCAATAATTCATAATTAATACATTGATCAAGGAAAATTGTTCTTCATGATTCTACAGCATTACTATTTTTATGTATGAAAATACTACAGGAGCTGTAAGGGTAGTCTAAAGAGCAGGGAACTCACTGAAGGGAAAAAATCTAACCTGAGTCTGGGATAAAAGCAGAGAATGAGGTTTGCTATGTAGCTAGGGATAGTAAGCCCTTGACAATTCTGTGTCTGACAAACGTGGGTGGACTAGTCACTTCAGGCCTCAGGGGATGAAGTCTATTTTCCTAGCCCAGGAGACAGCTCCTCGGGCTGGTATCTGTGGGGCCTCTCTGAGACTAAAAGTCACTAATTGGTTTGGTGACTAAATTGGTGGCAGACTAAATTCCCTGAATGACTTCCAAGGCTCTCTGACAGGCAAAGCGGGCAAGAGAGTAGGTACTTGCTACTTTTAAGTAGCAAAAACTGAAACCAGAAAAACCCATCTGGTAAAAGAACTTTATGAAGTCTCATCAAGGCATCCAGTGTCCAAAGGAAAGTTAATGTGGTGTTTTTCCAAAATAGTGGCCATAATTTTAGTAGCTTTGCAGTCTTCTAACTTGGTTATCTATATCTATCTACCTATCTATCTATCTATCTATCATCTATCTATTTATAAATATATCTATATAAATAAAAAATATATATTTTATATATATCATAAAATAAACATTAAATAAAAATAAATAAATTTTATATAGATATATATCTATATAAATATATCTATATATCCTGCTCATAAAAATTAGGGGATATTTTATCACTTTATATTCATTTTGAAATATCTCCTAATTTTTGTGAGCAGTATATATATATCCCTCTATATCTATCTACATATCTATCTATATATCTATCTATCCATATAGATAGATATATAAATCACTGATCTCCATGTCACTGACTACATTTCTGTTCCTATGAAATCAATATTTGGCCCAAGCTTTGGTAAAACTTCTGGGGTCCATTCTACATCTGATTTACATGTTACCACCTAACTTGTTTGTAAGTTAGCCCAGCTGACACCTGACCTCAGGGCAGAGGCACATTTACTCAGAAGCAGTTTAACTTCCACCCAGACCTCTCACTCCTAAACATGCAATGTCAGTGCTGTGGGGAACAGCAAAGCTAGAGCTTTAGTCATCAGACCTGTTTAAGTGAAAAACTAGATCAGTAATTTTGAGTTTGTTACTTCCTATCATTATAGAAATTTATATATCATTTCTACAGTATTTTTAATAACAACATTATGCTAATTCAACATATGCTTACTGTATAGGTAATTATTTCCAAGAATATCAATACATATGGAATTTTTCAGATAATTAATGCTTTAAATACTAATCCAGCTCAATTATCTAACCATTTCCGGTTCACGATAAGATTTTAGGCAACAAGCCTCTCTATTTACATTCCTTTTTCATCTTGGAGGTGGAAAGAAATTTAGAGTTCATCCACCCCATTCTCTTTGGAGATGAAAAAACAGAGGCCATGGCAAGAGGTGGGGTCAAGGGGCATGAGTTACCAAAGGTCTTAGAACAAATGATGGGTAGAGTCTAGATTCCATTCCCCTGGCTCCTTGTCCAGTGTTATTGCAGGCATTATCTCCTGGTTTTTGCAGAAATCAGAGTTCATCAAAGAAACTCTGGATATAATTGCTGTGCATATAGGGTCTTGAATTTATATGACAAGATGCACATCACTGCCTGCCTGCTCATACCCTCCCTCAGGACAGTTGCCCTACCCCTAACCCCTGCAGCCTAAGCGGCCAGATTTTGTACCTTGAGACTCCTCTAATCCCACTATTGTTAGTTAGTCTGAAGATGACCATCCGAGCCTGTGGTTCATCATGAAGGGATAAAAAGTCAAACAAAACAATCAGATTCCCTCTCTCAGAGGGTGAGCCAAGGAAGAGAAAAAGGTTACCTTTTGGAAGTGGGATCATGAAGTCGAAATAAAAATAAACTGTAAAACTACAACTATGGCAAACAACAACCATATGCAATTCAGAGTTCTCAGAGCACAGGGACCAGGGGCAAGCTTGACCAGTCAGTGGGCAAAGAGAGACCTGCAGGGTTGCACACAGACTGCTACGTGGCCGCATAGCAGAGACAGCTCGCTCTGCACCACGCACCGTCGCTAACATCCTCCCCCAGGAACTCATTCCAACCCTCACAACAACCCATGGTGGATATTAATGTTGTCTGTATTTCCAGATAAACAAACTGAGGCCCAGAGAGGTTAATGAACTTGCTGAAGGTCATACAGCTCACTTGCTGCTGTGGTTCCTTGCGGTCTGTTTGTATCCCATGTGGTAATCCCTGATATGGTTCTTTTTTCTTAAACAACTGAAAGAATAGTTACCATATTTCCTCATGTGTAAGACACTCCCATGTATAAGATGCACCTTAACCTTGGGGCCCGAAATTGGAAGAAAAATGGTTTATATAAAGTTATTGAACTTAAGTTTTATTCATCATAAAAGTCATACAACTTCTCATCACTGTCCAAACTCCCATCCATTAGCTTGTCCTCATCTGTGTCTGATGATGAATCACTGTCTTCATATATTGCCTCGTCCTCAGTTCCATCTACGGTGTGAAAAAGTGGAAAATGGAAGTAAAAAACTCTACAACTACTGTATAAGATGCACTTAGATTTTAGACCCCAATATTTTCGAAAAAGAGTGTGTCCTATACATAGGGAAATATGGTATGTGTTTAACCATAACAAAATAACGTGGGAAAAACTCTACTAAAAATGTTCAAGCATGTGATAAAAAAACGCCCCTGGAAAAGCGTCATCATTTATATATTCCAGTTCTAATGATCTTTACTTCTCCATCCTTTACTTGAGTTAGAGTCGGAAACCTCCGCAGGCAGAACCAAAATGCGCAGCCAATGAGAAAGCTGTGGGGGAGGCCTTTCTAAGGAGTGTAGGCTGAAAATTAGGTTCTTGTGATCTCATGTCTGAACGGGAATGTAAGACAGGGATAGAAAGAGGAGGGTAGGTGGAAACATAGCTAAGCATAAAAGAACTCACTTGCCCTGCTTCTAACCAGTTCATCTCAGGCACCTATTGAATAATTCAGGAGCATGCATGCTAAGTGAAGAAACCAGTGAAATGCCCAAGACCAAGTCATATCCATACTTGTCAGTGAGAAGTCGTTTTAGAGCATGATCGTGGGCAAAGGCAAACTCACCGACTCAGGGCCAAATTCATCGCAGTGAGAGGAGTGAACATAGGAGTCTCGAGAGGGCCAAACCAACTGTGATCCTGAGGAACCAGCCCTTTCAAGAGCTGTGAAATGTAGCAAACTGAGAGGGCTTACCGAAATGTCAATACCTGGGGTTTGGGCAATTGGTCAAGAGGTCAGGGGAGAGAGTAACAACATCAATAAGCTAATGTTAGTCACTTAATACAATGTGTCCAAAACCTTCCTTATGCTATGTATTGGAATACAATTTTGAACTGCGGAGAGAAAGACAGAGAGAGAGAGAGAGAGAGAGAAAGAGAGCGAGCGAGAGCTAGCCCCCAGCCCCACCTTAATTTACCCACTGCACACTTCCAGGAAGAGCCCTGCAGCAAGCAGCAAGCCTCTGTGATTTTCATTATGGGGAAATATGACGCTGATAATCCTTGTCCCAGTCATCCTCACGCTGACACTTTCAAGTTGACAGTGTGTTATATCCCTTTGCCAGATGATGAAACTGAGTCCTAGAAATTCATCTCAGGTTATGCAGTTGAGAGGTAAGGGAGTCCACATGATTCTGCAGGCCCTTATACTCTGGGCAGACTCGTGTGGTGCCCTCCAAGTAGGAAGGGTCTAGGCAGGGCCTTCTGATAAGAGGGCTCCGAGTCAACTGATTGCTAAGGAATTCAGAGTCCTGCCAGGTTCCATCTTCCCTTCTACATTCTGATGTTTGCATAGCAGCCAACTTTGAAAAAAAAAAAAGAACATCCAAAAATTATCTTGAAGGGGAAAGAGGCAGCCCAAAGAAAGTAGACACAGGCAACGGGGGTTCAACCTGCAGTGTGCAGAGCGTGAGAGGTGGGCATTGTTGTGTCTGTTTCCCTGTCCGGCCCACATGTGTATTACCTGGATGGGTAAGGGCAGCACATGTAGGGAAAGGGTGTGATCAGGCTCATGGGGAGAGAGAAAGGTGGGCATGGGGGCAGAGGTTGTGGGGCGAGGAGCTACCAGTCTCTCTGGAACTATTTTCATTCCAAATTGTAGCTCCTCCTTCACCTTGGGTTTCAGAGAGAGGTTTTATATGAGGCTCGGCTTTGTAATTCCTCCCACTTGTTCTAGCTGTTACTCCCTGCCTATTTTATTATTGTGATTTGCAATAAAGTCCTTAAAATGAAGAGGACCTATCTTTTCTTTGGGAAAACAATCAGTGGATTCGTTTTTGGATCTTCCTGCTTGTGAGATCTACGGCAATCTACTTGTTAGATCCTTAACTCCCATGTCAATAAATGAGTGTGATCACATCTACCTCTTAAAGTTGTCCTGAAATTTAATGAAATGTGTGTGTCAAACATCTGACATGAGAAACCCTGTCACCCATGTTGGCTCCTTCCTCACGTATGTCCTCCCTGTCTCCACTCCATCCTTCATCTCGTCCCTGCCAGCATCCTACTAGAGTGGATTACAGCTCATGTTCCAAAGCCTTCCTGAGAGGCACACAAAGAAAAGGAATAAAGCGAGAGCCTCTCTGGTCAGTGGTTTTCACACACTCAGAAGCGGTGCAAAAATATGAAACTCCTCAAATCAAATGGAATCCCCACTCCCACCCCTCTACTCCACCTGTGTTCCCCTTAACAAAGAATCTCTGTTTAAAGATAAGTATTATTTCTTGTGTCTATATTATGCTAGATGTTGAAAATAGCTGCCTTCATTGCGCCTGAGTGCCTTAGACCCATATCTTCTCATCTTATCTTACTGGCAAAGAGGTTTCTTTTAATTAGCTCCCCCCCACACACACACTGGAAGTACAAGCACACGCATTTTATCTGCACTGGTTACCTGTATTGTAAATTTGACAGGTTCTCTTGAAAGGTTCTTATTCATTCACTCATCTTGAAGTCTTGCTAAATACTGTGTTATGCAAACTCAGATCTGATAACATCATGCTTCCTAGTGAACCTTCATCCTTGGACACTCAGTTTGAGTGGGTTGGCTGAATTGGTTGGTTTTCTGTATTTGGCAATATTGTGTGTAAGTTGGTTTGCTCCCCTCTGAGAATAATTTCCATATATAAATTCTGTGGAAACTATTTAAACTCCCACTGCAAAGTTAATTGCTCTTCCTTAAGTAAAGTGGTGTCGCTACAGGGTGACCACCATGTTGAAAAGAACACAAACTTGAAGTCACACAGGCCTGGGCTTGATTATCATTTCTACCATTTAAAAACTACATTGTTATTGGATCTCACTGAGCCTCAGTTTTTTTTTTTTCATCTGGAAAATGGGGATAAGAATGCCTGTCACATAGGTTAATTGTGAAGACTGAGTCAAATATGAGGTACCTGGCACACTGCAAGGGCTTTGTAGACACAGATGTCTGTTGTCTTCACTCATGTATCCCAAGAGCCAAACACAGTGCCTGGCTCAGAGTAGGTGTTCAGAAAGTATTTACTGAATGAATATTGAACCAATAAATATTTATTAAGTGAATAAATATACTTCCAATGAATAAATGACTATTGAACAAATAAATAAATCATATTGAATGAATAAATTGTTTATAAAACTCTACTGTGTCAAAGCAGAAACACCCACCCCTGGCTACTCAGTAAGTGCTGTTAATGGGAATCTGTAGCCACAGGCTTATTTGGTTGCCTGAGGCAATTTCCATCCTCTTCCATCTTGTCTCTGGCTTCTCTAGGCCCTGTTCCTGCTGTGCATACATCCCCAGGTTTTATAGGCTTCTTACTGTCTTGATGGTGTGCTTGAATTCCTCTGTGCTGGCTGTGTCAGGCACAAGGGCAACTTCCCGGTGCCGTGGTGGCACTCAGGTCACAGTGAGGCGGGCTCCCTTTGGTACAGAAATAACCTTTTTCTCCAATCAGGACAGCCTCCTCTGGTGTCCTTGCTGACCCAGTGCTGAGGTGAACTTACCAAGTGATCATCTCTATTTAGATTCTAAGCCAACTTGTCAAGAAAACAGCCACTACTTCCCTCCTCTGCAACAATTCCTTGAGGGGGAACCCTGAATATCTCCAACCTCAATGTGTGGATGGGTTTTTGCGGTTTCTCTTGCCCTTGGCCTGGTGCACCGGCATCCCACAGCCCCTTCCTGTACATCAGAGCATCAGGGCCTTGGTTCTAGCTCCTGGGGTGGGGAATCTTGGTGACGCTGGAATTTACCTTTATAATTTCACTGATGATCACTGTACTTCTGAGCCGAGGCTTCTTTCCAGGCAGGTGGAGTTCAGCCTGGCTGGTCTGTTTCAATGGGGCGGAAAGCGAGGCCACCCTCCTTCAGGTTCTCAAGATCAGGGACAAACGGCACTGTGTCTGCTGTCACCTCAGCCCCAGCTCCCCTGCCATCACCCAGACATTCTCTCTAGTCAAAATGAACATCAAAGGCAGCCATAAAGGAGAATAAAGAGGGAGGAGACAGGACAAAAGGAGCCATGGTGGGGCAGAGGTGGGAGGGGGGAAAAGAGAAAAGAGAGGGCCCCTCTCCGACAGGACTGTGTTCGTCCCTGGTGGGGGGCAGGTCGGGACGCTCTGAGACAGGAGGCAGCAGTGCCCATTGGGCCTCAGGTGTGATGTTCATGCCAGAAGCCCCCACCTCCATTGCTTTATTCTCTGGCTTGTGATGTCTGCAGCAAGTGGAGCAGGAGGCTGACTGCAAACGGTGAAACCCAGGACCCTAGGATGGTGCCATGGCCCTAGACTTCCTATCTGCATGCAAATGCAGGAGCCCAGTGTCCTGTGTGTGTTTGCAGAGCAGTCCAGGCCTTCCCCGTCTGATAGTCACTGGAAAATAAGAGAAGACGTGTTCCCTGCTTCAGTATTGCCCTCCTGCTACCACTTGGCAGCCCTTCAGGATTTTATGACAAATAATAATGAATAATTAAGAAATCATTTGAGCTGCTACCAAAAGCCTGAGGAGAACAGCAGCGCCTCGGCTCACGCTGCCCCAGACAGGCCTTGACAGTGTTTCCTCTCTCCATAAAGGCGGGCCAAGATGCCGGTCTCCAATAACACCTAACCCCCTGGGGACCCACAGGGGACCAGCTTACTCCTTCCTCCGTTCTGCTTATGGCGGGGCTGCTGACCTGAGAGAGAGAGAGACAAATATAGCTGGCATCCCGACTTTCTCTCAGTTCTGCCACACTTTTCTGTCTCAGACCAAAGTTCTAAGGTAGCCCTGAGCTCTTTGAGCTCCACTAGAGCAGTAGTTTATTTGGGTGTGAAGGGACAACTTTCCCCCACTTCCCCCAGAGGACAATTAGCATTGTCTGAAAACATTTTGATGGTCATAACTGGAAGAGGGGTTTTGTTGTTATTGGCATTGAGGCTAGGGATGTTTCTAAACATCCAACAGTGTACAGGACAGCCTCCACAACAAACATTATCTCACCCAAAATGTCCACCCTGCAGTACAGTAACAGAATGATGTGCCTTCCCAACACCCCCCACCCCCACCTCCTTCCCATTGTGTTTCAACGCTTCCTGATGCCTGGACTGAGCCCAGGACCAAAGAAACTTGGGCTCCCTCGAGTGGTGACTCACACTATGACAGCCAAGATGAAAGGCCCAACGCTGCAGGTTTAGATAGGGGTGTGTGTGTGTGTGTGTGTGTGTGTGTGTGTGTGTGTGTGTTAAACAAGTCAGTTTATCCCACAAATTATGCTTCAGTTGATGGTGAAGTAAAATTCATGAATCATTAATGAGCCATTTTCTTCTCTCCATGTTGTTAATATCTACGCAGAGGCCTTTGAGTTTGAGAGCAGATTTCCTTCTGATTAGTCAGACAGAGTGTTTATTTTTTGAAATATGTTCTTCTCATTTAGAGAAGCACTTGAGTGTGAATTCATGTGCTTTCTTTGTTTGTTTTCTTCCTAAATAGAATCTCTAAGAGTTTCCATCATATTTCCTAGTCCCCCTTTTGGAAAGAGAACGTTAGAAGCAGCCAGAATGAACAGCTCATAGATAATATTTCATTTATATTTTTTTAAGGAATGAGGCTAGAAGTTGGAAGGTAATTTTAAGATTACAAATCTGGCCAAAATAATCTTAAATAGTTCAGATCTAATACAGTTCACTCAAATGTGTCTGCAGTGAGGAATTTGCAAAACATGTCTTATCTATGACAGATTATTTGACAAGCAGAACTTTTCAATGGACTATGTAAAGTCCAACTGACCTTTCTCATTTATCTAAGTAGCCTGTCGTCCTGTCACTCCCATTTTCATATTACTTATAATAACAACAAGAATAATAATAACAACACTATTTATTGAGTAAACTCCACATAACAGGTACTGTGTCACATATATTCACTAATCCAGACTTTATTGCAGTCATGGGAGGTCATATGACTGCCTTTTACCCGGAAAGAAACTGGAGACATCGGAAGATGAGCAACTTCGCAAGACCACTGAGCCAATAAGTAAGCGATCAGGACAAGAATCTCAAGGTGAAGGATCTCACTGAGGTTTTCAGGGCTCTAGTCAATGAGAACAGTGCTCCAAGCTGACCCTCTGGGTCATTGCCAAGCCTTCCTAGACAACCTTCCTGTAGTCCTTTCTTCACAAGCCCTTTGCTTCTGAGACCATTTCCTAGCTGGCCCGTATCAGCTATGCTCTTTCTCTACTCCAGGTCAGTACGTTTCTCATACTCATCAGAAACGCCCTCCCTTCTCCCAACACTTCAAATGCTGTTTTTGCTTCAAAGCCCAGTTCCCATCACCACCACGAAGACTTCCCTAAGCTTTTCCATTTTGAGAAGGCGTACTCTCTAGATCTGGACGCAAGCCTGCCTGAATCTGAAGTTTTGGCTCCCTTCACAGCCGGCACTGCCTAAGAGAGGGAAAAACCCTATCTCTGCCATTCACAGGTTTTATAATGCGAGGTTTTTATGCCTCCTTCCTTATCTGCAAAATTAACTGAATACAGAGAGTAAGCAGCTATCAAATTATAATGTGGTACATCTGAAACTTACATAATGTTATTAACCAGTGTAAACTCAATAAATTTAATTATAAATAAATAAACCAAATAGATTTCATTGAAATACCTACTCTACTTTCACAGGAATGTTGCAATAAATAAATGAGATAATGAAAAGGAAAACACTTTGTAAACATAAGGCATTGTTAGATTATCATCCTGATCTTTTTATTTTCAATTTTTATTACTTTCATTTTTTTTCTTCCCCACCTCTCCTGCCAGTTTTGTTCAGTTATATGTGAAGGAGGTCACCCATGATGGCTTGGAGAGAAACAAGCTGTTATTCTCCTGCCCAGGACCCTTAGCTGTAGAAAAATGTATATGTGACCTCGGGTTCCACCACAGGTTGTGTTTTTAGAAATGAAAAGAGAAAAACCAATTACTTCAGTTATGTAAACTATCTGAGTGGCTTCTTATATATGAAAAAATACAGATTTTAATAAGATGTGAGGAAAACCCACTTAATTTTGTTACCCTTCCATGGAGAGTGGGACTTTAGATTTTCTTTTTATTTCTTTTTTCTTTTTTACAGAGACAGAGAGAGATAGAGAGAGGGATAGATAGGGACAGACAGACAAGAACGAAGAGATAAGAAGCATCAATCATCAGTTTTTTGTTGCGACACCTTAGTTGTTCATTGATTGCTTTCTCATATGTGCCTTGACCGTGGGGCTGCAGCAGACTGAGTAACCCCTTGCTCAAGCCAGCAACCTTGGGTCCAAGCTGGTGAGCTTTGCTCAAACCAGATGAGCCCGTGCTCAAGCTGGCAACCTCGAGGTCTCGAACCTGGGTTCTCTGCATCCCAATCAGATGCTCTATCCACTGTGCCACCACCTGGTCAGGCTAGATTTTCTTTGTTATTAACAGCAACACTGTTCTGACAATAAAAAGGGGGGGAAATGACAGCTTTTTCTAGGGTCTATATTAAATGCATAGGGGAAAATTTCTGTTGGGATTTTCCTTGGAATTGCATTGATTAACTCAAGAATTGACATCTTTACCTATTAAATCTCTCCATGCAAGAACATGGTGTAGCTGTGGTCAAGTCTTTTTATATCCTTTTGTGCTTATGCCCATAAAGACTTTTAAATATTATCTTAATTTATTTCTAGGTAGTTGCAATTTTTCATGCTATGGCTATAGGTTGTATCCTATTTAAGTTATTATCACAGGTTTCATGTCCTTGTGGGGGTTTTTTTGTTTGTTTGTTTTTGTTTTTACAGAGACAGAGCGAGAGTCAGAGAGAGGGATAGATAGGGATTGACAGACAGGAACGGAGAGATGAGAAGCATCAATCATTGTTTTTCCTTGCGACACCTTAGTTGTTCATTGATTGCTTTCTTATATGTGCCTTGATTGTGGGCCTTCAGCAGACCGAGTAACCCCTTGCTCAAGTCAGCGACCTTGGGTCCAAGCTGGTAAGCTTTGCTCAAACCAGATGAGCCCATGCTCAAGCTGGCGACCTTGGGGTCTTGAACCTGGGTCCTCCACATCCCAGTTCGACGCTCTATCCACTGTGCCACCGCCTGGTCAGGCCATGTCCTTGTGTTATATTAAAACTAAACCATTGTATGAGTATTAACATCCTGTCATTGCTGAACACATACATGTCACACAGTGGTCAGCTTGGCAACAAATGAATACAACATGCTCTCTGCCTTTGGGGGAAGCACTGCATGACTTTTGATTATTAAAGTAGAATAAAAAATTAACATTGTAAACTAATGGGCTGTGACTCTGTTCTGAGATACCCAACTTTCTAATATCTGGAAACATTGTCCTGTTATATAAACCTAGTAGTCTCTCAGTTTCTGTGACCAGGAAAGTCTCACTTTCAGAGAGGGAAAATTCTCCTAATTGAGTCACTTTAAGAAATCTAAAAGCCAAGGATACTCATAATACAATAGGTCTGTGCTTTTCTTACTGGTTGCTCACTCTCTGGAAGCATTCAGTGACGTGCCGCATAGTATATATATACTGAATACTGGGCTGGTAAGCAGAAACCAAGGCTATGCTTTGTGCATTCATCTGAAGCATTAATTGTACACAAAGGGTTTTGAGCTGTTTTACTTGCAGATAACTTAAAACCTATTATAGTAAGATAACCAGAGATGAATTATGTGCTAGAAAGTAAAATTTGCAAATGTGTGTGTGTGTGTGTGTGTGTGTGTGTGTGTGTGTGTCCTTTGGGTGGAATGCCTGAGGTTACCTGGGCGTAAGTATCAGCAAGGATGTACAGGCATGACATTCAAATCCTGTTCTCGCCTTGATCTTTCTATCCTCTGGTTGCTCACTGGACTCCTCTGGAAGATGTCTTGATGGCTTTAGTGCACCTTTGTACCATTGGGGTCCAGTGACCCTGAAAATCATACAATTAAGGCCTGAAAGACTAATGTCACAGCCAAAATTTTCACGATTTCTTTTGCTCCATCTCGCCCCCGGGTTAGTACCACATACAGACCAGGGAGAACTGATTCATGAAATGTGGAGGTTCAGACACACATTTTTGCAAGTCTTTCTCCAGTGGAAGAAAGACTGTTGAGCCAGGAGGATTCCTGTTAGCTGCTGATCTGTAATATCGGGCCTGGCAGGGTATTGGCTCTGGCTGAATTTTAGAAAGGTGATTAGTTGGGCTATGGCACATCTCTCTCCATGTCCTGTTCGCTTTTCTCTTTCTATCAATGTTACTCCATTCCCATCGCTACCTCACAGTTGGATTTTTTCAACTTCAGGGTTCATTTGTATTTTTAAATGTTTACTGTGAGTCGTCTCTGTGTCAGTTGTTGGACCAAGCACAGGGATCCTGCAAGGGACTAATAATTTACTGAAGGAGACAAATGAAGTATCAGTTACCAAATAATGGGGTAAGGACAGCCATGGAGCATGGTGGGGAATGTTGTGCGATCTTCGAAAAGATTGGGCTTATCCAGTTTTGGGGGTCAGGCAGGCTGGAGGACAAGGGGGTAAGGGGAGTGGGGGAAAGAGAGGTGGTAATCTCTTAAGCAAAAAATAAAAGTGAGCAGATATATGTAAAGGTCTAGTGTGGAGCTTAGTTCTTAAAGACAATAGCAAGTTTAGGATGAAAAGAACAGAGTGGCAGAGAAGTGAGGAATGGTTAGAATAGTGAAGTAGAGCCCAGGTCAATAGAAGGCCTGTGTGTTATACTAAGCAATTTGGATTTTATTATCCTTAGGTCAATGGGGAGCCATGGAAAGATTTGAAGAAAGGGTGACATGATCATAAAATTTGTGTTTTAGAAAGTTCACTCTAACTGCAATGTGGAAAATAAATTTTCTGCCTACTACTCATTTACTTAAAATTTAATTATTATAATTACATATTAAGTCTACACATGTTGGGTTTAGGTTTGGTTTTTTATTTTGTTTTGCTTTTTACAAGTCAGATATAGCTTTGTCTTCAGTAGAAATAACTCTCAAATGATATTGATGTCTGTTAGTTATAACTGAACTAGTATTTTAAATTCAATTTTTTGAATAGGTAATATATGAAAATAGTTGAAAATTTAAAAAGTGCAATGGATATAAATACAAAATATAACTTCATTCTATTTTCTTGTTATCCAGTTCCCCTTACTGTAACACCAATGTTATTAGTTTCTTGTATGTTCTTTCTACTTATAAGATCTTTATATGTTTATATAATATATTCTTTATATGTTTGTATTTTCTTTATTATCCTTTTTAAGATCAGTGGTAGCATACAATATACATCATTCTTTACCTTCCTTTTTCACGTAACAATTTAATTTGGACATCTCACTTAGAATTTTCTCATTTGTTGTTTTGGCTGCCTGGTGTCAGTTATCGACCTGCACTATAACTTATTTAGCCAAGCTCCAGTAATGGGCATTCAGATTGTTTCCAATCTTTGAATTTTGCAAACAATGCTGCCATTAATAATGCTGCCATTATCATTTCATACATGTACAGGTGCATGTGTAGTGTAAATTCCTAAAAATGGAATGGCTGGGTCAAAGTATATATTTACTTTAGTAATTGTGACTGATAAGGCAAATTTCCCTGCACGGAAGTTGTACCATTCTAGACTCCCACCAAAATGCTTAAGTTTGCCAATGCAGTGTGTTATCAAACTCATAGATCTCTGGAATCTGATAAGTGAAAAAATGCTATTGTTCTTTCATTTTAATTTGCATTTGCATATAATGAGTGAGACTGAGCCTCCTTTTATATCAATAAAAAACAGCAGATTTTCTTGCTCATTGCTCTGTTGTTTATACCCAATTCTCATTTTCCTAATGGTTATTGGTCTTTTGCATACTAATTTATAAAAGTTTTTTATCTAAAGAAAAATTAATCCTATATCTGTGATATGAGTTGAAAATATCTTTCTAAGTTTTTCATTTGTCTTTTGACTTTATAGTGATTTTTGCAATGCAGGAAAATCATATTGTTAAGTAGTTAAATTTAGCCATCTACTTCTTTATAGGTCTACAAATTCTGTGTGACAATTTTAAAAGCCTTTTAATCCCAAGACCACACACAAAAAATTGTGGTTTGTTTGGGTACTTCCATGACTTCAGTTATTGTTACATGAACCATATGAAATTAGCAATAAGTGACAATTCTGCTCTACAGAAATGATTAGATGGCCATCTAGTACATTCATTTCTTTGATCCACTTGGAATTTGTTCTGATGCAAGATATGAGGTCAAGGCCAAGTTAATATTTTTGTAAATTCCAACTCAACTAAGTAGACCATCTTTTCCCACTGATTTTAATGCCATTTCTGATATGGCAATTTTGCAAGTGTAGTATATATGTTTCTGATTTTCAAAACCCTTCCAGTGATCTGCCTGCCCATTCAGATCATTGTTTTTTTATTTAAATTTGGTATGTTTTAATATCCCCTTAATATTCTTTTTCAGAATATTTCTATCTTACGTGAATTTAGAATTTTCAAAGCTAGTAGTAAGCAGTCTTGTTTGTATCTTTATTAAGATTACTTTAAATTTGTAGACTGAGAGTGGATTGCTATTTTTCTGAGGTTACGTTTTCTGAACTAGCTCCTTTGCTCCCAGCCTCTCGGTTCTCTAATCCTCTCCTGCACTCTGCCACCTGACTAATCAGCCTCGAGTATCATCTTTATTAAATCACATCCCTGAGTTTCCCTAATCCACACCTTTTCTTGTTTTCATGCATTTTCCCTTCAGAAATCTGCATGACCTCCTTTCACCCTTGAACTGACTAAAAGCCTTGATAAGTCCACTTGTCCATCTAGTTCACATCTTCAAGTGAAATCTTGCTTGGCTAGTGTAACACTCCGCTGTGCTCTCCATTCCATGAAATCACGCTTTACCTCACCAGTTGGCACCAAATGTTTGTGTAGCTTTTTGGGTTTTTTTTTGTATTTTTCTGAAGCTGGAAACGGGGAGAGACAGTCAGACAGACTCCCGCATGCGCCCGACAGGGATCCACCCGGCACGCCCACCAGGGGCGACGCTGTGCCCACCAGGGGGCGATGCTCTGCCCCTCCCGGGTGTCGCTCTGTTGCGACCAGAGCCACTCTAGCGCCTGGGGCAGAGGCCAAGGAGCCATCCCCAGCGCCCGGGCCATCTTTGCTCCAATGGAGCCTCGGCTGCGGGAGGGGAAGAGAGAGACAGAGAGGAAGGAGAGGGGGAGGGGTGGAGAAGCAGATGGGCGCTTCTCCTGTGTGCCCTGGCCGAGAATCGAACCCAGGACTTCTGCACGCCAGGCCGACGCTCTACCACTGAGCAAACCGGCCAGGGCCTATATGTGTTTTTAACCTGAGTATCTTAGGTTTCAAAAGCAGAAAATCAAACATTTAATTACATATACAATAAACCTAAATCTCTGTGGTTGAAATTAAGATGCATACTCAGATTTTTATTACTTGGAGCCTGAATATACCTTAACTTCTTGTGTGTCTAGATCATATATATCTCTAGAGCTAATCATCTAATCTGTCAATAAATATGTATTGTATGCCTACCATGTGCCAGGCATTCTGATAGTCATTGGACATTGTATCAATCAATTGGAACTGAGTTAAACAATGATAACAAATAACCCCTAATCGTGTTGGTTTATATTTATAAAGATTTATTTTTTGCTCATGTTACATGCCCATCCCCACTCAGCTTTGACTGTGCTCCCAATGTTCACTTCAGGGCTCAGGCTAAAATAGCTGCCCTGTCTGGGATATGCTGGTCTCACAACAAAGGGAAAGAGCAATGGTAAAAACTATGTCAGAATTCTTAAAGTATCTGCTTAGAAGTGGTAACTGTCGGCCAGTCTCTCTTCCCCTCCCGCAGCCAAGGCTCCATTGGAGCAAAGATGGCCCGGGCGCTGAGGATGGCTCTGTGGTCTCTGCCTCAGGCGCTAGAATGGCTCTGGATGCAACAAAGCGACGCCCCAGATGGGAGAGCATCGCCCCCTGGTGGGCATGCCGGGTGGATTCCAGTAGGGCGCATGTGGGAGTCTGTCTGACTGCCTCCCCATTTCCAGCTTCAGAAAAGTGCAAAAAAAAAAAAAAAAAAAAAAAAAAGTGGTAACTGTCAATTCCACTCACATTTTATTTGCCAAAGCAAGACACATGACTCAGCTTGAGATCCGTGGGACTGGAAATGTAATGTTCTGGTAGTGAAGGACCCTTTAGTGAAAAGCATTGAATATTTTTAACAAATAGTACAGTCTGCCACAGCAATTAAGTGCTGAGAAAGACAGATGGAATACTGATCTTGCAGAGATTACATACTAGCCAGAAATATGGACATTAAACAAGTAATAACAAAACTATCACAAATGCTCCAAAGGAGAAGATGTTAAGAAAACATAAAATGAGTAAACCAACATAATCTGGGTGATTTAAAAGAACCTCTTTCTATCGGCACCAAGAGATATTTCAGAGTTAATTGAAATTGTCTGGGTAAGAAAGAAGGTTGCTTCCTGGACAAATGCTTTAAATAACTTCAGGTCATTCAAAACTCTTGAATATACCAGTTTGATCAAGATGAGAAGAATTAGTATACTTCTATTTTGCAGATTTTCTACATCTTAATTCAATAAGATAATCTCAAGGTCTCAGTATCCCACAGTTCCTTATTAATAGGTTTTCCTTGTATAACAAGTCAGAAATACTTTTATTGCATTATTGTGTGGATGTTTTTATTGGTTTTGAAGGACCCTAAATAACAACTTACAATTAGACTGAGATGTACCTTTTTACAAACAGCAGTGTGTAAGTCCTGATTTGTACACTACCTGTATATATATACAATATGTGTAATTTATGTTGTATTTTTTTTTTTTTTGGTCTAAAAATGTAATGCTGTTCATGAAAGAAGTTGGTAGTAATTATAGAACAAGGGAATGATTTAATCATTTTGGATTGGAATGTACACTATCCCCAACATATAATTATTAGACCATTTCCACTTTCATAAGATGATATTACTCTCAATTATTTACTGAGAAATAAATGAGTAAACTAATAATGATTCTCAGGTCTTAGTCTTGCTTTCCAAATGGATGCCTCAGAAGAGAGCCTTTGTAATTCTGTCTCCATACCATATGTCTCTGTTGACATTAAAGTGCTTAGTTCCAAATGAGTTGGCTTCATTCAAGCATCTTAATTCAAGAGTGGATGATTAGATCTTAAGCTAAAAACCTATTAGGATGTAAGCACTTGTGTTTTTGAAAGGTATTAAGGGAACATCATAGTGTGGTTATAGATAAATCCTCCCTATCTAGTAGTGGATTGGCAAAAATCTTATTTGATCTTCCAACATTACTGACTAGCTTCATGTTAAAGTTAAGCACAGAATGAGAAATCTGCCAAGTATTTGTTATATACACAGACTGGATGATGTCTGCTTTTATCTTTTTTCTTTTTTTTCAAGGGTAGGGGGCAGGGAGAGGCAGGGACAGATAGACCAAAAAGGAAAGAGATGAGAAGCATCAACTTATAGTTGTGGTACCTTAGTTGATTGATTTCTCATATGTGCCTTGATGGGGAATGGGGTTCAGCCAAACCAGTAACCCCTTGCTCAAGCCAGCAACCTTGAGTTCAAGCCAGAGATCTTGGGCTTCAAGCCAGTGACCATAGGTTCATGTCTATGATCCTATACTCAAGCCAGTGACCCCATACTCAAGCTAGTGAGCCCATGCTCAACCCAGATGAGCCTATACTCAAACCAGCAACCTCAGAGTTTCGAACCTGGGTCCTCAGCATCCCAGGTTGACACTCTGTTCACTGTGCCACCGCCTGGTCAGGGATCATTTTCTTGTAGTGGTTTCAGAGATCCTGTTTCTGAGCAAAGATAGTCAGAGAGATTATGCACCCATGAGGTTTCTTAACCAGCACCATACTACAAAGCATTATGAGTAGAAAAAGACAAATCACATTGCAAATATTTTTAATCCCTTTGAGAAATCACTTATTGATCTAAATAAAACCCAAAACTATGATTGTTTCTGCTTTTATTTAACCACATGTGTGGTCCATACTAATAGGATTCTCCCTCGTTCTGCATTAATTTGCCTTAGTCCCTGTGTAATCCTATCATCAGTAAGGCACAGTGATCTTCATATAGAGAATGGGAAATCATTTGATAACCATCTGCCTAATGTTTTGGCACAAATTTGTTTAGCTTACAGAGCTACTACCAAATTGGGACTCATCATCAGGAATTGACATTTCTACTGGAGAACAGGCCAGTATAAACTCCTAGGATTGAGATTTCCTAATTATGTTATGACAGGTGACCTGTAGACCTCCCTGCGATACCACTCTTGGAGAAAGACAAGAAGAATTTATCATTATCTAACTTCAAAGACACGGGCGAGTTTCTCCCTCCTCCCCTTTCTCCTTCTCTCCTACCTTTCTTTCTTCTTTTACTTTTTTATATAAGAAAAATATTATGGATACATTGAAACTGTAAAAGTCGGCTTTGATGAAAACTGCTTGGGGAATATTGGTAGCTCATACCTCTAACACCATAATCCCTCAATGTTTTCCCCCTTGGTTCACATCAAATGTTGATAACTCCTTTATTGCTCATTAGAAACGTGGACAACCATAAATGAAAAAGAAAAAAAATGTAAGAACAGAAATGTAAACACATATATATATATATCTCAAAATACTTATTTATTCAACTACGAAAAAAAGAAGCAGACCTTCCAGATTAACTTGTATTGATAATATCTCTTAACTGTATCCTGTCCCACCCCCAAAGAACTTGGAGTACCATAAAGATATTATCTGGTCCAGATATGCAAATTAAAACAGGACTACAGGTTCAGAATTTGAAAGAAATAACGCCATGCTTGAAAAAATTAGACTTCCTGAAAATAAACATTTTTATGAAAATTTAAATTAAAACATTGAGAACTGTGACCATGTTGGGAGTGGGAATGGGTAATAAAAGCTGCCTTGTAAGAGGAATGTCCCCATTAGGATGAGTTTTCATTCTCTGACTTACATGGAAGATGAAAGAAATCTTGAGTCACTGGAAGTTAATCAACTTACACAAAGAAACTCTAAGGCCCTGGCCGGTTGGCTCAGTGGTAGAGCGTTGGCCTGGCGTGCAGGAGTCCCAGGTTCGGTTCCCGGCCAGGGCACACAGGAGAAGCGCCTATCTGCTTCTCCACCTCTCCCCCTCTCCTTCCTCTCTGTCTCTCTCTTCCCCTCCCGCAGCGAGGCTCCATTGGAGCAAGGATGGCCCGGGCGCTGGGGATGGCTCCTTGGCCTCTACCCTAGGCGCTGGAGTGGCTCTGGTTGCGACAGAACGACGCCCCGGAGGGGTAGAGCGTCGCCCCCTGGTGGGCGTGCCGGGTGGATCCCGGTTGGGCGCATGCGGGAGTCTGTCTGACTGTCTCTCCCTGTTTCCAGCTTCAGAGAAATGCAAAAAAAAAAAAAAAAAAAGAAACTCTAAAATATTATGAAACATGTGGCAACTGGATAGTTAGACACATGTTTTATATTTGATGATATTAGCAAACTATCAGTTTATTTCAGGTCTGAAAGGATATTTTTGTTCTTTTTTATTATTATTATTAAGTGCTTATATTTTACAGATACATACTGAACAAGTCCTAATATTTTAGAACTACATTCTAAAATATTATGTAAAAAATAATATTTTGTCTTAGATTTGCTTCACTGTGATATTGAAAGGAGGAGTGTATGGGGATATTGGATAAAATAAGATTGACCAAGTGTTGATCAATGCTGAAACCGAGTGATGGGCACATTAAATGTTCAGTATACTATTCTGACTATTTGGTCTGTTAAAAATGATCCATAATAAAATTTGAAAATAAAAAATATTATATGATATATTAGATATGCAATGATGTAATAAAGAATAATCTGGTCAACACTTACCTACTCACTTACCAGCTAAAGAATTAAAACATAGAGAGGTGGTTGAAAATATTATAAGGCAACTCTTATTTCAATAATCTGGCTACATTTGTGGTGTCCCATTGGGAGGGCAGTGCCTGGTGTTGACTCATTAAAGTTGGTAACACCTCCAACGTTTACGTCAGCTAGCTAGAATGGGTCTGGATTCAGGCTTCCCGGAGGCAGTGTGGTACCTGCTGTGCAGCTAACTTGCACTGGAGAATCAGAAACACCTAGGTTGAAACACCCACTGTAACTACGGTTGTGTGACCTCCAGGAAAGTTCCAAATTTCTCTGAATTCCATTACCTCATAGATGAAAAACATGTTTAGAAATCTCAACCTTGAAGGACTACAGACAGTGTCTGAAATCACACAGTTGGCACTGGAAAATAGTAGTTATTTTATTTGATGTTTTTAAAAGAAGACATTTGAACATTTCCCAACTAAAATGTCTGAGCATCTCTGAACGAGCAATAAATAAATCCTTTATGGCTAGATGATAAAGCAAAGTCTAATTTGCTGCTTACCAAAGGAAAGGAAACCATCGCCTCGGAAGAGTTTTGGTGCGGTCTTGAAGTGGGGAGGATGAAGTTAGGATGTTTATGAGTTTGGTGGGGGTCTGCTTTAAGGTAGGCCTTTCAATGTAACATAAGGGGGCACTTACTTAGAATTGGGCAAAATTTATTATATTATAATTAAAGATTCATGGACACAGAGTTGAGAGGATTTCAAAAGGAGTCTTGAAGAGTAATTGATGATTTGAAGCTCTCTGTCTTCCCAAGAAAGGGGTCAATGGAGAAAGGTAGGTGAGTGTTGGGGAAGCTCCTGAAACAAATGATAATATCCAGTACCTTCAGCTTCCCAGGCAAGAGTTTCCTAGAAAAGTGAAGTTAGCTTACTGCAGTCAAATAGTCAAGTTGTGTTCGTGTAAACAGTGACCTGAATGGCTGTAGATGATTTTTGTTCTCATTCACAGGGGGGGTCTAAGGAATATTTCTGTTGCTTGAATTTTTTTTTTAGGTCTCAGTATGTACAGGGATTATATAATATAAGTCCATTTAACAAAATTAACTTCTGTAACAATAATACTTGCATTTTCCACATTCTTTATTGCTTGTTATCACCTCATTTGAATGTTTCAGACTGTCCTTCTAATATTATTGTAGCTTTATGCCGGTGATCTTCAACCCTGCCTGCACATTAGAAACATTTGGGGAGATTTTTAAAGTCTCAAAGCCCATGTTCCATCAGGTCACTTAAATCTGGCTGTGTGGAGTGGGGCCTGGGCACCAGGTAGTTTAAACTCTCCTGGTCACTCAGTGTGCATGCACCCAAGGTGAAGAGCAAGTTTTTGACACCTAGCTGAAGAAATAAAACATTGTCTGGGAATTATAAGACCCTCATTAGACCCTGACACTAACTACTGACTGATGAACATTGGAAGAACTTTCTACTGACTGAAGAACATTGGAAGAACTTTCTAATACCATTAAACTTTAGTATAAATCTCAATAAGGACACAAGGGTTATGTACCACATCCTGACCTTTAAGGTCTGGATTCATATTGCATTGAAGTTCTTAGGGATTTAAAGTTTTATGTCAACCTTCCTCTTTAATTGTCCCTTCCAGCAACTTCCTTTTCTTCACTGTCTTCTCATAGTGCTGTTCTTTATTCATTCCACTCTGGCATGGACGCCACCTGGGGACCACTCCACTTCTTGGATTTGCACACATACCTACCATCCCTCTCCCCCAACACACACAAGCTCCTGTAAGACTTCTGCAGGTGTAGCTGAATTTGTTAGAGGTTGGGAAGACAGAGAGGTTTCACATTACAGAAACAGAAAAATATTAATACAGAGTATTACATATCAGAAAATTCATGGCCTGAAAAAGTCCTTTGGCCATTTTGTATGCTGGATAGTTACCACTCCATCTACCTTTTTTCTTCCACTCTCTCTTCTTTGCCCCTCTCTCAAGAGAAAATAAAAATTTCTAGCATTGCCTAATGGAAAGCATTTCTGTTGTTTCTTGCTTCCTCCCCATCGTCAGCTTTGTGATTCCCTTCATATGTTCAAATACTCAGCAATGTCCTCTGATAAGCAATGAAACATCTATTCCAGGTAGCACCTTCTTCATCCCCCTTTATCCTTCAGGGAAAAGAAAGTACTGGAGAAACATTACTGCCATTCTCATGGGAATTATGGCCATCTCTTCCAACCCTTTTAGAACATATAAACATCCAAATCAGTTTATTTTAAATATAAACAATTTCCCTGAAATAATTTAGTTCCTAAATTCAGCTAGTAATTATGCCTACTATAGTAGGTGTAAGAGATATGTAAGCTCAATAAATAACAAATATTCCAGGAAGAATCAGTTTAGTTGAGGATATAAGATAGACTCATAGACATAGTTATGATATAATATAAGAAACTAATTTTGTATTTAATGAACTCAACTTCCAAGAATTTATTTATGTTCATTAACATTCACCTTTCTGAGATCCATAGTCTCAAATATTATGTTTTTTTGGGGGGTTTCATGGCAAAGGACCAGGCTTTTTCTCAGTCCTTTATAGTAACATGTATTTTCAAGCCACAAGTTATTTACTTTTTTTGACACTTGGTCAAGTTTTCACTGACTTTACTGGTGTTGGGCAAATAAGTTTGTAAAATTTGTAATATTTGTTTTTGCTCACTTTTATTGTTAAAAATGGCCGCTGACCACGTGATTGCTTTGCCCAGGTAATACTGTTAATTGCCTTCATGCTTTGGAAGGGGCTTGGTTATGCTAATGTGTGCTGGAGGAGGGGTTGTCCCGCTGAAAAGTTTTAATAAAGAGGAGCTAGGAGGCCATTTGGGGCAGAGACCACATTGTTGCAGAGAAGGCAGGCAGCCAAGATGGAGGCATGCAGATGGGGAAAAGGAAGGGACTGAGGCTAGGGGGGATTTGATTCTAGGAAAACCTAGACATGTCAGTAGCTTTGTTACAGCTGAGTGAGTGGGTTCTGGAGCCCAGTTTGTTTGTGTTTACCTGCCTGCCAGGTGCAAACTAGAATAAAAGGTAATGGCCCACCATTTTTTGGCTCTGTTGTTTCTCTACGATCTATCCGAATCTAATGCAAACCTGCATGAGCCAGGCGGCTGTGATGGCCGTGGCTACTGGTCTTACAACTGGTCAGATCATATGGCTTTAAAAAAGAAACAGAAAACTTTCACTTCTAGGATAGGTACCTGGATTAACCTTCCTTCTATAGACAGTTACAGTTCTTGTCTAAAATATATGAAAACTGTCATCTTAAATCCATCAACGAACTTCCAAGAAAAAAAAGAATTTCAGTCTAGGAAATGAGGTCATTCATTGAACCAAATGAATTTGAACTTCTATATTCAAAAGTTCAAGGTACAGGAAATAAGAAACAAATCCCAGGGCCCACTACAATGAAGAGTCCATACCATGTATCCCCAAGATCAATACCTTCAAACTACAAGTGAATGAGAAACCATGCTGCCACTCCTCACCTTCAATTAGAGGACTGCTAAGAAAATATTTAGTTTTAACCTTGATGTTGAGAGAAGGTAAGAAAAGAAAAAGAAATCACTACTGAGAACTAGGAGCTGCAGCTCATCTCAGGTTTATAGCCTGAATTCACACTTTCTAGGTGATCAGAAAAGCCTCAAGCCAAGAATTTAATTAAGAGTGACCCAGGACGAGTCATTCCACACAGTGTATGGTAGAAATAAATGTAGACCCTCTCTGAATAATACATCTTGTTTTAAGCCCCCAACATTCTCATAAATACAATTCCAAGAATAATGAGCAAACCAAAATAAAAAGTAACTAAATGCACAGGGAAATAAAGCACCATGAGCAAGAATAAACAACAAAATCCACATATACAGAACAAACACCAAGTCATAAGCATTGCTGATTATGGAAGTTTTAGACACAGACTATAAAATACTATGTGTAATATCTTAAAAAAAATAAATGACAAACTTGGAAATACATGTGAGGAAAATGTACTATATAATATAATGAAGCAGATTTTTAAAAGTATGAAATTTAACTTCTAGAAATAAAATATAAAATTTTTTATAACTCAAAGAAATAAGGTCTTACTGTTGATTTAGGTGTGATAATAAAAGGATGGTTTTCTACCAAAAAAACTAAATATTCTTGTCAATTAGAGATGATGAGTGCCAAGGTATAGTCAGACCAAATATCATTTCAGATGAAATTAAATGATGCCTGAGATTTGCTTTAAAATGCTCTAAAGATTTTTGTTTAAAGTTTGTACATGGAAAATATTAAATTAGATTGTTAAAAATGTTGATAATTATTAAAGCTGAGTAATGGGCATGTAAAGTTTTTTTATACTATTCCCTCTTGTGTATGTCTGAAAAATGACATAATGATAAGTATGTTTATTTAATAGATAGAGATTGTATTTGCTTAGCTATGTAGGCCCAGAAATTTTATTGTGTTCATTAAATTTGTTTTTAAAGTATGATTTTTTAAATGTATAATTATCTTATTTCAAGTCATGTTACTATAGGTGTGATATACATATAAATTTTCACAAGCTGATACAAACTATAAATAGATGTTACATAAGGATAAAGTAAAATGGGTGTGTTTGACAGTAAATTAATAAAGACAGAAAGTTAATTAACTGTAGAGATTAAAATAGAGACCAGTAGATATCATCCAGAGAGCACACAGAATAACAAAACAATAGAAAATACAATTGGAGACAAAACAAGATGGGGGATGTAATGAGAAGGTATAATAAAAATTTGACTGACATTTTTGGAGGATAAGAGAATGAGAATTAAGCAGAGAAAGCATTTGAAGAGCTAATGACTAAATGTTTTCTTCAGCTGCTGAAATGTATCAACTCACAGATTCAAGAAGCGCAACTAATACCAAGCAACATAATTAAAAAAAAAGTCCAGCCTTGACCGAGTAGCTCCATGGATAGAGTGTTATCCCAGCATGCTGAGGTCATGGATTTGAGCCCCAGTCAGGGCATATATGAGAAGCAAGCAATGAGTACACAACTAAATGGAACAATGAGTTGATGTTTCTCTTTCTCCCTCTCTCTTCCTTTCCTTCTATCCTCCCTTCCTCTCTCTCTCTTTATCTCTCTTTCAAATCAATAGAAAATTTTAAATAAATAAATAAATCCATACATGGACACATCATTGTTAAACCAGAATGAGAAAGAAAACATAGCAAATAAACAAAGCCAAAACCAAAATGAAGAAATAACTTTAAAAGAAGCCTGATAGTGGAGTCCCGGGTTCGATTCCCAGCCAGGGCACACAGGAGAAATGCCCATCTGCTTCTCCACACCTCCCCCTCTCCTTTCTCTCTGTCTCTCTCTTCCCCTCCCGCAGCCAAGGCTCCATTGGAGCAAAGTTGGCCCGGGCGCTGAGGATGGCTCCACGGCCTTTGCCTCAGGCGCTAAAATGGCCCTGGTTGCAACAGAGCAATGCCCCAGATGGGCAGAGCATTGCCCCCTGGTGGGCATGCTGGGTGGATCCTGGTCGGGAGCATGCAGGAGTCTGTCCGACTACCTCCCCATTTCCAACTTCAGAAAAATACAAAAAAAAAAAAAAAAAAAAAAAAAGAAGAAGCCTGATAGCAAAGACATGCTCTTTAGAGAAGCAAGTCAGAAGAGAATACAGTATCTCCAATAAGCTGAAAGAAAAGAACTGACAACCTGAAATTCTATGCTTAGTGAAAATGTACTTTACATGCTTCAGACACACAAAAGCTAAGGCAGATTGTTACCAGCTGACTCTTTATTGGCAATACCCAAGGATATTCTTTGGGCATCAAGAAAATGCTCCTAAATAAAACATCTTAGATATAAGAAGGGAATAAGAGCACAGGTACTAATTAATATGTAAGCAAGTAGAAATAAATATTGGCTATAGAAAACAATAAATAATGTCAAGCAAATTTCACTTCAGAACATAACATAAATCCTACAGAAAATCTTAGCAAACTAAATGAGTAGTGACCTAAAAGGAAACTACATCATGACGAAGTTGGATTTATTTCAGAAATGCAAGATCAGTTTGCATTTGAAAATTAGCATACACACTGACAGATTAAAAGAAAAATTGTATGACCATCTAAATAGATACAAAAAAATTGCTATAATTGAGTAGTTATTTCATGGTCTAAATTCTACAAAAAATAAAAAAATTTTAGTGGAAACTGGCAATAGAAGGAAGCTTCTTTAACCTGATAAAGACATCAACAAAAAGTTAGAGTAAATATCATATGTAATACAGTACTAGGTTAAGCTGATAAGAGCATTTCCTTTAAGATCAGGAACAAGACAAGAATATCTACTCTCAGCCCTTTAATTCAAACTTTTACTATAGATCCTGACCAGAACAATAAAATAGGGGAAAAAAAGAAAAAAATAGAAATGATCAAAAATATCACTTTTCAGATGTTATATATAATTATGAACATAAAAAAATCAAAATTATATACAGGTTAATTATTAGAACTGATGAGAGGATTTGGCAAAGCTACTAGATAAAAACCAATATGGAAAAATTAACTACATTTCTAAGTATCAGCAACAAATAGTGGCAAGGAAAAAAGCACTGGACAATGAACAACCCACAACTACATACAACAACACGGATGAAGTTCACAAACATAATGATGAATATAAGAAATAAGCCACAAAAAATATCTACTGTATTGTTCCATTCACACAAAGTTAAAAAACACGCACAATTAAACAACTTATGGCCAAAGAATGCACACATTGGTGGTAGAGCAGTAAAGGAAAACAAAAGAGTGGTTATGACAACTGAAGATAATGATTCCTTCTGGGAGAAAGCAGAGAGTGCCTAGTAAGGGTTTACACAGTTCCAGTAATGTTCTCGTTTTAGCTTGGTTATACTTATTTCCAGATTTTAATTATTAATAATATGAGTTTTTTGTTTACTCTTCAGACATATTTCACAATTTTTAAAAAGGTGTGGACAAAATTCGGTTAAGTGTCAAACGTCTGCATAGGGAAATGGTAGCTATAATATTATCTAAATTTTTCCGGCTACATTTTTTAGTTTTCCAGCATCTGATTATAAAAGCATCTTGCTCTTGGGCACAAGGTTAATACTACCTCCATGGATAATTCACTCTTATCTGGTTAGAGCTGCAACAGTTGCCATTATGATTATTACTTCCAAAACTCAATTTCCATCGCTTCCTGTCACCCGTGTGTCAGTTTCTTCTAGACACGGTCTTCTAGACAGAGTCACTTGAATGATCTACTGTCACTTAAACCAGGATCTGGTTTGATAACATATGTGGGGTTTGTGAGTACTCTTCCTAATTTACATTCTCTCCCTAGGTGAGTTCATTCATTGCCTTGGTTTCAAAACCATCTGTACACTACATCTCCAAACATCTTATTCCAAACCTAGGCCTCTCTTGTGAATTCCAGGTTTACATATACAACTGCCTACTTGACACCTCAATTTGGCTCTGTTATTGGCAGCTCAAACCAGTACATTGACTATGCAATTTTGCATAATCAGAGGAATGAAAATTATAAGCATGCTTAGAAAATAATCAACAGTTTTGTATTGCTGGTCTCCGTGCTGGACAGAAATGTAGAACATATAACCAGAAAAATAGTTTGGGACATATACTGAAGAACCGTTGATGTTTTGCTTAAGAGTTGGAACTTTGCGGACAATGAGAAGTCATAGGGGAATTTTAATTTTTTATTCTTTTATTTATAAAATAAAGATAAAGTGATAACCTACTGTGTACTTGGCATTGTGCTCAGCACTGGGAATGCATCCACCTACAAGACAGAGTCTGGAGAAGAGGGATTCTTGAGAGTGTTAGGAGTAGAATGCATTGGAATTGGTGTCAGGTTAGAACAAAATGGGATGGAGAAGTGTGTGGCCAGAGAATGGGACTGTGGAAGCCACGCAAGTTATCTTCTGGCTCTGGAGATTCGGGAGATGGCACTGCCTTTACCTGAGGTAGGTGATGTAGAAAGAGGGGAGAGGTGGATGGGTGGGAGGCACTTTATTTAGCGTGGAGGTGGACCTGAGATTTCATTGAGGAGACTGGGTATCTACTTAGAAACATGGGACTGTGTTTTAGGAGAGAAGCTCAAGATGGAGGCCGTGGTTTGTGACGCTATCTTTTGGAAGTAACAGTTGAGGATCGTGGACGGAGGCAGGTGGCATGATATTGTCAGGGAGGAGCAAGCAAGTAATAATTCATATTACATTAAAAAAACCACAAGTGATGTTGGAAGATCAATTAGTCCCAGCATTACCTTCACTAGCTCCTAGCTATGTAGCCTTGATCTGATCTCCTTTTCCCAAATTTTTCTGAGTCTGCTTCCTACTGCCTAATTATTTATTTGGGGAAGGAGAAAGCCAATACCACATGTAGATGGAAGAGTCATGGGATAGTAGGGTTTAGAGCTTTATGAAAAGTTTGCCCGCTGCCTGACATTGAGCCACAGCCTGGCCCAGGGTGAAAGCATTGCATGAAGCAGTTCCTGGCCGATAGCAAACACTATCCCTGATAAAAGTAAAATGTGTGTATTTATAAACATTATCAATACCATTATTTCTAATAAAAATAGCAGCTCATGTTTGTTACAGTTGGGATTATATCCCCCACAAAAAGATATGTTGGATTCATATTTCTGGGAACTCAGAATGGGACCTTATTTGAAGATAGGGTCTTTATAGAGATAATCAAGTTAATATGAGGTCACTGGGGTAAGCCCTAATTCAATATGACTGGTGATCTTCTAAAAATAGAAATGTGGACGCAGAGACAGACATGCATACAGGGAGAATGCCGTGTGAAAATGATGGTAGAGATTGGGAAAATCCAACTACAAACCAAAGATATGTCAAAGATTACCAGCAAACCATCAAAAACTTGAGGAGAGTCATGGAACAGATTTTTCCCCCACAGAAAGAAGGGCCCTGCTTATGTCTTCTGACCTCTAGAACTGTGAGACGATGAATTTCTGTTCTTTAAAAGCTACCCAACGTGGAGGGTTGTTATAGTAACCCTAGCAAACTATAACAAATACTATATTATTTAACATTTTACCAAATGCATTTTGTGCTCATTCTCATTTAATCCTCACGATCTTCTGTGTGAAAAGCATTATCAGTGACCCCTTTTTCAGGACAAGAAACTAAACTATCAGAGATCTGGGTTTCTGTGTGATAAGGCACAGAACATAGGAACTTTCATGGAGAGAACATCAGGAAATTTCACCATGGGCACAACACTGCAAAAATGTTCTGTATGTTTATACAGAATTGTATAATGTACTGGCTAAGCAGATGGCATTCAGCCAAAGTCAGTCTCATGGGTTTGAATCCCACCTCTGGCAGCTCAGGCTAATGTGGTTCTGAGTAAGGTTCTTAAATAACTCTGTACCTTGGTATGATGGAGAAAATAGCAATACCTAAGGTTCCTGCAAGGATTGAATGAGCTAATTCCTGTGGGGTGTGCCTGCTGCACTAATCTGTGCTAAATGTACAGTAGCTATTTTAAAATAATTTTTTTATGGGCAATTACAGGAAGTTGAGAAGCCTTTCACTAATTATGAGGGTCACACAATCACAGTTGCCTCTTGTAAATGTGCTGTGCAAAAGGTCTGTACTAAATGCATTGTGTTATACTTGATGTCTCTAGGTGTCTGGGGGTGGGGGGTGCGTGACAACTGCTGTCTAATCCAAAGGTAAACATGGCTTTTTGGTAATTCTACTCCAGGACCTATTCAGTCATACCTGGGGGATGTCCTCTGCCCACCTTAACCCCCCAAGAAGCTCTTTGTGATGGTAATAAGGATTCTTGTAACAAGGCCATCTTGTTAGATGTGAGCCAGAAAAAAAAGGAAAAGAATTGGGAGTTATATATAACTGAAAATTAATGAGGTAAAAGGTAAGAAAGTAAAGCATACGTTTTGATATAGATGGATCTCACATGCTTTGAACTTTAAAATCAGTGCATAAGGTTTAACTATAAGCATATTCACTATAAAGAGATTTCACTACACCAATAATAACTAAAGGAACACAGTCACCATTCTGAATTTTTAAAATGAAATTAGAATGGGTGCAGACCCACTAAGCCTTGCCAAACCCTGCTTTAAATAACCGTTTGGAGAATCTCAAACTTCAATTACTTTTGGCAATGTCTTGGTTTTCCATGAGGCACTAAAGGTCACTAAATGTCATAACTATTTAGCTTGCCAGTGAATAGTTTAATCCTACTTCAGTGAGGCTGCTTTCCCTCCTCTCTCTGTTTCTCTCTCTCTCTCTCTCTCTCTTCATCTCAACCAAAGAATCAATGATAATTAAGGGAAAGCTGCCAGGGGGCCAGGTTTTTCACCCAAGATATCTTTACAGTTCTAGGGTTACGTAGGGTAGAAATCTGGCTTCATCTTGTAAACTTAATATCTATCTTTCGTATCAACAGTGGCTATCATAATGACAATAGTAAAAACAATTGCGGTTGTATGTTCTATTCCATACCTTTCATAGCATTCCAAATATTTTACATTCTTAATACCTTTGTGTGATAGACAAGGAACAGATATATTATTCTTTTCAAAGTCATGAGGCAAAGGGGGTTAAATGAATGTTTCCAGAGTATAAACTTCTAATGAATAAAGCAGAACAAAACATGAACAGGTGGTATAGTGGCTATTCCATCAAGCTATCTGGTTCCCTGGTTTCTCTCTCTCAAGTGACAGAAGAATTAAGAACAGGGAATGCTAATAGCATTTCACATATTTCTAATTTCCACATTGTTGAGGTCTGATCAGTTGGATAGAAGTCCCTTCCTGATCTGTACTGTATTTTATAGCTCCACTTTAAGAGAAATGATGGCCCCAATGATTATTGATATTTACAGAAGAGGTCAGAATTAGATACAGACCCTATGTAATCCAACGTAAGTATACTTGTGAAATATATTTCAGAAAAAGCAAGATTAAACTTATCAATTACAAAACACATAAAGACAAGAAAAGGGCTCTCAAATTTAAGAGCTCTCAAATATTTAGCAGCTCATTCGGCAGCTCTTAAAGTAAGACCAGGTTTTAGAGTTCTGATTCACACCAAAGCCAATTTATTTTTTATCATCTATTACTTTCAATTACAGTTGACATACATTACTATATTAGTTTCAGGTATACATCTCAGTGATTAGATGTTACATAACTTACATCCCAATAAATCTCACAACCATCTGACACCATACATAGTTATTAGACTTTTGCTGACTATGTTCCCTATGCTGTACTTGATTGACATCTGCATGACTATTCTGTAACAATCAATTTGTGCTTCTTAATTCCTACATCTTTTCCACTCATCCCCCAATGTCCCTCTCATCTGGCAACCATCAAAATGTTCTCTGTATCTATGAGTCCTGTTTCCATTCTGTTTTTTCATTTATTTTGTTTTTTAGATTCAATTGTTGATAGATATGTATTTATTGCTATTTTTATTGTTTGTATTTTTTTTTCCTTCTTCTTATAAAAGACCCTTTAACATTTCATATAATACTATTCTGGCGGTGACAAAATCCTTTAGCTTTTTCTTGTCTGGGAAGCTCTTTATCTGTTCTTCAATTCTACATGACACCTTTGCTAGGTAGAACAATCATTTTCAACTGCTGGTTTGTGGAAAAGAGTTAACTACCAGCACAAAATTTCTGGCAGACCAGTGCTGGTCTGCAGACTAGCAGCTGAAAGACACTGGTGTAGAGTAATCTTGGTTGTACATCCTTGCTTTTCATCACTTTGAAAATTTCTTTGCCAATCCCCTCTGACCTGCAAAGTTTCTGTTGAGAAATCAGCTCTCTCGTAGGTAACTAACTGCTTTTTTCTTGCTATTTCTAAGACTCTTTCTTTGTCTTTAACATTTTGCAGTTTAATTATGATATATTTTGATGTGAGCTTCTCTGAGTTCATCTTGTTTGGTTCTCTTTGTCCTTTCTGAAATTGTATGTTTATTTCCTTCATCATGTTACGAAGTTTGCTGTCATTATTTTTTCAAATAGGCTTTCAATTTCTTGCTTTCTCTTCTCTCTCATTCACCCCATGTGAATGTTGGTGTGCTTGAAGTTGTTTCAGAGCCTCCTTACACTATCCTGATTTTGGGGGATTGTTTTCCTTTTTGCTGTTATGATTGGGTGTTTTTAACTTCCTTACAATCCAAATTGCTGATTTGATTCTCAGCTTCATTTACTCTACTGTTGATTCCCTGTAAGTTAGTCTTCATTTCGGTTAGTGTATTCTTCATTTCTGAGTGTTCCTTTTTTTATGCTTTTGACATTCTCACTAAGTTCATCAAGCATCCTTACAACCAGTGTCTCTCCCTCTAGTAGATTGCTTGTCTCCATTTTGTTTAGTTCTTTTTCTGGAGTCTTTTTCTGTTCTTTCATTTGAGATGTTTTGTTTTGGGTTTTTTTGTCTTCTCATTTTGGCAGCCTCCCTGTGTTTATTTCTATGTATTAGGTAGAGCTGCTACATCTCGCAAGCTTAGTAGAGCAGCCTAATACAGTAGATGTCCTGTAGGGTTCAGTGGCACAGTTTCCCCGATCACCCAAGCTGGGTACTGAAGGTGTGCCCCCTGCGTAGGCTGTGTACACCCTCCTCTATAGTTGAGCCCCGATTTCTGTTGGAATATCAATTAGAGGGTTACCCCCAGACAAATCAGCAGCAAGGACTGGCTGAGACCACTGACCACTGACCTCCAACCACTATGGGGGATCCTCTAAGTAGGGACTACCTCACAGAGCAGGATTTACTTCAGTGGGACTCTGTGCCCACTGAGTCTGCCCCTTGAGTGTGTTGCTTATATTAGTGGTTGGGTACTCTGAAGCGGTCCACTGGGTGCACTGGCTCTGGTACCTCCCAGGAGGTGCAAGCCAAGGTTAGTATACCATCTGTACTTCCCAGAGCCACCCAGAATGAGCTACAAAGCAATATGCAAGCAAGTGGCTGACACTTGTGCTGGGCTTAGAGGTACCCAGGTGAGGCCAGGCTATAACTAAGGCTGGCTACTGTAAGTGCCAGGCCTGGGGCCACTTAGCAAGAAGTATGGGGCACACTGAGGCCAAATGCTGTTTGTTTGAGAGATTTTAGACAGGCCATTGGTATGGAAAAGCCACTGGAAACAGCTTGGGTGGGCCTGAATGTTGGGTGGGACAAGGCCTCAGGGAATCACCAGAGCTTGGCAAACATTGTGAGCCAGGTTGTTGGAGTTTCACATATGATACCCACCTGCCCACTCTGTGGGGGAAGGCTAGTCAAAGAAATCATCAAAGAAACCATGGCCTCTGCCAGCACTTCTGTCTAAGAGAAAGATGCCCCCAGCTCTCATGCTAATGCTGGACAATTCAGCTCTTCCTCATATGTCTGGTGCCTTTCAAGCTGCTGCCCCAGTGCTGGAGCTTAGAGGGAGTGAGTCTGAGTAAGTTTGTGCATGGCCCCTTTAAGAGGAACTGCCTGGGACTCCAGCAGTCTCTGTCTCCCTCAGCCTCAATCCCTGATAGCTTTTACAGCCAGAAGGTATGGGGACTTTTCTTCCTGGCACTGAAATCCTGTGCTGGGGGGGCCTGGTGTGGGGTTGTGACCCCTTGATCCTTAGGGGGAAACTCCACAGCCAAGCTATCCCTTTCTATTTTATTTTATTTATTCATTTTTAGAGAGGAGAGAGAGAGACAGAGAGGGATAGAGAGGAGAGACAGAGAGAGAGAAGGGGGGGGGGGAGGAGTTGGAAGCATCAATTCCCATATGTGCCTTGACCAGGCAAGCCCAGGGTTTCGTATCCCTTTCAATTTTTATACACCACCCATGCACAGCTCCGCCCCTCCTACCAGTCTCATTGTGGTTTCTTTTTTTAACTCCCTAGTTGTAGAATTTTCATTCAGCTTGACTTCAAGGAGTTCTGAATTATGGTGGTTCTGTAGTTTACTTGTAATTTTGATGTGGTTGTGGGAGGAAGCAAGTACTGTGTTTACCTATGCCATCTTGACTGGAAGTCCACACCCAAGTCAATTTAATGTTTTCATCTAGGCAACCAATGCTCTCTTCTAGGCACTAATGTCAAGTGCGTGGGAGATAGGAAGATATAGTTCACTCCTTTGCAGTGATCTACAGACATGATTTCCTACAATCCTGCTCTAACTCTGACCAGATACCTCATATATGTGAGAGCTCAGATACTTTAAGGCAAACTTGTCACCACCATTTTAAGAACAAGATCTAAACAAAGAGAAGGCCCAACTGGTAAGCCAAGATTCTTGGTCATTCTCTACAGAAAGGACGTTGAGGAATGATTTCTGGCTCCTCTGTGTCTCAGTCATCCCTCCAACTCCCACTCCAAAGCTATTCTGCTCCTGTGTCCACACTTACCTCCTGAGGCCCTGATATTGGCTCCTTAGGGAACAGGGACAACTTCTTCTGCTTTGGGGGTCTTCTTGGTTCTTTATTATTATTATTATTCATTTCAGAGAGGAGAGAGAGAGAGAAAAGGTGGGGAGGAGCAGGAAGCATCAACTCCCATATGTGCCCTGACGAGGCAAGCCCGGGGTTTCAAACTGGTGACCTCAGCATTCCAGGTCGAGGCTTTATCCACTGCGCCACCACAGATCAGGCTTGGTTCTTATGTGTATTACGGCCTCTCTAATTATTCTTACCACATGTTCCAGTCACATCCCACCTTTGGGGTTGGAACCACCTGTCCAGAACCTGAGGCATCCTTCCCTTTGGTGACTAACTAGCCACTTAGCCTTGATTCCACTTATCACATAAACAGGGCCCAGTCAGCCAACCACAGGCCACTTCTGGGTCCTGGCATGCACCTGCTCTTCTGGAACCTCTTCTTTCTAGCCTGAAGCTCAGAGCAGCTGACTTCCTGTCTGGTCTGATCAAAATATGACTAATAATTATTAATTACCTACTATATACTGGGCACTTTTAAAAACACTTTACATGTTTATTTAATACTCACAACCATATAAATTCAATTATTTTTATGAATTTATTTCTTCTTTTATGAAGGAAACTTAAGCCCAGGGAGATTATTTGTCCAAAGCTATCTGCCCAGAACCCCCACAACCTATGCTTAAACTTCTTTAAGAAAGGTCGCTTGAGCCTGACCGGGTGGTGGCGCAGTGAATAGAGCGTTGAACTGGGATGCCGAGGACCCAGGTTCGAGACCCCGAGGTCACCAGCTTGAGCACGGGCTCATCTGCTTTGAGCAAAGCTCACCAGCTTGGACCCAAGGTCGCTGGCTCAAGCAAGGAGTTACTCAGTCTGCTGAAGGCCCACGGTCAAGGCACATATGAGAAAGCAATCAATGAACAGCTAAGGTGTCGCAACGAAAAACTGATGATTGATGCTTCTCATCTCTCTTTGTTCCTGCCTGTTTCTCCCTCTCTCTGACTCTCTCTCTCTCTGTCTCTGTAAAAAAAAAGAAAAAGAAAAAGAAAGGTCACTTGACACTGATTGGCTAGAACCCTCATGGCCATAAATCCAGAGTTCTAACTGGTCCCCATCCTGCCAACACTTCTCTTTCTTAAGACCTCAGCTTCCTACGTGATGGAAAGAAAAGTGTAATCATGGGGCATTCCCTCGGTTTCCACTATTAGGCCAGCCCTCTCTCCACCCCCTGCTTCCTCAGGGGGTCCCGTTGCCACCACTTTCCCTACATGCAGCGCCCTAATTCTCTGCTGCCCCAGGCCTTCAGCTGTTCTTGGGGCTTTGAGCTATTATTGCACATTATCATTAATGGATCAGCCCCCCCATAAGGTTTCCAAATAGAGGTCTGGCCTGCCAGATCATAAAGGTTAGGCCCATGTATTTCAGGGGGCTGAGTCAGATGAGAAATCCTATTAGGAAGCTTTGCATCTGGAGTTTTCTAATGGTGCCTTTAGGCAAAAAAAGAAAAAAAAATTGAATTAAACCAACAACCAAAACTCCCTCCCTTCACCCACCCTTACCACCACCATTCTAGCTTTCCCCACAGCAAAATTTCTGACTTGGTTAAATAGAATTCACTAATAAGCAAAGGGGAAAGCACTCCAGGCAATTTACTCTTGAAAATGTAAACTGTTAAAACATTTTGTCGTTACAAGTATTCTGAAAATAATCCATTTTCTTTAGTGTTTTGTGATGTCTCATAATCAAAGATTTTCTGATACAAGCAAGAAGCATTATAGAGGTGGTAAATCTAAGATCACTTAACTTTCAGCATTTTTTTTTTTTGTGATGAAGGTGACACACTAGAAAGTTTGAAATCTGGAGCTCCCATTTCCTTAAATTTCCTCTACTTTTCACTACTCTATTTTTTCCCCCTAAAAATTCCCAGCGGTATGTATGAGCAATTCTTGGTCCATTTACATGTACCAAATTCATCCAGCTTTTCTCTCCCTCTCTCCTTTCCTGCTTCCTTCTCTCTTCCTCCTGCTCTTTCTTTTCCCTCTCCTCCCCCATTCCCTTCCTCCCCCACCTCTTTCTTTCTCTCCTACCTCTTTCTTTCTCTCCATCTCTCTCTCTCTCTCTCTCTCTCTCTCACATACACACACACACACACACACACACACACACACACACAAATGCACACAAACACTGTTGACTGGATTGGGAATCAAGTTCTAGAAGGAACCCAAGTAAAAAGTGGTTTTAAGGTCCCTCATATGGTCAAAGCTGCTGGCCCAGGACTGGAGACCGGATTCAGAGAGGAGGGTACCGAGAGCCTGCTTTGCAGGGAGGTTCCCAACCTGTCTTTGTCTGAAAATTGGGCACTGGGCCAGCCCCAACACAGCGGATTGCTGCTCTTGGCCTTCAGCCCAGTGATGGATCTGACTGTCATCTCCCGACCCCCAGTGAGGCAGAAAGCAAGCTGAGAAGAGGGAGGAGGAGGAGACGTCTGGGAACAGAGGTGCGCGTGGAACTCTGGAGTAGCACTCAGCTGGGGATGTGGGGGCCTCCACCAGTCCTGGGGCTCTCTTGTCAGCCCCTGCTCTTCAGTTAGAATCTGTTGTGAAAACCAGTGATAGTAACAGCTCCTTCAGAAGAATCCTGAAGTCAGGTAGCAAGAGGAGAGGCAGGAAGCTGCTGCTCCATCACTTCAATCACAGAGAGGTTTGTAAGCAGCCATCTTCTTTCCAAAGACTTCTTGAAAAGGAAAGCCTGTGTCTTCTTTGTCTGGAAGGAATTCCATAGTTAAATTCCCCACCTAGCAAGAAATTCTTCTTTACACCCAACTTAAATCAGAAGATCAACCCCTGTGTGTTGAAAATACATTGTCACTGGCAGGAAAAGAAAACTGACGATATTTAGAAGCTGACAAAAGGACAGCTTCTGTGTAATTAAGAACGAACAGAAGAGAGAGCTATAATAGCTTTAGGACTCACCTGTTTGCATTGAGTTTGAGCCCTTCAGAATTTTTACATTTGGCTATTGTTTGTCAATATATTTCTATCAATTCAATTTATACTATATCAGCGATGTAAAGAATCTGAGAGGTTATCTAGTCCACTTCCCCCTACCTTGCTGATGAGGAAATAGACACACCAGAGAGGTCCAGTGACTAGCCCAATGCCACATAGCAGAAGAGCTGGAGAAAGGACCAAAATCCAAACAAAGCAAGTTGCTTCTCTCTCTCTCTCTTCTCTTTCGCTCTCTCTCTCTCTCCCCCTCCCTCTCCTTCCTTCTTTCTTTCCTTTCCTCTTCACATACCTTCCCTGATTTTCTCTACTTCAATCTAACTTGAAAACTTTAAGCAACATATGTATGTATGCATGCATTCATGTATGTATGTATATATATTCATTTCCATAACAACAGCTCATAGATTCTGTCTATTCACCTGTTATCTATCTGCATCTCTCTCACTAGACTGCAAAGTGCATAAAATCATGATACATGTCTCTTGTTCTCTGTTGAATCCTTGAGATCCAGAAAAATGGCTGGATTATATTAGGTTCCTAAGAAGAATTTGTGAGTGATGAAAAAATTAGTGGGAGAGGGATAATAGATAATAACATCGGTGTTGACATAGTAAATGCAGAAAAAAATAGCAATCATGTGGTAGATTGCAAAAAAGGTGGAAAGGCACATTCTGATCCCGTCAATTTTCCCCTTTGAAGTGGGTCATTGGTATTGCTGCCTGTGGATGAAATGTGAATATATATCCCCAAGAAGACAGTGAATGGGCAAAAGAGCCTTGGAATTGTTTAAAAGTCCATTCCACTTCAGGAGTCAAGAATATTTCAAAGTCTACCCACAAGATGTCTAACATCATCAACTGAAGAAGAAGCCCGTAGAAATGCTAAAGAAAGGCCTGGTGTGGAGCCCCTGAAAGCATGGCCCTCAGTGTTCAGAGGTCTTGTCCCCCTCATCATGTCTGCCTTTGCAGCCTCCAGATGTCTCCAAGCTTCTCCACTAGTTTCCCATTAGTGTTAAGGCTAGAAGTCATTAGAGCTATTTACCTAAGATTGCAACATTGCCTTCTGGGTACCTGGCTAAGTGTACTTCCAGGTATTTTGGTAGCAAGTCAAGCCAAGTGATCAGTTCTAGCCAATGAGTTGTAAGAAGAGCTTTTAGTTGCTGGTCTGGACACTCCAGGGTTCTTTGTACATTTGCAGAGTAATGAGCTCTCTTTATGGTGGCAGTTGTTCCCTTACCTTGGGCTGCTGCATGCAGAGACACAGAACAGGTCCAGCAGTGAGTGGGGAATACAAGGAAGAGAAAAGACTTCTTTATTTTATTAAGATTTAGGCATTGTCGCCTGACCTGTGGTGGCGCAGTGGATAAAGCGTTGACCTGGAACACTGAGGTCACCGGTTCAAAACCCTGGGCTTGCCTGGTCAAGGCATATATGGGAGTTGATGCTTCCTGCTCCTCCCCCCTTTCTCTCTCTCTCTCTCTCTCTCTCTCTCATTCTAACTCTCTCTCCTCTCTAAAATGAATAAATAAATAAAAATTAAAAAAAACACAAAAGAAACTTAAAAAAAATAAAAGATTTAGGCATTGTCACATAGCATAGCCTACTCTGATAGATACAACGTGGGAGGTTATCTAAGGGGTGTAATGACTGTGGCATTTCATAACATTGAATCCTATGAAGAGAAGGTTATTCCCTTTCCAGATCTCTTCCAGGCATTCAGATGGGTAGAGCAGAAGCCTCCTTCGGAGACTGTTAAGTCTTTAACAACTCTCCTACTGTTATTCACTTCCCTTCTGAACAGAGAGTAGAACTTGGACTCAGAGGACCTGGCTAGAATTCGATTCTATTGTTTTGTTTTTACATTTTATTTTATAATGAACTCTCTTTATTGAATGTGATACTGCGTTTTCTAAAATATATAGAATGTTATAAAATTTCCTTCAAAACATATTTAAATAAAATAATATAACTAATATTTCACAGTGCTTACTATGTGATAGCCCTACTTTAACTTTTTGGCATGTAATAACGTATTCGTAACAATCCTACAAATTAGGTGCTCCTATCTCCACTTTACAGATGATAAAACTGAGGCACAAAGGTTAAATAAGCAACCCAATTCCCCCAGTTAATACATGACACAGCCAAAATTAGATTTTAGAAAGTTTTCACAATTTGGACTCTGAGTCGATTAAAAAATATTTTCCTTATGATTCATTTGGTACGTGCCCGTAGCAAAAAATGTGAATGTGGTGCACAACGAAGGGAACTGCTCTTTCCTCAGCTGAGACGGTTGCCTGCCCCTTTGCCACAGAGTGACCTCTTCCCAGATTCACCCCCCTGTACTCCTGGTCAGGTCAGAGAGTGCTCTGCTGTGGCTCCCCCACAGAATCTCCGGGGCCCCGCAACTCAGGACCATATTCTTCTATGTGACCATCGAAGGAAAATAGATCTGTGAGCATTTGAAGGATGATAGAAGGGGCTATAGATAATCAGAGAGGAGGGAATAAGTGGCCATTTGTGTCTGAAGCTCTCAGCTGCAGAAGTGTCCTCCTTGCAGAAGTGCTGGAGGTATTTGCACCCACTTAACAGACGGAGTACGGTCTTGCTGCCCCCCACACAGTGCCAGCTGCCCAACTGCTCCCCGATCCTCTCTGTCCAGAAGGCATAAAGGAGACACCTGAAATAATTAATTGATTAGAAACATGTTTTCTGTATGTTTTCTTTTAAGGTCTTCCACCCTTGGAATGACTTTAACACACTAGTTTTTATAGCAAGGAAATTTATTCCCCTTGAAACTTAGTACGGAAACTTTCAGTTTCTTGGTGTGATGGGTTGCTTATATTACTGGGAAGATTTCATTTTTTAAAGATTAGCATGGCTTTAAGACCCACATATTCTGGGGGGAAAGTAGCTTTAGACATCAGTGGGTTTATTACAGGGTCTTTCCTCAGTCAGGGCATACCCGCTCTGGCTCCTCTACCAGGGGAAACGAGCCTTTTTGATTCTCCCCTTTCCTCAGGCCATTTTGTTCTTGCTGTGTTTTTTATGGCTGTGCTGCCTTAGCACTTGGAAATAAGGCTAGTGGTGGAGAAACCACAAAAGAGGCTCAGAGTCATATGTTATTCAATGCAACATAATTGGTGGTGGCGGTTGAGGAGGGTGGGAAATCTATATTCATTTTTGGTTAAAAGTAGGAAGCATGAGTCAACAGACAAGTTTCTCTTGGTCTTATTACTTTGATTGCCATTTCCTGGACAGTAATTCCTGTGAATCTTACCAAACAGAATTTCCCCAGTCAGCCAAGAAGGCAGTATTGGTTTCATGTTCAGCCACTTTGTTATTGTTCCTCTAAATAATTAGAGATCACTGAAACACTGTTCCTCTTTCCCTATTAAGAAAATGTGCATATTTAGGCAATAGATGGCAGTGTTTCCACAAATTTTAATACTGCAATAGCTCTTAGAGGAAGCTGAGTGCTCAGCTACTCTGTAGCTTGCCGTGATCGTATAGTGGTTAGTACTCTGCGTTGTGGCCGCAGCAACCTCGGTTCGAATCCGAGTCACGGCAGGAGGGAAGGAGGCTTTTGGAAGAGGACAGCACTGATCCCAGGTTGTACTCTGTTCAAACAACATTTTTGCAAACAGACGTAGAATAATGAAAATCAATAAAAGAGAAACCACTACAAATATTTTAAACTTTAGAGAGATGACATAAGCAGAGTGGCTTTATTAATGCACTAATCCTTCTGCAAGCGTGTTATGTGGAGGTTCTTTTTTTATTTGCATTGACAGATAATATGATAAAACTGGAGTGTAGTGGGCATGTAATTATTATTAATTACAACTACTTAAGCTCTGCTTTGAGCAGACTCGTCAAGTCTGCTTGCTTTTGAGGCTTGCCAGGGCTGTACAGTAATAACAACCCTGAATTATTTGGAAAGATGTCAGCAGTAGATGTGGAAATCCTGTTTAACCAGGCATGAATTGTTGTTAGGAGGTTTTTTCCAGGATGACAGAGAGAAAATGAACTGTCCCTTATCAGTAATTGCAGGAAACATTTTGTTTCTATGATATGAACTGGCTGTAATTTAACTTTCCTGCATCATTGGATAATGTAAGAAGCCAGTTGTTGCTCATAACGAAATTCTCTGAAGTGGGAATTTGGGTCTGATAAAGGGCATATTATAAGTAGACAATGGAGCTTGAGCAATAAATTATGTCCATATATGGTGAAACTTTTTTAATGACATTTTCCAAAAGACCGGGGTTTGTATTATAAAATGGGTAAATGTTGAATTAATGTGAGTAACACGGCTTTAATGGGCCTTTCTCCAGGAGTTAAAAACATGAATAATACAGCCTGAAAATGTAAAATATAAATATGTTATAATGAGGTTTACTGCTCTGAAGTTATTGCCCACCATGTTTTAAATAGGGATCACTAGAATTTACTTTTTAATGCCTCTAGCCCCTGTTTCATGGTTGGCATAGCAAAAACTAGTGTTTGTAATACTGAAAACAGTTTTAAATAAAAATATGTGCTAAGGATAGGCACAGAATCTATTAAGTTCTTTCAGAATCAATGAATTCTTAGAAATAGTATTCTAGAAAAACTGAAGTATGTATATATATATGTATATATGTGTGTGTATATATATATATATATATTGCCCTCCTTTTCCAAAACACACACACACAACACACAACACACACACAACAGAATTCTGTTTGACTATGGGTCCAAAAAGATCAGCCTCAGAATATCATAAAGTAAAAGAAATGTATTTATTGTTTCCTCCAAGACTCACTTTCAAGACCATTTTTCTATTCTGAGGTCTCTTCTTCCTATGGCTTATTCCTGATCCTCCCCCCCCTCCCTTCCCCATATTTCTCACACATGCTGCCTCCCCATCTCCAAAGGGCCTAGTATGGGCTTTGCCTCCAGTTTGCAAGGCCTTTTTATCTGGATAGTACTAATAAAGCTTCTAAGAAGACAACTGAATTGCAGTTGCTCTTTAGTTAAAATCAGCTTACAGAATACCGTAAGCTTATCCAAGGTTATTTGTATTTTATTAGGTGACTTAAAATGCAATGAATCAATCATCAGAGGAATGATTGTCAGTCGGTAGTTAGTGGTTGCAAGTGACAGAAACATAACGTGTCCTGAGTGAAAGAGGGACGTGTACCCAGACACATATACAAGGGACTTCAGAAATAATTGGAACTACATTATTAAAGATGACCAAGACACACTCTCTCCATCTCATCCCACATTTCCTTCCAAATGTTACCTTTATTCTCTCAAAGTAACTCCTATGTGACAGAAAACATGGCAGTCAGCAACAATTCTTGCTGTTTATACCTTATAGCAGGGGTCCCCAAACTACGGCCCGTGGGCCACATGCGGCCCCCTGAGACCATTTATCCGGCCCCCGCCACACTTCCGGAAGGGGCACCTCTTTCATTGGTGGTCAGTGAGAGGAGCACATTGACCATCTCATTAGCCAGAAGCAGGTACATAGTTCCCATTGAAATACTGGTCAGTTTGTTAATTTAAATTTACTTGTTCTTTATTTTAAATAATGTATTTGTTCCTGGTTTTTGTTTTTGTTTTTGTTTTTTTTACTTTAAAATAAGATATGTGCAGTATGCATAGGGATTTGTTCATAGTTTTTTTTATAGTCCGGCCCTCCAACGGTCTGAGGGACAGTGAACTGGCCCCCTGTATAAAAAGTTTGGGGACCCCTGCCTTATAGTGTTATATCCTGCAGGATAGCCTTTTAATTACTGTTCAAAAAATCCTAGGGAACGATCAGATTGGCTTAATTTTGGTCAGGTGTCCATCACTGGACCAATCATCTCTGTCCATGGTGATAGAGTCATATAGCACACAGAGAGCCCTTCCCTTGGTTTGAGACCTGTCCCAAAGTGAAGGAATTGCCAGCCCTGGAGCCAACCTCACTTTTCTCCCTGGGTAGTTTTATCAATTGTGTTACTGGAGAATACTGTTTGATGGCTGTCTTCTCCTACAAACCCATGAGTGCAGTTTGCAAACTATTAACCTGTTAATATCTTTACTGCCTTGTGAAAAATGAAAAGCAGTCAATGGAGAGGAGGAAGTAAAAATATTATATTTAATCCAGACTCAACTTGAAATTGAGGGACACAGAGTAACTGCTTGAAAAAAGGGAGCACTCCATGTCCTCTTTCCTCTGCTTCTGCCAAAGGAGGCTCTTCTTGCCCTCGATAACTGCTATCCCAGTTTGTCCAGGAGAGAGTGAAAAATCATCTGACTCTGCTTACAAAAATTCACTTGAACTTGGGCAAGTTACCTAAGCTCTCAGAGGAAAAAGGAGGGGAGAATTAATGTAGAAATGAAAAGAAAAATATACAAAAAAATAAAAAAAGAACAGTTAATATAGAGGTACAAAATGAAAATACAACACTGAAACCTAATAGAGATGTAACAAATAATATTTATTCTTATTATTCTAATACTGCATAGTGTCCTAATCTTCCATCCCACCACCATTGCTAGAAACACTAGAATAAGATTTCTATTAGGAAAAAGGTTCCTCACCATGGGTTTCAGAAGTTAAAAATGTGATAGGGTAGACACTAAACCAGGCATAGCACAAGTCAGAACCTACTGAATGACCAGGTTCTTATCCAAAGTTACCATCATGGTTCACTCCTTCTTCACATGGTTCCTAAGACCAAGGGTCATATAAACCAAATGTTGTTTTCATTAACTAAGAGTTTGTTGACATTGGATGTCCTGTTTTCTTGCTGATGTTAAAATATATTGGATTTTTGTTCTGAAACAAAATCTATGTCAGTTAGTATTCAGAAGTATTAGAATCTGAGCTATCAGAGAAATTTAATTATCATTTTTAATTGCATTAACTTTGAAACAGTTTCTGCTGTTAACATTTTAAAAAGCATTTCACAAATACTTTGACAGACTTCACTATTGTTTTCATGTTCTCACTTTTTATATATGTCTACATTTTATACCAAAGCCAATACTTGCTGATGAAAAATCAGAGTGGCTCTGATATAACCTTTCAAAAATCATCTCTCAAAAACATCACATATTTCAGGGCAAAGGTAAGCCATTCACAAACTAGATTTCCTGACAGCTTTCTAACATGACTGATGAAATGTTAGAGTACTAACCGAATCCTTATTTTGATCACATGGCTTCAACAGCTGTAGTTTTCACCAATGACATTATCCCCTAGATTGACTTATTCATTCAAATTGTGAAGTAATTTGCTCATTGACAAGTCAGAGAGCACCCCCCCCCTTTTTATCTTTTTGGGAACCAACTAAAAGAGCAAGAGAAGTCTTAATTCTCTACATAACTTATTACTTTATGTCTCTTGCATTGGTATCGCCACAATGGTCTATTAGTGTTTGCTCAAGCAAAAACAAAACAAAAACACACAGACACCCAAAATCTTTATCTATGTAACTATAATTGAGTAACTCAATTAAAAATGCAGAAGTACATATGCTTGTTTTGTTACTGTAGGCTTATGGCTTTATCTGAATGCCTCTTTCTTGCTCTCTACAATACAAGACAGCTGAGTCATCTTCTTAATCTCCACCATTAACCTGTTAAAGAGAGTTTATATTCAAGTACTTTTATGTTCATATCTCAGTGAGTTTTCATAAATAAAAAAATTAGCATTTATTTTTCTAATCAAGTCATAAATTAAACAGCCTAAAATAAATTAGTAAGAAAACGAATGCTTTATTTCTTAAAAATTAGTATCTGTCTATGCCCTAATTATAAGGAATGTAGTTTAAGTTTGTTTTTGTGCAATAAAAATATACTAATGCATAGACAATGATTTTTTAGAACTGAATCTGAATGGATGGAATTCCTGTTCAGGGAGCAACGCTGGGCAGAAAGCATGGTGGGATTGTTGCTGTAGGCCCCATTATGGGTGTGGCAGTCTAAGGCCAGCTCACTGGAGCAGTAGTGTGCCCAGGAGTAGCAGCTGGTGGTGACTTTGCAGAAAGAGAGGACTTATCCATGGACAGCTGTGCAACTTCATTCATAGGATCTAAGCATTGAGAGATGAGGTATGGGCTGTTTACTCTCTATATAGCTCAGCCAATGAGAGCATGAGACACTGAAGATCCTTCCAGTTACCCTACCTGTCCCAAGGTGTTGTTACTTGTCTCAATCACATCACCCTGAATGACTGAAAATCTGTGGCAAGGCCTTGCAAGCCTTGCAAAGAGGAAACTGGCAGAGGAAAATTCCCACAAAAGCTGAATCAGGGAGAAAGGTTTTCCTAACAGGCCAGGCCAGATTCATATTCCAGCTCTGCCACTTCTGACAGTGTGACTGTGGTTTTGACCTCTTTGCTCTTTGTGTTTTGATTCACTGACTAAACAGGGAGAATATGAAGGTTACATAAGGTGATGCCTATCTAGTGAATCCTGATGACGACGACAGTGTTCTCCTTCTCTGTGTGTTCCCAGAAACATGATCTTTGTTCTCTTTTGTTTGTGTGGACTTCCCAGAATTCTAAAATCAACTGAGAGACAGAGACAGAGAGACAGATAGACAGAGAAAGAAAGAAAAGAAAAAAGTAAGAGAAAGAAAGAAAGAAAGAAAGAAAGAAAGAAAGAAAGAAAGAAAGAAAGAAAGAAAGAAAGAAAAGGAAGGAAGGAAGGAAGGAAGGAAGGAAGGAAGGAAGGAAGGAAGGAAGGAAGAAAAGGAAGGAAGGAAGGAAGGAAGGAAGGAAGGAAGGAAGGAAGAAAAGGAAGGAAGGAAGGAAGGAAGGAAGGAAGGAAGGAAGGAAGGAAGGAAGAAAAGAAAGAAAGAAAGAAAGAAAGAAAGAAAGAAAGAAAGAAAGAAAGAAAGAAAGAAAGAGAAAGAAAGAAAGAAAGAAAGAAAGAATAATGAAAAAGAAAGAAATAGAAAGAAAGAGAAGGGAGGGAGGGAGGGAGGGAGGGAAGGAGGGAGGGAGGAAGGAAGGAAGGAAGGAAGGAAGGAAGGAAGGAAGGAAGGAAGGAAGGAAGGAAGGAAGAAAGAAAGAAAGAAAGAAAGAAAGAAAGAAAGAAAGAAAGAAAGAAAGAAAGAAAGAAAAAAAGAGTAGAAAGAGCAAAAGCATGCCTTAGTTTCAGCCTCTGGTTCGGCAGCCCCTTTAAGACATTGTGTCTTCACCTAAGCTCTGTCATTTGATTTCAGGTCATGTTGCCACCAGAAAGGTGAATGTGTTTTTTCCAGCTTGTTTGATAAGCAGAGCTAGGCAGGGAGGTCATGGTCAAAGGGGCTGAAGATAAACATAAATTACCACTAGATGGCACTGCTTGTTGTTGTTCCTCAAAGACAAGGGACATTTTTTTTTTTTCCTCCACAGTTCCTGGCCCAGTGTCTGCAACTGGGATCCTAATAATAACCGAATTCCACTGTTCTCTGAAAGGAGGTTCTATTTTCACCATATTATCATCAAGATCTGAGGACCAGTCTCCACCTACAGGCTGGGGAATTACCTCAACAGTGTTGTCTTTATTCAGAGGTGATTTTAAAAGAATATATTGTATTTGGATATCAATGTTCAAAGGCTCCAAAGCAGAAACTTCCATTTCAAAAGAAAGTGTGATTAATGAAGCCACGTAAGTCCCAGAGATTTATGTAGAGGCTGGAGTAGTTTCAGAAATCGCACCTTACAAATCAAAGAAGCGGGTTTTCCCACATCCTCTTCCACTTTCTCTTATTCTCATTTCTGCACCATCTCATCCTTTCCTTCCTTCCTTCCCTCCCTCCCTCCCTTCCTTTCTTTTTTCCTTCGCTCTCTTTCACAGTTTCTTGAATACATTTTATTCCAAACTTCAAAACAGGAGGACACTTGATCAGAAATCCCAAATGCATCTGATTCAAGCTCCAACCATGGCCATTTCTCCTCATTCTGTCCCCAAGAGAACCAAAGACAGGGTTCAGGCTGTAGCAATGAACTCACACACCTCACAGACTGCTTATAAAAGCTGAGTGAATTCTGAAGCTCCGTGCAGGTCAGTATTAGTAAAGTATCTTACTGAAAGAAAGCTGAATTAAAAGATAACAGCTCTTAGCCTGACCTGTGGTGGCGCAATGAATCAAACGTCGACCTGGAACGCTGAGGTCACCGGTTCAAAACCCTGGGCTTGCCTAGTCGAGGCACATATGGGAGATGATGCTTCCTGCTCCTCTCCCCTTCTCTCTCTCTCTCTCTCTCTCTCTCTCTCTTTCTCTCTCTCTCTCCTCTAAGGTGAATAAATAAATTTAAAAAAAAGATAACATAGCTCTTTACTGAAGGTTTTCTAGAAGAGACAGTGCAGGAATTTTAGAAACTGTCTCACATAAAAATGTATCCAAAAACCCACTTCAGCTGTATCTGTATCCTTCAGATGTCCCACTTATACCAGCTTCTAACTGTGCTCTCACTCTCCTCCAGGTTCTGCAACCAGCCACTCTGTTACTTCTCTTTTCTACTTCCACATCCTGTTCACACACCGGTCCCATCCGTAAACTTGGGCTCCCTACTCCCTGTCATGCTGGGAGTCCCCTCCACCCCCTGACAGTGGTCTCATCCGGCCAGTTTGACTGGGTCTGCTTCCAACAATGAGCCCGTTGCCCTGAGTAACAATATAGATATGATACTATGTTCTCTAGTGTCTTAGGGTGTAGTATAGTGATTAAACTTGTGAGCTCTGAAGCCAGATTCCTGTATTTAAATTCTAGTTCCACTGATTACTTTATAGGAGACCTTGAGCAAGTTACTAAGCTTCCTTGGGCCTCTGCTTATTCATATATAAAATGTGGGCCATAGTAGTATTTACCTCAAAGGGTTGTTGTGAGTACTAAACAAGCTAGTGTAAATAAAGCACTCTGGTCCAGAGAAAGTACGATGTAAGTATTCTCCATGACTATTAATATTATCATAATTGCTATAATTATTGCTTTCATATGCCAGGTATAATGGTAGGTAAAGAGAGTATAAGAATATACAAAATAAATATCTTTGTCTTCATGGAGCTGTCAGGCTAATGGAAGAAGCAGAAGTCACCTGGCTCTTGCCATTCAGCATGACGGGATTATGAAAAGGAAAGTGACAGATATGTTAAGAGTGCACATGGATATTTAGCTTGTGGCTGGGAGTTTAGGGAAAGCTTCCTTTTGGCACTGAGACCCAAAAGGAATTAAGGAGTAGTCATTACAGAGATACACTCATCTCTTAGGCCTTTTGTAGGAAGGGCCTAGCAGAAGATAGAGAGCCTTTTCCCCATCTCTCCTGTGTCTCGGCATGGCTCCAGCGTGGTGAGCCTGACGGGAACCCAGCGCCATTTTACAGCTTGAGGGTTTTCCATCTTCAGAAGCTGTAAGAGGCTCCCACAGCAAGGCACATATCAAAGCATACAGAGCAAACGGATTAAAATGGAGTTACTTTTTACTGTCCTTCTGGGCATTCTCTGAAATACCCAGGGATGTCTTTAGCTAGAGGGACAGCAAAGAGGAAGGCAGGCATTCTATGACATCTGGTAGGCTTGGTGAACCAGCTGGGAGAGAAAATATAAAGACCTTTACTCTTTGGGAAAGTTTTTCTTTTTCTTGATTATAAGGCATCATTAAATACCCAGTTTTATCAGTTAGCAAACATATACTAAATGCTCATACTGTAAAATATGGAGATGCAATTATGAAGACAAAATAGTTCTCATGAGCTTATTATCTAAAGGAAAAAATAGACATGCATAAACTCAGAAATAATCCAACAAAATGTGTCATTTTTTTCCCTTTTTTTCCAAGTGAGAGGAGGGGAGATGATAAGGCAGATTCCCACATGAGCCCTGACCAGGATCCACATGGCAACCGCATCTGGGGTTGATGCTCTACCCATCTGGGGCCATGCTTGCAACCAAGCTATTTTTAGCACCTAAGTCAGAGGCTCCATGGAGCCATCCTCAGTGCCTGGAGCAGATGTGCTTGAACCAATCAAGCCATGGATGAAGGAGGGGAAAAAAGAGAGAGAGAAGGGGGAGGGGTGGAGAAGCAGATGGTCGCTTCTCAAGTGTGCCCTGGCTGGGAATCAAACCTGGGACATCCACATGCCAGGCTGACATTCTACCACTGAGCCAACTGGCCAGGGACAAAATGTGTCATTATAAAGCCTCATGGGAACACAGAACTGGATATAGAAACTATAAAGACATGCCAACCTACAACTTGGTCTACAGAGATCACAACGGTAGAAGGGGACAGGGATGCAGAATGAAGGCAAGAATGTCACTTAGAGATTAGAAGGATTATCAAACTCTGAATAGAAGACTCTCTTTTTCTTTAAGACAAAATTTGTCATATAAATTTAAAACTCTTCCCAAGTCACAGCTCAGGAGGATTTGGATCACTCACAGACAGACCACTTCTTCATTCTCTTAGACACTGTCACCTTCATTTCCAAAGCCTCCCCAGGGCAGAAAAAGAAAAAGAAAAAGAAAGTGAGCAGTTGAAAACAGATGAAGGAAATAAAGAAAAGAAAGGGCATCGTACCTATAAAGATAGAGGGTTGCCACTAAACTCTCCAAGGAAACCTCATTATTTTTCTCTTTAACCAAAAAGAATGCCTGGGTGCGATCCTCCTGTGGAGAATCAACTGAGATGCAGAGGCTGAGCATTTTTCTAAACGAATGGAACTAGATAGACCTCTGCAGTGAAGCAGCTCAGGGTCCAGTAAGACCTACAGCCAAGGAGACCAATATTACACTGCCACACAACAAGCTGTTGATGAACTAGGGCCATCCTGCAGTTTGCAGCAAATGCCTGGGGATTAGATAGCCCCAGAGAAGCTTTGTGAATATCAAAAAAAAGAACGGAGCAACGTCTGACATGTCAATCACTAAAATTTGTATGTGCAGAGAAGACGTAGTCTCTTTAAATTGTTTATTTTACATCTGGTTTGTCTTAGAAGCCCCACCTTACAGATGGACAGGCAGAAAATAACTGAATGTCCAATTCAGTTGAAATTTTAGTACAGTCCCAAAGTATAAGTAACCCCTGTAAGTTAAACTCTGTCTTTCTGAATAGTTTAGTCTTAATTATTTCTGCTCCCTTTCTCCAAATTCTTTATAAGATTAACTCAGGTGCATAGTTGGGGCAGGCAGTGGGGCTCGTGTGATTTTGTTGGGTCAGAGTGCAGGCTCGCAGACCATGTAGTTCCTCTGTATTGCTCTCTGTTTCTGAGGGCACAGATGCCGAGGGCAGTGGCAGGGACCCTTGTGCTCTGGCTTCTCTCACTTTTTTTTTTTTTTTTTTGAATTTTTCTGAAGCTGGAAACGGGGAGAGACAGTCAGACAGACTCCTGCATGCGCCTGACCGGGATCCACCCAGCATGCCCACCAGGGGGCGACGCTCTGTTGCGACCAGAGCCATTCTAGCGCCTGGGGCAGTGGCCAAGAAGCCATCCCCAGCACCCGGGCCATCTTTGCTCCAATGGAGCCTCGGCTTCAGGAGGGGAAGAGAGAGACAGAGAGGAAGGAGAGGGGGAGGGGTGGAGAAGCAGATGGGCGCTTCTCCTGTGTGCCCTGGCCGGGAATTGAACCCGGGACTTCTGCACGCCAGGCCGACGCTCTACCACTGAGCCAACCGTCCAGGGCGGCTTCTCTCACTTTGGTCAGGATTTAGTGGCCTTTCCTGGCTGACCTGGCCTCATCCTGGCTCTCTCAGATGCTAAGAATCCTCATAAGCTCTACCACGTGACCTATCTGGAGCCACGGAAAACTTGCTGACGCTCAATTCATCTGCCTCCTGAGTGCTGTATGAACTCGGGGTGTCATCCATGCCACACGGAAACTTGGGGCAGAGCAGTAAAACTAATCCCAGTCATTCTGCTTGTCCACACTACAAGCTAACCCCCCAGGTCTCCCAGGGAAGACCCAGAGGACTTGAGCACTCCTTATAAACCCAATTTTCCTCCTCCTCTTCTAGCCAAGGGCTTTCAAGGGAAAATTAGGATGGATTTGATTAATGCAATGTCTGCCTTCTCTCTCCCTAATTGTCCCCCTCAGGCTGCTGACCCCAGAAACAGTGGGCTTCCTTCCTCCACCACTTCTTCTCCCTACACCCACGCCCCTCATGTGAGGTTCCACCCGGATCCCCAAACTTAACCCCCAGTGGCGTCAACTCGGAGCTGAAGGAATTGTTTAAAATCCTTTCCCTCTTTCTCACACCTATCTCCTGCCTATGATCTCGCTCACAATGCCAAGAACCCACCCTGGGAGCTCTGCCTCTGGGTCAGTGAGCCCACAGCTCAGGTCTCAAAGAGATGCAGTGAAGCAATGATTTCATGAGGAAATTAAATTTATGGCTTTAATATCTACAAAGAGCATGTCAGGTTTAAGATAATAGCATTGTATGTCTTTGTCTTCTAACTGGGTAGTCCAAGGAATGTTGTTTTGCCGGTCGCCTCTGGGTAAACTGGGACAGGTGTTTCAAGGTCAGATAAGTTTGGGGAATGCCGAGTTAAACGAAGTTCAGTAGGTTTACTTAACGTGAAACCGTCAGAGCCTGTAATAGGCTAATATACTCTGTGAATTCTGAGACGCTGTTTCCCAAACTTGTTTGACCACGGAACACTTTTTTCGCATCCGGGAACAGTGTTCTACAGACCCCAAGAATGGACAATGCTGAAAATCCCTTGTGTCCAGAGTCCATGTATGCCTCCACCTCATCTTCATTCCGTACGCAAAGCCAAGTGTCAAGGCAAAAGTGTCTCTATATCTGATTTGTTTCTTAACTGGGCCCTTTCTTTACTCCCTCAGGCCCTGTGCTTATTTATTTATTTTGTTTAACAAACACAGCTGTGCCATCAGTGTCATGAGCATAAAGTACCTGGGAATTAGTCCACTGGAGACACTAGAACTTAAAAGTGTTTATGTCAAAGTAAACAGGCCAGCGTAAACCCCCTACCCCAGAATGACAGATAAAAGGGCCCACTTCTCCAGCTTCCCTGGGATCCCTCCAGCCGAGAAGCATGTCTGCCGAGCTATCGTTGTGAGGAATGGGATGTGGATGATGGCTCATGGTGAAGGAATGCAAAATAAAGATCTCATGGCTTTCAATATAAAAATACATATGGTGTAAGATTACTGCATAGCTCCCACAATCTGAAAGAATACAAATAGTCCCTGCATAACCCGGACAATGAAAACAGCATCTGAGCAGACAGAAAATCGGGAGAGTTCTGGCAAAACTGTTTTTGCAGAGACCAGGATGATCTTAAACTAGCTTCCCTAAAAGGAGCATTACCTAGGAAAAATAATCGAATCTCAAGGACTATAGATGAGTTTCTAGGGAGGACAATGATGGATGAGAGGAAACGGCAGGAGAAAAGTGTGGACGGCCAGGATAATGGGCCCAGTGACCCTTTTACCTTCCTCCAACTTTCCTTCTGTCCTTGTGTAAACAGAGAAGAGGCCCAACTCGACACACAAAGTAAAAAAGGGGAAAAAAAATTGATATTTCATGTGCAGCCACATGTGGGCTGAAATTATAACTCATAAAGAAAAAAGCCCCATTGTACACATGTCTGTGGAAGAAGGATTGATTTACACGAGCCGCCCTAGCATGATAACGTATCGTGAGCACTCAGGAAAAGAGCAGCAGAATCAGCTATTACCGGCCACTCTGTGCTTTCAGGTATAGGAGTCAGAGAGCATCCTCAAGAATGACGTCAGAGCATAGGCCTTGCCCCTAACCGCATCTACACTCCGGTCCCCTCAGACATCCTCAAAACAAAGCATGGTGTATACATGATTTTCTAAACCAATCAGTGAAAACTAGTTACATTGGTATAACTCTTTGAATTAAATTATAATACTGCCATTGGCCTGTGGGCATCCTTGTTCTTCAGGAAGGGGTCAATAGAAATAAGAATGGTGATTTGAGCTGTCATGAGTCCATATGACTCTAAAATAAGACAAGATAAAATAAAATAATAAAATAAAATAAAATAAAAGCCACCCATAGCAGCACTATGGTGTTGTTGAGAATTTGAAACTGTGGAAACATCTCGTCTCCCTCCAGCTCAGGCTGGGAGACTGTGAGCATCATTGTTTTGTGTGTTCAACATCCTCCCCACCCTTCTTCCTACTTCCTGCTTCCCCCACAACACAGGGTTATGGCTGGTGCGGCTAGGAAATGGTACTGCTCTACAACCCCCTCAGCCACAGAGGCGGTCACTGGACTCAGCCTGGGCCAATTTAGGACCATATATTTCTAGCCAAAAGGATTAGTCCAAGATGTAGACACATACTGATGCTGCGTCAAATGGAATTCTTCTGTGGAGTGTATTGAAATGAAGGTGAGGGAATATTGTCTCTGGGCCTGCCTTTCCAAGGTTTGGTTTTATGAACCTATTGGTCTATAAATATTATTACCTTTTTAAATTAAAGGAGTTCAAACTTGATGTTTACCATGTACATTTGAAAGACCTCCGAGTAATACAAGGACTTCAGTAGATAAAGATCCTTTTCTTACTTCATAAGAATGTTTACAGAAGGTACACTATGTGCCAGACCAGAAATATGGTGGTAAGCAAACATAGGCTTTATCGACATTCACATTCAGTGAGATTATGGCCTGTTAGGGAGAGCAAGCATCCAATGATTGCTAAAAATTAATGAATTTCAAATGTTCAGTGTTCTATAAGGAAAATAGCCAATAACCGGAGGCCTCACATCTGGGGAAGAGGCAACAAAGTTTCCACCAGAAAGTGATGGTTAGGCTGATCTAAAGATGACCAGTTTTAGTCTCATCTTTAGGGCCCAAAGTCTTCTTTGCCATTTTAATCCTGCATAGCATAATGCAAACCTAAGTTTAAAAAATTGTTTTGTTTGTCTGTTTCTTTTTGATAATTGAGCTGACAGTAGCCTGTTTGATAATATTAGTTGGAATATGAATTTTTCTGTACTTTGCATACTTCCACTAACATTATTAAGTACGAAATACATGAAAGGAGAATTTTATTTTTTAAATTTTTAGAAAATTTAATTTGGCCCTAGCTGGTTGGCTCAGTGATAGAGTGTCAGCCCGGTGTATGAATGTCCTGGGTTCGATTCCCAGTCAGGGCACACAGGAGAAGGGATCGTCTGCTTCTCTACCCCTCCACCTTTCCTTTCTCTCTCTCTCCCTCTTCCCCTCCTGCAGCCATGGCTCAGTTGGAGCAAGTTGGCCCTGAGCCCTGAGGATGACTGCATAGCCTTGCCTCAGGTGCTAAAATAGCTCAGTTGCCAAGCAAAGAAGCAACGGCCCCAGATGGGCAGAGCATCACCCCATAGGGGACTTGGTGGCTGGATCCCGGTCAGGGCACATTTGGGAGTCTGTCTCTCTGCCTTCCTGCCTCTTACTTTAAAAAGAAGAAGAAGAAAATTAAATTTAACAGGGTGACATTGATCAGTAAAGTACATAGGTTTCAGGTAAATGTTTCTATAGCATTTGAACTGTTCATTATGTTGTATACCCACCACCCAAAGTCAGATCATTTTCCATTACCATATATTTGTCCCTCTTTACTCCTTTCCCCGTACCCTCCCCCACATCCCTCTCTCCCTGGTAACCACTTCACTTTTATCTATGTCCCTGAGTCTCAGTTTTATATCCCAACTATGTATGAAATCATACAGATCTTAGCTTTCACTCAGTATAATGTTCTCGAAGTCCATCCATGCTGCCGTAAATGGCGCTATGTCATCATTTCTTATGGCTGAGTAGTATTCCATTGTGTATATGTACCACATCTTTTTCATCCAATCCTCTATTGAGGGACACTTTGGTTGTTTCCATGTCTTGGCCACTGTGAACAATGCTGCAATAAACATGAGGGTACATGTGTCTTTACATATCAATTTTCCGAGTTTTTTGGTAGATACCCAGTAGAGGGATTGTTGGGTCATATGGTAGTTCTAGTCTTAATTTTTGAGCAACCACCATACTGTCTTTTTGATCTGAGTAAAATGAAGTGCTAGGCAGAAGAGCGGGACAAACAGCCTTCAATTGAAAAAATACCAATTCTGATTTTTCTGTGATGAATCATCTTTGGAGTCTTAAATATCAATAAAAATTCTGACATATCTATAGATTTTTACTCAATCAACTATCATGAACATATAAGAAACTGGGTATAATTTGGTGTCCCCAAAAATGTACTTTTGTTGAAAATGAACTCTAAAAGAATATCAAAATGAATCTGAGACACTATGCAAATTAGCACCTGGTCAATTCTAGTGTAGCATCCTTTGCTTTGTTGAAATGTTTCCAGTTGTGATGGATTCACTATCCATTGGGTCATAGCAGGTAATTTACATTTGTCAACTCTCATTTGTATGCAGATATGATAACTCATATTGAAAGCCCATCTTCTTATCTTCTTCAGTGGAAGAGCTAATCTGATTTACCTCTTATACTGTATGCTCTGCAGTGAGAAATGTACTGAGGAATGGCATTTAGCATTTTAAATTCCAGGTAGTTTTTGAATGACTTATGTTCATGTGTTTACATTTTATCTCCTGAGAGAATGTCTATAGTCTTTGAAATCAGGGACTAGAGCTTCAGTGCCTCTTCAGTCATTCTCTATCATGCCCAAAGCATCTCATCCCATGCCTAATATTGATAATTATTTAATAAATATTTATTGAGCTTATAACATGTACCAGACACTGTTCCAGGCTTGAGAATTTGAAAAATAAATGTTCTTTCAATTAGTGTGGTTGTACCTCACCTGTGGTGGTACAGTAAATAAAGTGCCAACCTGCAATGCTGAGGTCACCAGTTCAAAACCCTGGGCAAGCCTCGTCAAGGCACATACGCAAAACAACTACTATGAGTTAACACTCGCCCCCCTGCTCTCTCTTTCTCTCCTCTTTCTAAAATAAATAAGAAAGTAAATAAATAAATAAATGTAGCTAATCATGATCATCATATATCTTATCTAACACTTGATAAGAAATGTCATCTAGGAAAAAAAATGAAAGGAAGGAAGGAAGGGAGTGAAGTCTGTTCTCTGTATTTATGAATGTTACAATTATTTCATAGAGTATGATACTAAATGCCTTTTTTGCATGAGACCCAGAGTTTTAAAATTATGTGATAGTATTCTGCAACAAAACAGTTGAAGGCAAGGGATCAGTGCGATTTACTTATAAGCAATTTAAGATTAACTTAAAAATGAAAAAAAAAAATTGGCTTACTCTCTGTGGTGCTGCTGTTGAACTGTCATCTAAAAGCTTATATAATTAGTGGAAGCATGCTAATTGAATTATGGCAATTAAGTCAGCCTTGAGACATGAGGGTCCCTTCTGCGTGAGGAGGTTGTAGTAATTCTGTAACCCATTCCCCTCTGTTAGAAAGTTTCAGAAGTGTGTCTCATCTTGCCCATCAGACTTTAGCTCCCCTGGAGTCAGCAAATCATGATCTCTTGGGTGTTAATGATTTATTTTGTGGGTTTCTGAGCCCTTGGACTTTTTTCCTCCTGTCCACAGGGTTATCAGGTTGCCCACATTGATGAGTAGGCTGGAGCCATGAAGAGGTCATGCAACTTACAACAGTTATTTTTATTACAAAATATCTTAACCAGTAAAAGATAAGGTGTGTGGGGGAAGAAATAAAAATGTTTGGGGGATTGATGTAGAGAGAGTGATTATCTCCTCAGCCCTTTCTATAATAATGTCATTATTGGTGAAAGCGTTGAGAAAATACTGAAACCTATGTACTCTGATTGATCGATGTCACCCTGTTAAAGTTAATTTTCTGAATAAAATTTAAACAAAAATACTCAAGCAGGAGTTCACATGGGTTTGGGGCAGTTTGGGGACTATAATTGTCCATGTTAACCCCTTTTTATAGATGGTATTGAATGAGCCAGCCATGTCCCTAACCTGATACTAATAAACGAAGTAGACTTGGGAAATGAGGACTGTATTTACTCTATAAAATGAGATCACCGTGGTTTCTTTTAACTCCAAAATTCAGTTTTTCATCTATTCACAGAGTCAGTGCCATGTTTTCTAAGATTTTGAGTATGGGTTGTCGGGCTCCTGGGTCCTGGAGTGTTAAAGCTTCACGGGCAGAATGTATGCCAGCCAAACAAAGGGTCCAGAGGGGTATTCGTACCACTGAGGACTGTCAAAAGTGAGGGTCAGGGTTGGAGATTCCTCCAAAGAGAGAGAGAGAGAGAGAAGCTGACAGAGAAGAAGGGACGGGGATGGAAGGACCGTACTGACATGTCTGAACACAGCAGTCCTGGCAAAGTTGTGGCAGAGTCAGCCATAATATGCAGGGCTCAGTGCAAAATGAAAACGTGAGGCTACTCATTCAAAAATTAAGAACTTTAAAATGGCAACAGCAGAGCTTTAAACCAAACACAGGGTCTTCTACATGTCAGCCCTGCCTGTGGGCCTGGCTGGGAGGGTTAATATCGTTTCCTGGGGTAGAAATCACTGTCCCCCCCACCCTGGGCCCCAAGACCTGCAGGGCTCACTGCAAGTCTGCCTTTCATTCTGTGCTGTGTTTCTTTCTTTCTTGCCCTTTTTTTTTTTTTTAACAGTGCTGCTAGCTGTATAAATATTTTACAGTTCCCCTATGAAAAGTTTCCAAGGGGCCTATGTTAAGGAAAAAAAATCTTTGAAAGGATTTTTTTTCCATAGCAATTAAAACCTTTCAAAGCACCGAGAACTCCCCAGTCTCACTTTAGTGCAACAAACCTCTATTTTTTTGCCCTGTTTGGATGATTCCGGGTCTGAAAATAAGCCAGCCTCTTTGTTTGGTGACTTGGTGGGTTGCCGATAGACATTTGGAAGTAAAATTCGTCAGATCCATGGCAGAACCGCGGACGGAGCCGGCAGAGGGCTGAGGAATGCTGTGATCAGAAACCCTACCCCCACTTCCTGTATCTCATTTTCAGGGTAAAACGACTATAAATCAACCTCAAGTTCATTTGGGCTCCCCAGATGAAGTCAAATGTACACTCTGACTTATGCATATACCATTTTTAGTTAACGCACCAATAAAAATAATTGTGCAAGTCTAAATTTGGAAGTGTTCCCAGCGTTTATGACAAAACTTAATAAAGCCAAGCGCATTGAATGTAATATGGGAATTTTATTGAAATGAAATTAGTCCATCATGTAAGCTCCACGTTTTCCTCAGATTTCTTGGACTTCATATGAGAGCTCTCCTGGGGACCCTAATAGGGTCCTGCAAAAATTCAAGACTGGTATGTGGAGACTCAGAGTTCAGACCACAGTTCTGCAGTGGATGGGATGGCACACCCCGAGTTTCGAGGCAGCAAGCCACACACACTTTTCCGAGCGTACCCCTACTCCCTTCACCTCAGGGTCTCAGCAGCAGAGACATTGTTGGGGTGTTGCTTAGGACATGGGACTCCCGGAGAGATGGGGGTGGGGGTTCACTTGTAATTCTAGTAACCACGCTGTGTGCCAGAGACCGATTATGTAATTTCCCTGGGGAACCAGCGTGGCAGCAGCCACTGCATGTATCCATACAGTTTGATTGCTTGACCATATTTACAGATGGAAGCCTGGGGGCCGTGGGATGCTTTTATTGCTGCTCAAAGGAGGAGGCAATATTTGTGTATTTAAAATTTAGGATTGGGGGTTGCTGTATGGGTAAGGACATTTGAATGAAGGAATTCAAGTTCTGATATGGATTATATTTCATTTACAGTCATTTGCAAACTTTAGTGTGTACGTAAAAACTTCCTGGGGTATTTGTTTAAAAAGAAAATTTCTAGGCCCCATCTCAAGAGAATTTTATTCATGACATCCATAGCTGGAACTAGGAATCTGTATTTTAAACAATGCCCAGATAATTCGATGCAGGCTGTCCAAGGATTTTGATTTAAAAAATGATGCTATAAGGTCGGTCATCGACAACAAAGAACAAACTTCAATATATTTTATTGCTATCAACTGAATGTTTATGTCCCCCCCCCCCAAATTCATATGTTGAAACCTCTCCCCTAAGGTGATGATAATATTAGGAGGTGGGGCCTTTGGGAGGTGATAGGGTCGTGAGGGTGGAGCCCGCATGAGTGGGATTAGCGGCATTACAAGAGAGACTCTGAAAACTCCCCTGCCCCTTCTGCCCTGTGAGACTGCAGCAAGGAGGCAGCCATGTAGGAACAGGAAGCACTCTCTCTCCAGACACTGAAGCTGCCAGCTCCTTCATCTTGGACATCCCAGCCTCTAGAACCATGAGAAATAATTTCTGTTCTTTATAAGCCACCCAGTCTAGTTTATAGCAACCTAAACTGACTAAGACATTACTAAGTGTTTATTTTTGAGGTGTTACTATGCTGAGCAGAGGCATAGGTCTGGACGAATTCCTTCATTGCATTTGGACTACCTTCTTGAGAGCTGTCTAGCCTATTTTTTTTAAATCTCCTGGGACAAATATTTTATGTCTTCTTTTTATAGGCTGTTTCATTGCCTACTCATCATTACCATTAACATTTTTTTCCCTTGGTCTATACAAATTCCTACTTGCTGAAATTCAACCCCACTTCCCCCTGTTTCCTCCTCAGAAAGGATAGAGAGTAATTGGATGGTGTCTTGATACTAATCCTTTATGTATTTAAAAGAAGTTAGAGTTGTCTTACCCACTAATCCACAGGCAGACAGATTTGCTCATGGGAAGGACCAATTTCCATCCTAAGGCTCCAACCAGTGTGTCCAGGGATGGCTGAATTAGGCCTGGACCTCAAATACCTCAGCTGCCTACTCTGATTACCTTCCCCAGAGCCCTTCTGGAAGGGACACTGGGGATTTAAAGATCTGTTTTGAACATTGACATCACCACTTTCATAGATCACATGGAGAGAGTAACCATCTCTTCTTTGACCTTCCCTTAAATTGATTCTATTTTTCCTCGTCTTCCCTAAGTTTCATCCCTCTAATTAACAGACAATTAAACCCTGCCTGACCTCTGTGGTTAGAACAGAAAACGAATTGGGAAGTTTGAATGGAAATTACTTAATGCCTTCTTCTCTCTGTGACAGTGATGGGCAGCTTTGAGGTGGCTTCCTGGTGTTCCTGCTTTGTGTAATCACCTCCCTTTGAGTGTGTGCAGGGCCTGCGACTTGTTTCTAACCAGTAGACTATAGTAAAGGCGATGGGTTGTTATTCACATGATTATGTTATGTTATATAAAACTCTGTCTGGCTAACAGACATGTTCAGAGCCTCTTCTTGCTGGCTTGATGAAGTAAGTCTCCATATTGGGAAGCCCATGTGGCTCCATGGATGACCTTTAGCAGCCAGGGCAGGCTCTACCAATAGCCAGCAAGAAACAAGGGCTCCAATCCTATAACTGCAAAAAAAAAAAAAAAAAAAAAAAATGAATTTTGCCAACAACTTAAATAAGCTAGGAAGCAGATGCTTCCCCAGTGCAGTCTCCCCTTGAGAATGCAGCCTGACCCACAGCTTGATTGCACCTTGTGAGCCCCTCAGGAAAGGACCCAGGTAAGCTGTGTTCAGACTCCTGACCCACATAAGCTATGAGATAATAAATGCGTATTGTTTTAAGATGCTAAAATTGTTGTAACTTATTACTCGGCAATAGAAAACTAGTGTAATTCAATTGGACTTGACCAGCAGTATCTAGGGAAATATAAAAGGCATCACAGAGAAGTCCTCCAGAGAAACATTTAGCTGAGTGCCAGCCTCCAGGAAGACCTCAGGTTTATATCCTTGAGAATATTTTAGATTTTCATGGATCAGAACCATGCTTGAAATCTTCCACACTGTTTACATAAAAGCTATTTTCCCTTAAAAATTAGTAATAATTATAATAACAACTATCATTTAGTTAGTACATACTAGTCACACTTTGAAGCACTGTGTATATACTAATTCATTCAATTCCCCTAACTGTCCTATCAGATAGACACTATTATTAAACCTATTTCACAGATGAGGAAGCTGAGGCACCTAGAAGTAAGATTGTCAGCTCAACTATTCAGGAATTTTTATTAAAAAAAAAAAGGGTAGGAAGGGCAGGGAGAAAAAGGCAAAAAGGCTTTTGGCCTTTTGATGTCCAATTGTGTTTCTATGCATCTTCATTTTTAGAAGTAAGATAAACTGTTACGAAAACTGGGCATGGCGTGGGCCTCACAGGACTTCTGAGCGGGCCAGTGTGAATTCATCACAGAGCTATTTTACCTAATGATAATAAATGTCCCACGTTGACATAAGTGGATATTTCAGTAATTCTATAAACGTGGAAATGGTGGGAGCTCAAACTCTTGGACCAAATAGAATTTTTTGTAGGCCTGCTGACTTTTGGTCTCTATTTTAGTGGCTTTTCCTGGCATATTCTCCATTTTATTAATATTCTTTTGAAAGTGTAGAAACAAAAGGCTGAGCTTGACATGGTCAATGAAATATAATTTTGTGGCTCTCGTGGGTCATGCTGTTTTTTGTATCCTGGAATGATATTAAATTACCTTTAGAAATAGCAGCACAACATCCCAAGTTGGTAGGCATCCTATGATTTCCTTTTTTTTTTTTCTGCAGGCCTTAAATTTAATCAAGCATTCTCAAATTCTACTTTCAGTTTATTTATTTATTTTGGCCTGAAGAGCTTTATTCTGATTCAGCTAACATGTTTTTAGTGAATGCTAGAGAGTAATTACTAGTGTCTTCACTTTACAGATTAAAAAACAAAAACAAAAAACTGAGACCCAAAATAAGCTAAACTGCCTGTGGTTAAACAATTAGAAATAACAGATAACAGATTGCAAGTCAGACGATCTTGTTCCACACTCAGGATCCTGTTCACAATACCAAGCTAAGTGCTCCTCATTTCTCCTAAAATGTTCTTAATGAGTAATGACAATGTGACGGACCAAGCTTCCCAGCCTCCCACATTCTTGAACATGCAGAGAATCTAAGTAAATTTATTTCAATTTGCCTGGTCATGCACCCCCAAATGATGTGGTTTTTCAGTACCCTGGAAAGGCTCCACCTGCCCAAAAATGTGATCTCTATGATCAGCCACTCTGCTGGAGACTTATTCCTTTGGATAGAAAGGCTTTTTGGTCTTTGTAAGTTTTATTAAGACTTTATTAACCAGTTATGGAACAGAGACCATGATTGGAGGAGGCAGTGCAGAGCCATCCAGGGGTTCTTAGAAATCCCCTCACATATACAGTCATGGGCCACAAAGTGATGTTTCAGTCAGTGACAGACCACATATAGGGTTATGGTTCCAGAAGATTATAATGGAGCTGAAGAATTCCTAACATCTAATGACATCACAGCTGTTGTAAGGTGGTAGGACAATGCATTACTCACATGTTTGTGGTGACGCTGCTGTGAACACACCTACTGTCCTGCTCATCATATAAAAGTACAGCACATGCAATTATGTGCTTCACATGATTTTCCATAATGATAATAAATAGTTATGTTATGGTTAATGTGTTTACTATACTATACTTTTTATTGTTATTTTAGAGCATACTCTTTCTACTCATTAAAAAATGTTTGCTGTAAAACAGTGTGCCATGTTATACCAGCAGCAGCCTCCTACATCGCATGTTTACCATGTCTCTTGATTGTATCATTTTCATCTGTGCCTAATTTAATCTTGTGTTGTTTTATACAAGAGTAACATGCAACAAAGGCATGTAGCCTAGGAGCAATAGGCTAGACCACAGAACCTAGGTATGTAGTAGGTGTCCATCTAGGTGTAAATGCACCCTGTGATGTTTGCACAACCAGACTGCCTAAGGGTGCAGTAAGTGGTGCCTGACTATATTCTTCCCCCTAGAGATGACAGCTGTCAGTTAGAGAGGTATGACTGGAGGGTAGGGGAGGGGTAGTTTAGCGTGTGTTCTTCTAGATGGGCAGGGCTAGGCCCTGGCATGGAAGTGCCTGTCCTAAGAACATTTGTAACCAAACACCCACTCCACTGAGAGCAGTAACTGAACTTTTAGCCTCCTCTTAACAAACATTTTTTTAAATTCCTAAATAAAAATTTCAAAAGCCCCTTCTCCCCACCCCTACATTTGCTTTGTTCCTTGGTCTAGTTTAATTATATATATATCCCAGCCTTGAGCAGTCCTCTGTGGGGAGCATCTCTACAGACTGAGTCTCCTGTGCCTGGGGAATTGAAGAAACTCTTCCTTCTCGCTTAGATACAGTTGGGAGGAACCCACGCTGGTGTAATTCTCTACTCTGGTCCTCTTCCTTCCTGAGAGCCAAGATTGCTCCTCCAAGAGCCACATGGCTGGTGAGAAGAGAGTAGAAGTTGACATGTGAGGTATTTTGGATGATGGTAGGGAGGCCAATAACAATAGGAAAAGAGAGGAAATGAATATTTATCATGAATTTCTCACACTTGGAGAGAATAACCCAACTTGATCTGTGCTGACTCATTCCTTAGCGGGCCGGTCTCCTGGTGTTGTCTGAAACCATGTCCGTTATCAAATCTCACTTTATTCATTTGCTCAATGACATTTACTGAGTCCCTACTGTGTGCTAAGCACAATTCTAGGCAGGGGGATTCAACAGTCAACTGATTTCCTTTCCTCAAAGCAGAAATGGTTTATCGGAGGAGTCAAATACATGAATAAGTGATTTCAATTTAGAGTGTCATGTGGGAACAAATGACAGACAACCTAAGCTCGTATATTTCTTAATTATTGCAGCATAACAAATTATCCAAATTTGACAGCTTAAAACAACAAACATTTATTATCTCATACAGATTCTGAGGGTCAAGAGTCAGAGAATAGCTTGGCTGGGTAGTGCTGGCTCAGAGCCAAGCACGAGACTGCTGTTAAGATGCCAGCCAGGGCTGCAGTCATCAGAAGGCTCAGCAAGTGTTGAGGAGCCTCTCCCAAGAAAGCTCGCTCATGTGGCTGTTGGCCTCAATTCCTCACGACATGGGCTCTCCTCTTGGATGCTCACGATGTGGCTACCATCTTCCCTCAGAGACAATAATCTGAGAAAGAAAAGAAGCTGCAATGTTTTTAGAAACTAGCCCTGGAAGTTACCTACCATCACTTCTGCTGTATTCTATTGGTCACAGACCAACCCTGACGCAATGTAAGAGGGAACTAAATAAGGGCATAAACACCACTAAGGGGTTTTCTGGGGTCTGTCATGGAGGCAGACCGCCACAACCAGTCTAAGAGCATCAGGATCAGCCTCTATCAGAAACCAAGACCACAGGGAGGAATAGAATTTGAGTCCCTGTCTCCTCCCATAGTTCATAAAGATTCATAGTAATTCTCCAATTCACTTACAAGCGATGGCTCCTCCTGCCACCCTCCTTTACCTTCTCTGGATGATTGAAATGGCTGGGTGCCCCTGTATCAAGATCAGCTAGTTTAAAGCCCTGTCATTTTTCTGAGCCAAGAGGCAAGTAAGATATAGAACAGGGGTCCCCAAACTTTTTACACAGGGGGCCAGTTCACTGTCCCTCAGACTGTTGGAGGGCCAGAGTAAAAAAAAAAAAAAAATGAACAAATCCCTATGCACACTGCACACATCTTATTTTAAAGTAAAAAAACAAAACGGGAACAAATACAATATTTAAAATAAAGAACAAGTAAATTTAAATCAACAAACTGACCAGTATTTCAATGGGAACTATGGGCCTGCTTTTGGCTAATAAGATGGTCAATGTGCTCTTCTCACTGACCACCAATGAAAGAGGTGCCCCTTCCGGAAGTGCGGCGGGGGCCAGATAAATGGCCTCAGGGGGCTGCAAGCGGCCTGCGGGCCATAGTTTGGGGACCCCTGATGTAGAATATCCTAAAATCTTTTGCCACTTTGAGCCCCTCTCCTTACCCCCTCCTCCAGCATCAAGAGCTTTATTTGAATTCTCCTAAGACCTCTGCAATAGAGCAAATGATTAATTGTATGGGTAATAAATACAGATATGTATTATTATTATTGATACAATTTTGAAACCAAGATGATGTCGGTCTAAGAATTAGTATCCAGAACTATCAACCAAAATTGCTAATATTTATAAATGTGTGTTCATGAAGACATATTTTTGTCTTTAATTAATAATGACTGTGAGAAATAATTGAAGGTCATAGACGTTTAGAAGATTTCTAAATGAATAGTCTCTCAATATTTTTGCTCATTGTTACAACACTGTCAAAATGGAAACATATTTACAAGAATCACAGTTTATTACTTTTTACTAATCAACATTTTTAAAGCATCAGTTGTAGATCTCGGAAAAGTTGCTGACATTTGCAAGGTGTTAAAGATAATAGAACTCTAACAAAAGACTAATCCCAGAGACTAGTTATCTTTAAAATTGATATTCCCTATATCAACAGAAGAAAACAAATGAGTCTGGATTTTAAATTCATAATTTTCTTTGTGCATCTGCGATCTGAGTCTGAGCTCATAGGAGGTAAGCCTTCCTGGTACAAAGCACAGGAGACGTTTCACGTGTAAGAAAAGGAAGCTATTCTGTGTCACGATGGCTGTGTGAGGAGAGTGGATGCTCTTAGGAGAGTAAAAGCAGCATCAACCTGAGGACTCAGGATTACCCGCTCTCTCTCTGCCCATAACCTTTAAGCTTTTTGTCTTCTTTGACTCTTGACTTTCAGCCACTGTGGTATCCAATGCAAGACTGTGCCAAAGGGGACTGGCACCTGCTCATAAGAGCCAATTGTGAAATTTTCAAGAAATTTGTAAGGCAATTGTTAAATGTAGTCAGTATTAAAAATTAAACTATATAATATTACAGTTAAATAAATTATCTTAAAAAGAAAGTATAATAAATACTCAGCACTGGTCAGATAGCTTGATGGGTTAGAGCATCATCCTGGAGCATGGAGGTTGCCAGTTCCATCCCGGATAGGGGCACATGCAGAAACAGCTTGATGTTTCTCTCTCTCTCTCCCTCTTTTTCTTCTCTCTCTCTCTCTCTCTCTCCTTGTCCCTACTTCTCTCACTGAAATAAATAAATACTCATCACTTCCTAATTCGTTGGCTATGTGTTACTATTATCTGTATTATTTACCTGTGGTGAGAATATTTACATCATGAATCTGTAAACACTACAAATCAGGGCTTTCTTTTCTACCCAGAGAACCAGAGGTTAGACATTTACCAGCATATGAATAGGAGCATCCTTCTATTACTCACAAGTTGTGTAGTAGTATTTGAGCCAGATGCTATGTTTAAACTGAGGTTTTGTCATTTAGCAACTATGTGACTTGAGCACATTATTTAACTTCTTCGTACCTTAGTTTAATCATCTGGAGCATGGAGATAGTATAGCACCTACTTCATAGGGTTACTATGAAGATGAAAAGAGTTGATATTTGTAAAGCATTTTGGAACAGTGCCTGAAACCTAGTAAGTGCTATGTAAGTATTTGTTAAATATAGAAAATAAATACTATTCTAAGGATTGCTATTTCCCTCTTTGATTCTATAGCATTGGTTTCTCATGTTTCAAAATCTATGCTCTTCTTCTTCCTACCAGGAAAACATCAAATGTTGTTAAACATGTGACCATCCAAAATAAAATTTTGATTTCTCAGCTTCCTTGAAAAAAGTCTAATCAAGACAATATAAACAGAAGTATTAAGTGGTAGCTTCCAGGAATTTATCTATAACAACAGTTGTTACATTCTTTTTGCCCCTTTGCTTTTTTATTCCTTCTCTCATCCTGGTCTCTGAAATTTAGATGTAATGGCTAGAACTCAAGCCACCATATTGGACCATAAAAAAAGAAAACCAAACCCTAGAGGTGACAGACATTTGAACAGGGAAATAGGAAGTAAATCAGTGATACTGGATGTCAGGAAAGATATAAAAAGTAGCTTAAATATGTTCATAGTTTAGAGTGAGAGTGAAGATGTACAGATTTAGGTTTCAGAGGGCTTTAGGGCTAAACCTCAACTCTGAATGATCTTCCAGTTTCAGACCCATAAAACCCAGCTAACATGGCTCAAGCTCTTTGATTTCTAGAAAATTCCATCTCCCATAATGCTGTGTGCATCTTTATAATAAACCTTCATTGCCTGAGGTAATGTAATTGACTATTCCTTGCAACCAAAAATGAAACTAACTAAATTTTATGGTTTACTATAAAGGTAGAATTCTACCTACCAAAAGATATATTTTTCTCATTAACATTTTTCTATGCAGACAAACTTACACCACAGAAACTGAGGGCTTTTCCTTTGGAAATGTTCTATATCCTATTGTGGTCCTTGGGTTTCAGGTTATATTCTCAAGTATCACCTGTCACTTTCCCATCTTGAGAAGGCTCTGAACTTTTATTCTACATGAGCTAGACTGTCATATATTATTCATAATCAATGTCACCGCTGGGAAAAATTAAGTAGATGAAGTTTGCTTCTCTTCTAACTTTTTGGATTGCTCATTTTCACCTGTTTAGCTCTTGAGTTTTCAAGGGCATATACCTGATTAACTGCTCCAAAGATCTACTCCAATTGACTAACATCACAGACTTCTCATCTTTGTCTCATCACAGCTTACTGGTCACAGAGAATATTTTCCTCAAGTCTTCGCTAAACAGCTGGTCGGTTAATCAGAAACAACTGACCATTGAGACATTGTTTGACTCTATTATGAATTCTATTATTGACTCATATTGGGATTTTAAACTGGTACTTCCAGTTAAGTCAAAGGAAAATTTAATATATGTAGAATAGTTATGTGTCAGGCATTGGGCTAAATACTATTTAATTTAAAATTTTCAACTAATATATCAGTCAAGGTTTTAGTTGCAAACAAGGGAAACCAATTCTGGGTGATAAACAGGAAAGAAATAAAATGAAAGGATATTCAGAAGCTCAAGGGTTGCCAGAAGGTCACAGAACCAAGCTTGGAACGGGGCAGGAGTGAGGTAATATTTGTTGCAAAACTGATACACTACCTGTATTAACAGATAAACCATGAAATTTCAAAGGCTTTCAACACTATATATTTCTCACTCAAAGTTAAATTGGTGTTTGAAGAAAAGGAGGTGAGGCTTTGCTCCAGGCACTCACTAATGAAGTCAGGCTGATGAGAGCCTTAAAGATTTTTAACACATGACCCCCAAGGTCACCCTGAGCAGCAACATTTTGTCTGATATACAGTGGTGGGACGAGGACAAAATAACTGCAGAAAAACCATCCCTGTAGGAAAGAGAAGATACAGTCCAGTCATTGGCATGTAAAGATGTTAAACTCCAATGGACAAACTTCATGAACACCCTGCTCTGGGGGTAAGGAAAGTTCCTAAAATAGATCCCAAGTCTGTTTTCGGAGAGAAACTCTCCTGTCCATTGTTCTTGATGGCTCGTGGCTCCATCATCTGGAAATTTCTAGCCTGTCATTTTCCTCGACCACTTGTGACATAGGCAGAGGAAAGTATGCTGTCCTTGTAGGCTGCATAGCTTTCAAGGCCTGTAAACAGCTGATAAATGTGGAGAAATAAAATTCATTTTGATACTTATAGGTTTATTTTAATCCAAGCTTATGGTTTCTTTGGCAATATTAGTCCCTCCAAAACCTAATAGATTTCTTATCTATTTGCTTCCCATCAGCTTCATGAGTTGGTAACAATACCCAAAATTTTCCTAGTCATAATTCTCCAGTCTGATTTATGGTTTTGCTTCCTGGTCCCCATGACTCTTTCCATCTACTGCCTGGGGCCATCATTAGGTCTACATAGGAAGTCCTCACCCTTGATTTGATTTTAGCCGCTTGCTAAGTCTTATTCGATCTGATTTCTTACTGTGTGAGTTTTGGAAGCAATTTTTTCAACTTTTCAACACCTCTAGTTTCTGACATTGTTTCATTTTTATTTGAAAACAAGCCAATTCTTCCCTGAGTTCATCCACTCTCTGCAGATTGCTACTAACATTCTGTTTTCCAACCGTTTCCCCGAAAGCCAAATAGTCCATATACATCTGACCTGTCTTTTGAGTTACATAACGAGGCAGTTTGAGCAAAATTTTTGCCACTGTATCACACAGATCTTTATCTTTCCAATCTCCAAACACCAGTTTCCTCACCACTCACAACCTCTTTGCAGACCCAAAATCATGCATTTGAGGGTTTTGTTACGGCAATATTCCACTTCTGATGCGTTTTTTAGGGAAATGTAGCTGCTAGAAAGATAAACCCTGAAATCTCCGCAGCATAATACAATAGACGTCTATTTCTCATTTACTAAAATCTAATTGGTAAAGACACTCTGTTCGCTGCAGCCATTCAGGGAGCCAGGCTGATGAAAGATGTGCCGTGCTCAGCGTGTGACTTCCAGGTTACTCTGGGCAGTAGAAGAAAGGTGAAGGCAGAGAGATTATGGAGGATCTTATGGGAGAAGATCTTCATTGATTTAACTTGGAAGTGGTATATACATTTATTAGCTGGAACTTAGTAATAATGTCACATCTAACTTAGACAGAATAGTGACAACTACAGTTCAACTATGCCCAGGAGAAAGGGAAAATGGGTGAAAAACTATGTACAGTCTTTCCCATAAAGTAGGACCACAGCCAATGTTGTGGCAAACATGGATGGGTGAGGACACTGTTGCTACTGCTACCGAAGCCTGGACACGGGAGCTGGCACCTCAGATGCCTCCAGCATCACAACAGGACGCTGTCATTGCATTGCTGTCCTGAAGAGACAGTGTCGCTGCTTTCACACCATCCACAGCCAGACTACGTTCTCTGTGGTACTACTGCCTTCAACTCACTCGCTGCCAAGTCAAAGCCCAGAGCAAATGCATCAGATGGGTTGTCCTTAGATCATATAGCCACTCTCTTATTGCAAAGAAAATTTGGGTAAACAAGTCTGCATTTTTAGCTCATATAGTGCACCACAGAATCTATACCCATTATAACTTCTGAGAAAGTCTCCAAATAAAAGTGGGGAGCCAAACCAAATGAAGGGAATCAACTTCATAAGGCAAATTTCAGCAAAAATGACAAGCTGGTAGGAGAGACAATTTTTGAACAAGTGGGAAGTGATCTGTTTTAATATATACAGGTGGCATTGGTTCCAATCCAATTTTGAATTTTCATATTTTGATGTTTTGCCTTTTAAGATTTTCTAAATTACACCTTTCATAAAGGACCTACTAAAATTTTAATCTGAAAATAATAATTGTTTTTTCCCGAAGAGATACATATCCTTGGTCCATCTATTTGGAATGTTCTCCTTGAGGTGTCCCTGTTTCCTTAGTCGGCTAGTGGCCTTGAGTCTGTCCCATGGGACTCTGTGTTTATCTCGCCTGAATATAGAATTCCGTTCTGGGAATGTGAATTATGACATCACTTTGGCAGAGAAAGATTTGTATTTATGGACATTGTAGGTGGCATAAAATTGCATGACAATATTTTGAAAGGCAGGAAGCAAATATGGGGCGAGGGCCTTTGATCCTTTCTCAGAGTCTTCTTTCATTTTGTACTACTTCAGCAAGAAAACCTACGGCATGCATCGCTATTTCACCCTTTTGTCCCAATGTAGACAACGTTAAAAGTTATGTACTGAATGAGATCTAAAAAAGAAAGAAAGAAAGAAAGAAAGAAAGAAAGAAAGAAAGAAAGAAAGAAAGAAAGAAAGAAAGAAAGAAAGAAAGAAAGAAGAGGAGAAAAGGGAAGGGGGAAATCTAATATCATTTACACTTAGACTAAAAGCCTAAAAATGATAAAATAAGAATGTCAGACTTCATAAAAACAGGAAAAATTTTCAAGGAAGGGGTACCCCATATCTTCTATTATACCCTAAAACAGGGACATGGGAGCATTGCCACCTGGCATGAGTGACTTGCATTGACTGCTGAGACCTGAGACCGTGTGCAAAAGTCTGTCATCTCTTAAAGAGACATGACTGTATTTTGAACAGGCCTCACTATGGCTTACAGAGCGATACCCCTTCTGCATCATTTCATAGCCGTGGACGCTTAGATCTCAGGAGTGCAGAACTGAGTGAAGTCTTTATTCCATCAACTATATGTTTGGAAAGAGACAAGGATAAATATGCAAGAGCAAGACAAAAGAAATGCTCTGCTCAAACAATGTGGAAGTGGAGAGTCTGTATGTATTGGCCAAAATGGTCTTAAATAGGACTGAGAGTATTAGCCAAGCTGTTCTTTTCTACGTTCCATATTTTTCAAATACTTTCTGGTATTTGGAAATGACCTTTGAGTATGAACTGAAAAGTTGTTTGTTGTTTTATTTGTTTGTTTGTTTTTAAAATTTACTACTTTTTGTTGCAGGATAAAATGAAGAGAAAACATTTTTTAAATAAATCAAAAAAATTTTTTTTAATTTCAAAGCACATTGGAGTTAATAGTCTTGGCATCTAGTATTTATTCAAGGCTAACATGCCATGCCATCTGCCAGGTGACGGTGTCTTTATTAAGTTACATGGTATACAGAAAGAAAAATGCTTTGCAAAGTTTGTGAGCAGGATGATTTTTTATTTCTCCTTTCAAATTTTTTCAAAATGTCAATTAATATTTTCAACAAAACTGTTGAAATTAGAGTTATAAATATTGAGATGATGCTACCTAATAAGTTGATCTTTAGAACATTTTATATTTATATGTATAATTTTATATTTTATATATGTATGTATGTATATATATATATATAAATTTAAAATCCATAACAGTGTTAACCACTGGAATAAATACTCAGAATTAACTCCTCAGAATATTTTCTTTTTTTTATTTGTAAGTTTTTGTACTGTTGGGGATGTATTTATTGTGCTGTTTTGAACAAAATAAAGAATTCTCTGGTAAAATGTTTTTTTTTTACTTACAGTTTATATTCAATATTCTTTAGTATTAGGCTCAGGTATACAGTATAATGATTAGACAATCATATACTTTACACAGTGTTCCCCACAATATTACCAGTACCCAGTGCCTTTACTCCAACTATATTTAAGAAAAGTAAAAGTACTTTGTTCTTTAACATAAACTGGGAACAAAGTACAGAAGCCGTAAGATAGTGAAAAGAGAAAATGGGGTTTGTCCACTTTTTGATGTATGCTAATAATTTCCCCCTAAAAGCTAATGATATATATGCACTATTTTGCCTCTACATCCCAAAAGGCAGTTGGGGGTGGCAGTTTGATTCAGCTTTGTCGTAGGCCCGATCATTTTTTGTCAATGTTTTTATTTATTTGTTTGCTTGTTTTATTTTTTTATAAGAGAAAGTATATTTGGAAAGTTACAGAGGTAGTAGAAGCGAGCCAGCTGGGCTGCATGGGCTCAGGAAAGAAGTGAGAGAGGCAGCAGAAGGGCCCTGGGAGCCTAAGAGAGGGAGGCAGAGGTAACTCAGAGAAGGGAGGGGAGGGAAGGGGGGCGTCCTCCCAGAGGGGAGGGGGAGAGCGCACCCTGGGTCCTTCATCTGGAAGGTTTTAGAGACTGGGAATTTATGAGCAATCATAGGAAAGGAACTCCATAGAATATTCATCAGTTGTATGCTGATGCCCAAAATGAGATTTATTCCCCTGACTTCATCCCTCCTTGGGTGTGGCTGGCACAAATGGCACTAATTGGATTTCTGCTATCTAGCTCCCTGAGTAGTATGACTTAAGCTATTTATCCTCCGGTTGGGGAGACATATAAACTACTCACTTTAAAAAAAAAATTTAATTTATTGTGTTTATATAGATTTTAGTGCCCCCCTGAATGTATCCCCCCACCCCCGTGTTCCCCACAACATTCCCCTTGCCCCCCTGCCCGTAATGCCCTCCCCCTTTCCCTCCAGGATTAGCTTTTCTGCTCTCTATAACGTTGTGTTATGTGTGTATAATTTCACTAATCTCTTTTCCTTTTCTGATCCCTTCCTATAAACCAGGGGTCCCCAAACTACGGCCCGCGGGCCACATGCGGTCCCCTGAGGCCATTTATCCGGCCCCACTGCACTTCCGGAAGGGGCACCTCTTTCATTGGTGGTCAGTGAGAGGAGCATAGTTCCCATTGAAATACTGGTCAGTTTGTTGATTTAAATTTACTTGTTCTTTATTTTAAATGTTATATTTGTTCCTGGTTTTTTGTTGTTTTGTTTTTTTTTTACTTTAAAATAAGATATGTGCAGTGTGCATAGGGATTTGTTCATAGTTTTTTTATAGTCCGGCCCTCCAATGGTCTGAAGGACAGTGAACTGGCCCCCTGTGTAAAAAGTTTGGGGACCCCTGCTATAA